>NW_026709234.1:0-300000 GCF_030490865.1 Poecile atricapillus | reverse complement strand
TGCATCACATCTAAATGGCCAAGCTCTTTCTTAGACAAGTTGAAAGCTGCTGTCAGAAGGCTGTGCTCCTTGTCAGATGGAAGCAGCAGCACGCACATAGGAGTTTGGCAAGAACTAAAGAGCCACAGAAGAGCGTGGTCTAGGAAAATGAGGCAGGAAAAACGCTACATGTGCCCTTGTTGTCGCCTAACAACAGGTAGCAGCATAAACCAGATGCGGGTGAAGATCTTGCAGGCGACTTCTAACGTCAAATGAGCAAACGGGCTTACCACAGCTGCGGTCCTCTGGCAGTCTGAAAGCTTTGCGCACAAGCCGGATGCTAAGCGCCTTCCTTTGCCTTTTGGCAGTGCTCGTGCATTGCCAGCACTAGGCGGGAATGGTCACTATCCCACAGACACGTTTCGTTGTGCCCGTTGCTAAGCGCTCTGGAGCACTGTTTATGACGTAAGCGGAACACCTCTTGCCGTTCCATTCTCAGAGCTCCTGAGTTAAGTAATCTGCGACTCTTGGTGCGAATGATAGAGGAAAACATTTCCAATGTGTCTGGCAGGGAGAAACTGAACCTGGAGAACACCTTTGTCAGGAGCTTGCACCTCCACCTTAGACACACACAGATTTGCATCACATCTAAATGGCCAAGCTCTTTCTTAGACAAGTTGAAAGCTGCTGTCAGAAGGCTGTGCTCCTTGTCAGATGGAAGCAGCAGCACGCACATAGGAGTTTGGAAAGCACTAAAGAGCCACAGAAGAGCGTGGCCTAGGAAAATGAAGCAGGAAAAACGCTACATGTGCCCTTGTTGTCGCCTAACAACAGGTAGCAGCATAAACCAGATGCGGGTGAAGATCTTGCAGGCGACATCTAACGTCAAATGAGCAAACGGGCTTACCACAGCTGCGGTCCTCTGGCAGTCTGAAAGTTTTGCGCACAAGCCGGATGCTAAGCGCCTTCCTTTGCCTTTTGGCAGTGCTCGTGCATTGCCAGCACTAGGCGGGAATGGTCACTATCCCAGAGACACGTTTCGTTGTGCCCGTTGCTAAGCGCTCTGGAGCACTGTTTATGACGTAAGCGGAACACCTCTTGCCGTTCCATTCTCAGAGCTCCTGAGTTAAGTAATCTGCTACTCTTGGTGCGAATGCCAGAGGAAAACATTTCCAATGTGTCTGGCAAGGAGAAACTGAACCTGGAGAACACCTTTGTCAGGAGCTTGCACCTGCACCTTAGACACACACAGATTTGCATCACATCTAAATGGCCAAGCTCTTTCTTAGACAAGTTGAAAGCTGCTGTCAGAAGGCTGTGCTCCTTGTCAGATGGAAGCAGCAGCACGCACATAGGAGTTTGGCAAGAACTAAAGAGCCACAGAAGAGCGTGGTCTAGCAAAATGAGGCAGGAAAAACGCTACATGTGCCCTTGTTGTCGCCTAACAACAGGTAGCAGCATAAACCAGATGCGGGTGAAGATCTTGCAGGCGACATCTAACGTCAAATGAGCAAACGGGCTTACCACAGCTGCGGTCCTCTGGCAGTCTGAAAGTTTTGCGCACAAGCCGGATGCTAAGCGCCTTCCTTTGCCTTTTGGCAGTGCTCGTGCATTGCCAGCACTAGGCGGGAATGGTCACTAACCCAGAGACACGTTTCGTTGTGCCCGTTGCTAAGCGCTCTGGAGCACTGTTTATGACGTAAGCGGAACACCTCTTGCCGTTCCGTTCTCAGAGCTCCTGAGTTAATCAAACTGAGACTCTTGGTGCGAATGCCAGAGAAAAACATTACCAATGTGTCTGGAAGGGAGAAACTGAACCTGGAGAACACCTTTGTCAGGAGCTTGCACCTGCACCTTAGACACACACAGATTTGCATCACATCTAAATGGCCAAGCTCTTTCTTAGACAAGTTGAAAGCTGCTGTCAAAAGGCTGTGCTCCTTGTCAGATGGAAGCAGCAGCACGCACATAGGAGTTTGGAAAGCACTAAAGAGCCACAGAAGAGCGTGGTCTAGCAAAATGAGGCAGGAAAAACGCTACATGTGCCCTTGTTGTCGCCTAACAACAGGTAGCAGCATAAACCAGATGCGGGTGAAGATCTTGCAGGCGACTTCTAACGTCAAATGAGCAAACGGGCTTACCACAGCTGCGGTCCTCTGGCAGTCTGAAAGCTTTGCGCACAAGCCGGACGCTAAGCGCCTTCCTTTGCCTTTTGGCAGTGCTCGTGCATTGCCAGCAGTAGGCGGGAATGGTCACTTACCCAGAGACACGTTTCGTTGTGCCCGTTGCTAAGCGCTCTGGAGCACTGTTTATGACGTAAGCGGAACACCTCTTGCTGTTCCATTCTCAGAGCTCCTGAGTTAAGTAATCTGCTACTCTTGGTGCGAATGCCAGAGAAAAACATTTCCAATGTGTCTGGCAGGGAGAAACTGAACCTGGAGAACACCTTTGTCAGGAGCTTGCACCTGCACCTTAGACACACATAGATTTGCATCACATCTAAATGGCCAAGCTCTTTCTTAGACAAGTTGAAAGCTGCTGTCAGAAGGCTGTGCTCCTTGTCAGATGGAAGCAGCAGCACGCACATAGGAGTTTGGCAAGAACTAAAGAGCCACAGAAGAGCGTGGTCTAGCAAAATGAGGCAGGAAAAACGCTACATGTGCCCTTGTTGTCGCCTAACAACAGGTAGCAGCATAAACCAGATGCGGGTGAAGATCTTGCAGGCGACTTCTAACGTCAAATGAGCAAACGGGCTTACCACAGCTGCGGTCCTCTGGCAGTCTGAAAGCTTTGCGCACAAGCCGGATGCTAAGCGCCTTCCTTTGCCTTTTGGCAGTGCTCGTGCATTGCCAGCACTAGGCGGGAATGGTCACTTACCCAGAGACACGTTTCGTTGTGCCCATTGCTAAGCGCTCTGGAGCACTGTTTATGACGTAAGCGGAACACCTCTTGCCGTTCCATTCTCAGAGCTCCTGAGTTAAGTAATCTGCGACTCTTGGTGCGAATGATAGAGGAAAACATTTCCAATGTGTCTGGCAGGGAGAAACTGAATCTGGAGAACACCTTTGTCAGGAGCTTGCACCTGCACCTTAGACACACACAGATTTGCATCACATCTAAATGGCCAAGCTCTTTCTTAGACAAGTTGAAAGCTGCTGTCAGAAGGCTGTGCTCCTTGTCAGATGGAAGCAGCAGCACGCACATAGGAGTTTGGCAAGCACTAAAGAGCCACAGAAGAGCGTGGTCTAGCAAAATGAGGCAGGAAAAAGCATATAGCTACATGTGCCCTTGTTGTCGCCTAACAACAGGTAGCAGCATAAACCAGATGCGGGTGAAGATCTTGCAGGCGACTTCTAACGTCAAATGAGCAAACGGGCTTACCACAGCTGCGGTCCTCTGGCAGTCTGAAAGCTTTGCGCACAAGCCGGACGCTAAGCGCCTTCCTTTGCCTTTTGGCAGTGCTCGTGCATTGCCAGCACTAGGCGGGAATGGTCACTTACCCAGAGACACGTTTCGTTGTGCCCGTTGCTAAGCGCTCTGGAGCACTGTTTATGACGTAAGCGGAACACCTCTTGCCGTTCCATCATCAGAGCTCCTGAGTTAATCAAACTGAGACTCTTGGTGCGAATGCCAGAGAAAAACATTTCCAATGTGTCTGGCAGGGAGAAACTGAACCTGGAGAACACCTTTGTCAGGAGCTTGCACCTGCACCTTAGACACACACAGATTTGCATCACATCTAAATGGCCAAGCTCTTTCTTAGACAAGTTGAAAGCTGCTGTCAGAAGGCTGTGCTCCTTGTCAGATGGAAGCAGCAGCACGCACATAGGAGTTTGGAAAGCACTAAAGAGCCACAGAAGAGCGTGGTCTAGCAAAATGAGGCAGGAAAAACGCTACATGTGCCCTTGTTGTCGCCTAACAACAGGTAGCAGCATAAACCAGATGCGGGTGAAGATCTTGCAGGCGACTTCTAACGTCAAATGAGCAAACGGGCTTACCACAGCTGCGGTCCTCTGGCAGTCTGAAAGCTTTGCGCACAAGCCGGATGCTAAGCGCCTTCCTTTGCCTTTTGGCAGTGCTCGTGCATTGCCAGCACTAGGCGGGAATGGTCACTTACCCAGAGACACGTTTCGTTGTGCCCGTTGCTAAGCGCTCTGGAGCACTGTTTATGACGTAAGCGGAACACCTCTTGCCGTTCCATTCTCAGAGCTCCTGAGTTAAGTAATCTGCGACTCTTGGTGCGAATGCCAGAGGAAAACATTTCCAATGTGTCTGGCAAGGAGAAACTGAACCTGGAGAACACCTTTGTCAGGACCTTGCACCTGCACCTTAGACACACACAGATTTGCATCACATCTAAATGGCCAAGCTCTTTCTTAGACAAGTTGAAAGCTGCTGTCAGAAGGCTGTGCTCCTTGTCAGATGGAAGCAGCAGCACGCACATAGGAGTTTGGAAAGCACTAAAGAGCCACAGAAGAGCGTGGCCTAGGAAAATGAGGCAGGAAAAACGCTACATGTGCCCTTGTTGTCGCCTAACAACAGGTAGCAGCATAAACCAGATGCGGGTGAAGATCTTGCAGGCGACTTCTAACGTCAAATGAGCAAACGGGCTTACCACAGCTGCGGTCCTCTGGCAGTCTGAAAGCTTTGCGCACAAGCCGGATGCTAAGCGCCTTCCTTTGCCTTTTGGCAGTGCTCGTGCATTGCCAGCAGTAGGCGGGAATGGTCACTATCCCACAGACACGTTTCGTTGTGCCCGTTGCTAAGCGCTCTGGAGCACTGTTTATGACGTAAGCGGAACACCTCTTGCCATTCCATTCTCAGAGCTCCTGAGTTAAGTAATCTGCGACTCTTGGTGCGAATGCCAGAGGAAACCATTTCCAATGTGTCTGGCAAGGAGAAACTGAACCTGGAGAACACCTTTGTCAGGAGCTTGCACCTGCACCTTAGACACACACAGATTTGCATCACATCTAAATGGCCAAGCTCTTTCTTAGACAAGTTGAAAGCTGCTGTCAGAAGGCTGTGCTCCTTGTCAGATGGAAGCAGCAGCACGCACATAGGAGTTTGGCAAGAACTAAAGAGCCACAGAAGAGCGTGGTCTAGGAAAATGAGGCAGGAAAAACGCTACATGTGCCCTTGTTGTCGCCTAACAACAGGTAGCAGCATAAACCAGATGCGGGTGAAGATCTTGCAGGCGACTTCTAACGTCAAATGAGCAAACGGGCTTACCACAGCTGCGGTCCTCTGGCAGTCTGAAAGCTTTGCGCACAAGCCGGATGCTAAGCGCCTTCCTTTGCCTTTTGGCAGTGCTCGTGCATTGCCAGCACTAGGCGGGAATGGTCACTATCCCACAGACACGTTTCGTTGTGCCCGTTGCTAAGCGCTCTGGAGCACTGTTTATGACGTAAGCGGAACACCTCTTGCCGTTCCATTCTCAGAGCTCCTGAGTTAAGTAATCTGCGACTCTTGGTGCGAATGATAGAGGAAAACATTTCCAATGTGTCTGGCAGGGAGAAACTGAACCTGGAGAACACCTTTGTCAGGAGCTTGCACCTCCACCTTAGACACACACAGATTTGCATCACATCTAAATGGCCAAGCTCTTTCTTAGACAAGTTGAAAGCTGCTGTCAGAAGGCTGTGCTCCTTGTCAGATGGAAGCAGCAGCACGCACATAGGAGTTTGGAAAGCACTAAAGAGCCACAGAAGAGCGTGGCCTAGGAAAATGAAGCAGGAAAAACGCTACATGTGCCCTTGTTGTCGCCTAACAACAGGTAGCAGCATAAACCAGATGCGGGTGAAGATCTTGCAGGCGACATCTAACGTCAAATGAGCAAACGGGCTTACCACAGCTGCGGTCCTCTGGCAGTCTGAAAGTTTTGCGCACAAGCCGGATGCTAAGCGCCTTCCTTTGCCTTTTGGCAGTGCTCGTGCATTGCCAGCACTAGGCGGGAATGGTCACTATCCCAGAGACACGTTTCGTTGTGCCCGTTGCTAAGCGCTCTGGAGCACTGTTTATGACGTAAGCGGAACACCTCTTGCCGTTCCATTCTCAGAGCTCCTGAGTTAAGTAATCTGCGACTCTTGGTGCGAATGCCAGAGGAAAACATTTCCAATGTGTCTGGCAAGGAGAAACTGAACCTGGAGAACACCTTTGTCAGGAGCTTGCACCTGCACCTTAGACACACACAGATTTGCATCACATCTAAATGGCCAAGCTCTTTCTTAGACAAGTTGAAAGCTGCTGTCAGAAGGCTGTGCTCCTTGTCAGATGGAAGCAGCAGCACGCACATAGGAGTTTGGCAAGAACTAAAGAGCCACAGAAGAGCGTGGTCTAGCAAAATGAGGCAGGAAAAACGCTACATGTGCCCTTGTTGTCGCCTAACAACAGGTAGCAGCATAAACCAGATGCGGGTGAAGATCTTGCAGGCGACATCTAACGTCAAATGAGCAAACGGGCTTACCACAGCTGCGGTCCTCTGGCAGTCTGAAAGTTTTGCGCACAAGCCGGATGCTAAGCGCCTTCCTTTGCCTTTTGGCAGTGCTCGTGCATTGCCAGCACTAGGCGGGAATGGTCACTATCCCAGAGACACGTTTCGTTGTGCCCGTTGCTAAGCGCTCTGGAGCACTGTTTATGACGTAAGCGGAACACCTCTTGCCGTTCCATTCTCAGAGCTCCTGAGTTAAGTAATCTGCTACTCTTGGTGCGAATGCCAGAGGAAAACATTTCCAATGTGTCTGGCAAGGAGAAACTGAACCTGGAGAACACCTTTGTCAGGAGCTTGCACCTGCACCTTAGACACACACAGATTTGCATCACATCTAAATGGCCAAGCTCTTTCTTAGACAAGTTGAAAGCTGCTGTCAGAAGGCTGTGCTCCTTGTCAGATGGAAGCAGCAGCACGCACATAGGAGTTTGGCAAGAACTAAAGAGCCACAGAAGAGCGTGGTCTAGCAAAATGAGGCAGGAAAAACGCTACATGTGCCCTTGTTGTCGCCTAACAACAGGTAGCAGCATAAACCAGATGCGGGTGAAGATCTTGCAGGCGACATCTAACGTCAAATGAGCAAACGGGCTTACCACAGCTGCGGTCCTCTGGCAGTCTGAAAGCTTTGCGCACAAGCCGGATGCTAAGCGCCTTCCTTTGCCTTTTGGCAGTGCTCGTGCATTGCCAGCACTAGGCGGGAATGGTCACTAACCCAGAGACACGTTTCGTTGTGCCCGTTGCTAAGCGCTCTGGAGCACTGTTTATGACGTAAGCGGAACACCTCTTGCCGTTCCGTTCTCAGAGCTCCTGAGTTAATCAAACTGAGACTCTTGGTGCGAATGCCAGAGAAAAACATTACCAATGTGTCTGGAAGGGAGAAACTGAACCTGGAGAACACCTTTGTCAGGAGCTTGCACCTGCACCTTAGACACACACAGATTTGCATCACATCTAAATGGCCAAGCTCTTTCTTAGACAAGTTGAAAGCTGCTGTCAAAAGGCTGTGCTCCTTGTCAGATGGAAGCAGCAGCACGCACATAGGAGTTTGGAAAGCACTAAAGAGCCACAGAAGAGCGTGGTCTAGCAAAATGAGGCAGGAAAAACGCTACATGTGCCCTTGTTGTCGCCTAACAACAGGTAGCAGCATAAACCAGATGCGGGTGAAGATCTTGCAGGCGACTTCTAACGTCAAATGAGCAAACGGGCTTACCACAGCTGCGGTCCTCTGGCAGTCTGAAAGCTTTGCGCACAAGCCGGACGCTAAGCGCCTTCCTTTGCCTTTTGGCAGTGCTCGTGCATTGCCAGCAGTAGGCGGGAATGGTCACTTACCCAGAGACACGTTTCGTTGTGCCCGTTGCTAAGCGCTCTGGAGCACTGTTTATGACGTAAGCGGAACACCTCTTGCTGTTCCATTCTCAGAGCTCCTGAGTTAAGTAATCTGCTACTCTTGGTGCGAATGCCAGAGAAAAACATTTCCAATGTGTCTGGCAGGGAGAAACTGAACCTGGAGAACACCTTTGTCAGGAGCTTGCACCTGCACCTTAGACACACATAGATTTGCATCACATCTAAATGGCCAAGCTCTTTCTTAGACAAGTTGAAAGCTGCTGTCAGAAGGCTGTGCTCCTTGTCAGATGGAAGCAGCAGCACGCACATAGGAGTTTGGCAAGAACTAAAGAGCCACAGAAGAGCGTGGTCTAGCAAAATGAGGCAGGAAAAACGCTACATGTGCCCTTGTTGTCGCCTAACAACAGGTAGCAGCATAAACCAGATGCGGGTGAAGATCTTGCAGGCGACTTCTAACGTCAAATGAGCAAACGGGCTTACCACAGCTGCGGTCCTCTGGCAGTCTGAAAGCTTTGCGCACAAGCCGGATGCTAAGCGCCTTCCTTTGCCTTTTGGCAGTGCTCGTGCATTGCCAGCACTAGGCGGGAATGGTCACTTACCCAGAGACACGTTTCGTTGTGCCCATTGCTAAGCGCTCTGGAGCACTGTTTATGACGTAAGCGGAACACCTCTTGCCGTTCCATTCTCAGAGCTCCTGAGTTAAGTAATCTGCGACTCTTGGTGCGAATGATAGAGGAAAACATTTCCAATGTGTCTGGCAGGGAGAAACTGAATCTGGAGAACACCTTTGTCAGGAGCTTGCACCTGCACCTTAGACACACACAGATTTGCATCACATCTAAATGGCCAAGCTCTTTCTTAGACAAGTTGAAAGCTGCTGTCAGAAGGCTGTGCTCCTTGTCAGATGGAAGCAGCAGCACGCACATAGGAGTTTGGCAAGCACTAAAGAGCCACAGAAGAGCGTGGTCTAGCAAAATGAGGCAGGAAAAAGCATATAGCTACATGTGCCCTTGTTGTCGCCTAACAACAGGTAGCAGCATAAACCAGATGCGGGTGAAGATCTTGCAGGCGACTTCTAACGTCAAATGAGCAAACGGGCTTACCACAGCTGCGGTCCTCTGGCAGTCTGAAAGCTTTGCGCACAAGCCGGATGCTAAGCGCCTTCCTTTGCCTTTTGGCAGTGCTCGTGCATTGCCAGCAGTAGGCGGGAATGGTCACTATCCCACAGACACGTTTCGTTGTGCCCGTTGCTAAGCGCTCTGGAGCACTGTTTATGACGTAAGCGGAACACCTCTTGCCGTTCCATTCTCAGAGCTCCTGAGTTAAGTAATCTGCTACTCTTGGTGCGAATGCCCGAGAAAACCATTTCCAATGTGTCTGGCAAGGAGAAACTGAACCTGGAGAACACCTTTGTCAGGAGCTTGCACCTGCACCTTAGACACACACAGATTTGCATCACATCTAAATGGCCAAGCTCTTTCTTAGACAAGTTGAAAGCTGCTGTCAGAAGGCTGTGCTCCTTGTCAGATGGAAGCAGCAGCACGCACATAGGAGTTTGGAAAGCACTAAAGAGCCACAGAAGAGCGTGGCCTAGGAAAATGAGGCAGGAAAAACGCTACATGTGCCCTTGTTGTCGCCTAACAACAGGTAGCAGCATAAACCAGATGCGGGTGAAGATCTTGCAGGTGACTTCTAACGTCAAATGAGCAAACGGGCTTACCACAGCTGCGGTCCTCTGGCAGTCTGAAAGCTTTGCGCACAAGCCGGACGCTAAGCGCCTTCCTTTGCCTTTTGGCAGTGCTCGTGCATTGCCAGCACTAGGCGGGAATGGTCACTTACCCAGAGACACGTTTCGTTGTGCCCGTTGCTAAGCGCTCTGGAGCACTGTTTATGACGTAAGCGGAACACCTCTTGCCGTTCCATCATCAGAGCTCCTGAGTTAATCAAACTGAGACTCTTGGTGCGAATGCCAGAGAAAAACATTTCCAATGTGTCTGGCAGGGAGAAACTGAACCTGGAGAACACCTTTGTCAGGAGCTTGCACCTGCACCTTAGACACACACAGATTTGCATCACATCTAAATGGCCAAGCTCTTTCTTAGACAAGTTGAAAGCTGCTGTCAGAAGGCTGTGCTCCTTGTCAGATGGAAGCAGCAGCACGCACATAGGAGTTTGGAAAGCACTAAAGAGCCACAGAAGAGCGTGGTCTAGCAAAATGAGGCAGGAAAAACGCTACATGTGCCCTTGTTGTCGCCTAACAACAGGTAGCAGCATAAACCAGATGCGGGTGAAGATCTTGCAGGCGACTTCTAACGTCAAATGAGCAAACGGGCTTACCACAGCTGCGGTCCTCTGGCAGTCTGAAAGCTTTGCGCACAAGCCGGATGCTAAGCGCCTTCCTTTGCCTTTTGGCAGTGCTCGTGCATTGCCAGCACTAGGCGGGAATGGTCACTTACCCAGAGACACGTTTCGTTGTGCCCGTTGCTAAGCGCTCTGGAGCACTGTTTATGACGTAAGCGGAACACCTCTTGCCGTTCCATTCTCAGAGCTCCTGAGTTAAGTAATCTGCGACTCTTGGTGCGAATGCCAGAGGAAAACATTTCCAATGTGTCTGGCAAGGAGAAACTGAACCTGGAGAACACCTTTGTCAGGACCTTGCACCTGCACCTTAGACACACACAGATTTGCATCACATCTAAATGGCCAAGCTCTTTCTTAGACAAGTTGAAAGCTGCTGTCAGAAGGCTGTGCTCCTTGTCAGATGGAAGCAGCAGCACGCACATAGGAGTTTGGAAAGCACTAAAGAGCCACAGAAGAGCGTGGCCTAGGAAAATGAGGCAGGAAAAACGCTACATGTGCCCTTGTTGTCGCCTAACAACAGGTAGCAGCATAAACCAGATGCGGGTGAAGATCTTGCAGGCGACATCTAACGTCAAATGAGCAAACGGGCTTACCACAGCTGCGGTCCTCTGGCAGTCTGAAAGCTTTGCGCACAAGCCGGATGCTAAGCGCCTTCCTTTGCCTTTTGGCAGTGCTCGTGCATTGCCAGCAGTAGGCGGGAATGGTCACTATCCCACAGACACGTTTCGTTGTGCCCGTTGCTAAGCGCTCTGGAGCACTGTTTATGACGTAAGCGGAACACCTCTTGCCATTCCATTCTCAGAGCTCCTGAGTTAAGTAATCTGCGACTCTTGGTGCGAATGCCAGAGGAAACCATTTCCAATGTGTCTGGCAAGGAGAAACTGAACCTGGAGAACACCTTTGTCAGGAGCTTGCACCTGCACCTTAGACACACACAGATTTGCATCACATCTAAATGGCCAAGCTCTTTCTTAGACAAGTTGAAAGCTGCTGTCAGAAGGCTGTGCTCCTTGTCAGATGGAAGCAGCAGCACGCACATAGGAGTTTGGCAAGAACTAAAGAGCCACAGAAGAGCGTGGTCTAGGAAAATGAGGCAGGAAAAACGCTACATGTGCCCTTGTTGTCGCCTAACAACAGGTAGCAGCATAAACCAGATGCGGGTGAAGATCTTGCAGGCGACTTCTAACGTCAAATGAGCAAACGGGCTTACCACAGCTGCGGTCCTCTGGCAGTCTGAAAGCTTTGCGCACAAGCCGGATGCTAAGCGCCTTCCTTTGCCTTTTGGCAGTGCTCGTGCATTGCCAGCACTAGGCGGGAATGGTCACTATCCCACAGACACGTTTCGTTGTGCCCGTTGCTAAGCGCTCTGGAGCACTGTTTATGACGTAAGCGGAACACCTCTTGCCGTTCCATTCTCAGAGCTCCTGAGTTAAGTAATCTGCGACTCTTGGTGCGAATGATAGAGGAAAACATTTCCAATGTGTCTGGCAGGGAGAAACTGAACCTGGAGAACACCTTTGTCAGGAGCTTGCACCTCCACCTTAGACACACACAGATTTGCATCACATCTAAATGGCCAAGCTCTTTCTTAGACAAGTTGAAAGCTGCTGTCAGAAGGCTGTGCTCCTTGTCAGATGGAAGCAGCAGCACGCACATAGGAGTTTGGAAAGCACTAAAGAGCCACAGAAGAGCGTGGCCTAGGAAAATGAAGCAGGAAAAACGCTACATGTGCCCTTGTTGTCGCCTAACAACAGGTAGCAGCATAAACCAGATGCGGGTGAAGATCTTGCAGGCGACATCTAACGTCAAATGAGCAAACGGGCTTACCACAGCTGCGGTCCTCTGGCAGTCTGAAAGCTTTGCGCACAAGCCGGACGCTAAGCGCCTTCCTTTGCCTTTTGGCAGTGCTCGTGCATTGCCAGCAGTAGGCGGGAATGGTCACTTACCCAGAGACACGTTTCGTTGTGCCCGTTGCTAAGCGCTCTGGAGCACTGTTTATGACGTAAGCGGAACACCTCTTGCTGTTCCATTCTCAGAGCTCCTGAGTTAAGTAATCTGCTACTCTTGGTGCGAATGCCAGAGAAAAACATTTCCAATGTGTCTGGCAGGGAGAAACTGAACCTGGAGAACACCTTTGTCAGGAGCTTGCACCTGCACCTTAGACACACACAGATTTGCATCACATCTAAATGGCCAAGCTCTTTCTTAGACAAGTTGAAAGCTGCTGTCAGAAGGCTGTGCTCCTTGTCAGATGGAAGCAGCAGCACGCACATAGGAGTTTGGCAAGCACTAAAGAGCCACAGAAGAGCGTGGTCTAGCAAAATGAGGCAGGAAAAAGCATATAGCTACATGTGCCCTTGTTGTCGCCTAACAACAGGTAGCAGCATAAACCAGATGCGGGTGAAGATCTTGCAGGCGACTTCTAACGTCAAATGAGCAAACGGGCTTACCACAGCTGCGGTCCTCTGGCAGTCTGAAAGCTTTGCGCACAAGCCGGACGCTAAGCGCCTTCCTTTGCCTTTTGGCAGTGCTCGTGCATTGCCAGCACTAGGCGGGAATGGTCACTTACCCAGAGACACGTTTCGTTGTGCCCGTTGCTAAGCGCTCTGGAGCACTGTTTATGACGTAAGCGGAACACCTCTTGCCGTTCCATCATCAGAGCTCCTGAGTTAATCAAACTGAGACTCTTGGTGCGAATGCCAGAGAAAAACATTTCCAATGTGTCTGGCAGGGAGAAACTGAACCTGGAGAACACCTTTGTCAGGAGCTTGCACCTGCACCTTAGACACACACAGATTTGCATCACATCTAAATGGCCAAGCTCTTTCTTAGACAAGTTGAAAGCTGCTGTCAGAAGGCTGTGCTCCTTGTCAGATGGAAGCAGCAGCACGCACATAGGAGTTTGGAAAGCACTAAAGAGCCACAGAAGAGCGTGGTCTAGCAAAATGAGGCAGGAAAAACGCTACATGTGCCCTTGTTGTCGCCTAACAACAGGTAGCAGCATAAACCAGATGCGGGTGAAGATCTTGCAGGCGACTTCTAACGTCAAATGAGCAAACGGGCTTACCACAGCTGCGGTCCTCTGGCAGTCTGAAAGCTTTGCGCACAAGCCGGATGCTAAGCGCCTTCCTTTGCCTTTTGGCAGTGCTCGTGCATTGCCAGCACTAGGCGGGAATGGTCACTTACCCAGAGACACGTTTCGTTGTGCCCGTTGCTAAGCGCTCTGGAGCACTGTTTATGACGTAAGCGGAACACCTCTTGCCGTTCCATTCTCAGAGCTCCTGAGTTAAGTAATCTGCGACTCTTGGTGCGAATGCCAGAGGAAAACATTTCCAATGTGTCTGGCAAGGAGAAACTGAACCTGGAGAACACCTTTGTCAGGACCTTGCACCTGCACCTTAGACACACACAGATTTGCATCACATCTAAATGGCCAAGCTCTTTCTTAGACAAGTTGAAAGCTGCTGTCAGAAGGCTGTGCTCCTTGTCAGATGGAAGCAGCAGCACGCACATAGGAGTTTGGAAAGCACTAAAGAGCCACAGAAGAGCGTGGCCTAGGAAAATGAGGCAGGAAAAACGCTACATGTGCCCTTGTTGTCGCCTAACAACAGGTAGCAGCATAAACCAGATGCGGGTGAAGATCTTGCAGGCGACTTCTAACGTCAAATGAGCAAACGGGCTTACCACAGCTGCGGTCCTCTGGCAGTCTGAAAGCTTTGCGCACAAGCCGGATGCTAAGCGCCTTCCTTTGCCTTTTGGCAGTGCTCGTGCATTGCCAGCAGTAGGCGGGAATGGTCACTATCCCACAGACACGTTTCGTTGTGCCCGTTGCTAAGCGCTCTGGAGCACTGTTTATGACGTAAGCGGAACACCTCTTGCCATTCCATTCTCAGAGCTCCTGAGTTAAGTAATCTGCGACTCTTGGTGCGAATGCCAGAGGAAACCATTTCCAATGTGTCTGGCAAGGAGAAACTGAACCTGGAGAACACCTTTGTCAGGAGCTTGCACCTGCACCTTAGACACACACAGATTTGCATCACATCTAAATGGACAAGCTCTTTCTTAGACAAGTTGAAAGCTGCTGTCAGAAGGCTGTGCTCCTTGTCAGATGGAAGCAGCAGCACGCACATAGGAGTTTGGCAAGAACTAAAGAGCCACAGAAGAGCGTGGTCTAGGAAAATGAGGCAGGAAAAACGCTACATGTGCCCTTGTTGTCGCCTAACAACAGGTAGCAGCATAAACCAGATGCGGGTGAAGATCTTGCAGGCGACTTCTAACGTCAAATGAGCAAACGGGCTTACCACAGCTGCGGTCCTCTGGCAGTCTGAAAGCTTTGCGCACAAGCCGGATGCTAAGCGCCTTCCTTTGCCTTTTGGCAGTGCTCGTGCATTGCCAGCACTAGGCGGGAATGGTCACTATCCCACAGACACGTTTCGTTGTGCCCGTTGCTAAGCGCTCTGGAGCACTGTTTATGACGTAAGCGGAACACCTCTTGCCGTTCCATTCTCAGAGCTCCTGAGTTAAGTAATCTGCGACTCTTGGTGCGAATGATAGAGGAAAACATTTCCAATGTGTCTGGCAGGGAGAAACTGAACCTGGAGAACACCTTTGTCAGGAGCTTGCACCTCCACCTTAGACACACACAGATTTGCATCACATCTAAATGGCCAAGCTCTTTCTTAGACAAGTTGAAAGCTGCTGTCAGAAGGCTGTGCTCCTTGTCAGATGGAAGCAGCAGCACGCACATAGGAGTTTGGAAAGCACTAAAGAGCCACAGAAGAGCGTGGCCTAGGAAAATGAAGCAGGAAAAACGCTACATGTGCCCTTGTTGTCGCCTAACAACAGGTAGCAGCATAAACCAGATGCGGGTGAAGATCTTGCAGGCGACATCTAACGTCAAATGAGCAAACGGGCTTACCACAGCTGCGGTCCTCTGGCAGTCTGAAAGTTTTGCGCACAAGCCGGATGCTAAGCGCCTTCCTTTGCCTTTTGGCAGTGCTCGTGCATTGCCAGCACTAGGCGGGAATGGTCACTATCCCAGAGACACGTTTCGTTGTGCCCGTTGCTAAGCGCTCTGGAGCACTGTTTATGACGTAAGCGGAACACCTCTTGCCGTTCCATTCTCAGAGCTCCTGAGTTAAGTAATCTGCGACTCTTGGTGCGAATGCCAGAGGAAAACATTTCCAATGTGTCTGGCAAGGAGAAACTGAACCTGGAGAACACCTTTGTCAGGAGCTTGCACCTGCACCTTAGACACACACAGATTTGCATCACATCTAAATGGCCAAGCTCTTTCTTAGACAAGTTGAAAGCTGCTGTCAGAAGGCTGTGCTCCTTGTCAGATGGAAGCAGCAGCACGCACATAGGAGTTTGGCAAGAACTAAAGAGCCACAGAAGAGCGTGGTCTAGCAAAATGAGGCAGGAAAAACGCTACATGTGCCCTTGTTGTCGCCTAACAACAGGTAGCAGCATAAACCAGATGCGGGTGAAGATCTTGCAGGCGACATCTAACGTCAAATGAGCAAACGGGCTTACCACAGCTGCGGTCCTCTGGCAGTCTGAAAGCTTTGCGCACAAGCCGGATGCTAAGCGCCTTCCTTTGCCTTTTGGCAGTGCTCGTGCATTGCCAGCACTAGGCGGGAATGGTCACTAACCCAGAGACACGTTTCGTTGTGCCCGTTGCTAAGCGCTCTGGAGCACTGTTTATGACGTAAGCGGAACACCTCTTGCCGTTCCGTTCTCAGAGCTCCTGAGTTAATCAAACTGAGACTCTTGGTGCGAATGCCAGAGAAAAACATTACCAATGTGTCTGGAAGGGAGAAACTGAACCTGGAGAACACCTTTGTCAGGAGCTTGCACCTGCACCTTAGACACACACAGATTTGCATCACATCTAAATGGCCAAGCTCTTTCTTAGACAAGTTGAAAGCTGCTGTCAAAAGGCTGTGCTCCTTGTCAGATGGAAGCAGCAGCACGCACATAGGAGTTTGGAAAGCACTAAAGAGCCACAGAAGAGCGTGGTCTAGCAAAATGAGGCAGGAAAAACGCTACATGTGCCCTTGTTGTCGCCTAACAACAGGTAGCAGCATAAACCAGATGCGGGTGAAGATCTTGCAGGCGACTTCTAACGTCAAATGAGCAAACGGGCTTACCACAGCTGCGGTCCTCTGGCAGTCTGAAAGCTTTGCGCACAAGCCGGACGCTAAGCGCCTTCCTTTGCCTTTTGGCAGTGCTCGTGCATTGCCAGCAGTAGGCGGGAATGGTCACTTACCCAGAGACACGTTTCGTTGTGCCCGTTGCTAAGCGCTCTGGAGCACTGTTTATGACGTAAGCGGAACACCTCTTGCTGTTCCATTCTCAGAGCTCCTGAGTTAAGTAATCTGCTACTCTTGGTGCGAATGCCAGAGAAAAACATTTCCAATGTGTCTGGCAGGGAGAAACTGAACCTGGAGAACACCTTTGTCAGGAGCTTGCACCTGCACCTTAGACACACATAGATTTGCATCACATCTAAATGGCCAAGCTCTTTCTTAGACAAGTTGAAAGCTGCTGTCAGAAGGCTGTGCTCCTTGTCAGATGGAAGCAGCAGCACGCACATAGGAGTTTGGCAAGAACTAAAGAGCCACAGAAGAGCGTGGTCTAGCAAAATGAGGCAGGAAAAACGCTACATGTGCCCTTGTTGTCGCCTAACAACAGGTAGCAGCATAAACCAGATGCGGGTGAAGATCTTGCAGGCGACTTCTAACGTCAAATGAGCAAACGGGCTTACCACAGCTGCGGTCCTCTGGCAGTCTGAAAGCTTTGCGCACAAGCCGGATGCTAAGCGCCTTCCTTTGCCTTTTGGCAGTGCTCGTGCATTGCCAGCACTAGGCGGGAATGGTCACTTACCCAGAGACACGTTTCGTTGTGCCCATTGCTAAGCGCTCTGGAGCACTGTTTATGACGTAAGCGGAACACCTCTTGCCGTTCCATTCTCAGAGCTCCTGAGTTAAGTAATCTGCGACTCTTGGTGCGAATGATAGAGGAAAACATTTCCAATGTGTCTGGCAGGGAGAAACTGAATCTGGAGAACACCTTTGTCAGGAGCTTGCACCTGCACCTTAGACACACACAGATTTGCATCACATCTAAATGGCCAAGCTCTTTCTTAGACAAGTTGAAAGCTGCTGTCAGAAGGCTGTGCTCCTTGTCAGATGGAAGCAGCAGCACGCACATAGGAGTTTGGCAAGCACTAAAGAGCCACAGAAGAGCGTGGTCTAGCAAAATGAGGCAGGAAAAAGCATATAGCTACATGTGCCCTTGTTGTCGCCTAACAACAGGTAGCAGCATAAACCAGATGCGGGTGAAGATCTTGCAGGCGACTTCTAACGTCAAATGAGCAAACGGGCTTACCACAGCTGCGGTCCTCTGGCAGTCTGAAAGCTTTGCGCACAAGCCGGATGCTAAGCGCCTTCCTTTGCCTTTTGGCAGTGCTCGTGCATTGCCAGCAGTAGGCGGGAATGGTCACTATCCCACAGACACGTTTCGTTGTGCCCGTTGCTAAGCGCTCTGGAGCACTGTTTATGACGTAAGCGGAACACCTCTTGCCGTTCCATTCTCAGAGCTCCTGAGTTAAGTAATCTGCTACTCTTGGTGCGAATGCCCGAGAAAACCATTTCCAATGTGTCTGGCAAGGAGAAACTGAACCTGGAGAACACCTTTGTCAGGAGCTTGCACCTGCACCTTAGACACACACAGATTTGCATCACATCTAAATGGCCAAGCTCTTTCTTAGACAAGTTGAAAGCTGCTGTCAGAAGGCTGTGCTCCTTGTCAGATGGAAGCAGCAGCACGCACATAGGAGTTTGGAAAGCACTAAAGAGCCACAGAAGAGCGTGGCCTAGGAAAATGAGGCAGGAAAAACGCTACATGTGCCCTTGTTGTCGCCTAACAACAGGTAGCAGCATAAACCAGATGCGGGTGAAGATCTTGCAGGTGACTTCTAACGTCAAATGAGCAAACGGGCTTACCACAGCTGCGGTCCTCTGGCAGTCTGAAAGCTTTGCGCACAAGCCGGACGCTAAGCGCCTTCCTTTGCCTTTTGGCAGTGCTCGTGCATTGCCAGCACTAGGCGGGAATGGTCACTTACCCAGAGACACGTTTCGTTGTGCCCGTTGCTAAGCGCTCTGGAGCACTGTTTATGACGTAAGCGGAACACCTCTTGCCGTTCCATCATCAGAGCTCCTGAGTTAATCAAACTGAGACTCTTGGTGCGAATGCCAGAGAAAAACATTTCCAATGTGTCTGGCAGGGAGAAACTGAACCTGGAGAACACCTTTGTCAGGAGCTTGCACCTGCACCTTAGACACACACAGATTTGCATCACATCTAAATGGCCAAGCTCTTTCTTAGACAAGTTGAAAGCTGCTGTCAGAAGGCTGTGCTCCTTGTCAGATGGAAGCAGCAGCACGCACATAGGAGTTTGGAAAGCACTAAAGAGCCACAGAAGAGCGTGGTCTAGCAAAATGAGGCAGGAAAAACGCTACATGTGCCCTTGTTGTCGCCTAACAACAGGTAGCAGCATAAACCAGATGCGGGTGAAGATCTTGCAGGCGACTTCTAACGTCAAATGAGCAAACGGGCTTACCACAGCTGCGGTCCTCTGGCAGTCTGAAAGCTTTGCGCACAAGCCGGATGCTAAGCGCCTTCCTTTGCCTTTTGGCAGTGCTCGTGCATTGCCAGCACTAGGCGGGAATGGTCACTTACCCAGAGACACGTTTCGTTGTGCCCGTTGCTAAGCGCTCTGGAGCACTGTTTATGACGTAAGCGGAACACCTCTTGCCGTTCCATTCTCAGAGCTCCTGAGTTAAGTAATCTGCGACTCTTGGTGCGAATGCCAGAGGAAAACATTTCCAATGTGTCTGGCAAGGAGAAACTGAACCTGGAGAACACCTTTGTCAGGAGCTTGCACCTGCACCTTAGACACACACAGATTTGCATCACATCTAAATGGCCAAGCTCTTTCTTAGACAAGTTGAAAGCTGCTGTCAGAAGGCTGTGCTCCTTGTCAGATGGAAGCAGCAGCACGCACATAGGAGTTTGGAAAGCACTAAAGAGCCACAGAAGAGCGTGGCCTAGGAAAATGAGGCAGGAAAAACGCTACATGTGCCCTTGTTGTCGCCTAACAACAGGTAGCAGCATAAACCAGATGCGGGTGAAGATCTTGCAGGCGACATCTAACGTCAAATGAGCAAACGGGCTTACCACAGCTGCGGTCCTCTGGCAGTCTGAAAGCTTTGCGCACAAGCCGGATGCTAAGCGCCTTCCTTTGCCTTTTGGCAGTGCTCGTGCATTGCCAGCAGTAGGCGGGAATGGTCACTATCCCACAGACACGTTTCGTTGTGCCCGTTGCTAAGCGCTCTGGAGCACTGTTTATGACGTAAGCGGAACACCTCTTGCCATTCCATTCTCAGAGCTCCTGAGTTAAGTAATCTGCGACTCTTGGTGCGAATGCCAGAGGAAACCATTTCCAATGTGTCTGGCAAGGAGAAACTGAACCTGGAGAACACCTTTGTCAGGAGCTTGCACCTGCACCTTAGACACACACAGATTTGCATCACATCTAAATGGCCAAGCTCTTTCTTAGACAAGTTGAAAGCTGCTGTCAGAAGGCTGTGCTCCTTGTCAGATGGAAGCAGCAGCACGCACATAGGAGTTTGGCAAGAACTAAAGAGCCACAGAAGAGCGTGGTCTAGGAAAATGAGGCAGGAAAAACGCTACATGTGCCCTTGTTGTCGCCTAACAACAGGTAGCAGCATAAACCAGATGCGGGTGAAGATCTTGCAGGCGACTTCTAACGTCAAATGAGCAAACGGGCTTACCACAGCTGCGGTCCTCTGGCAGTCTGAAAGCTTTGCGCACAAGCCGGATGCTAAGCGCCTTCCTTTGCCTTTTGGCAGTGCTCGTGCATTGCCAGCACTAGGCGGGAATGGTCACTATCCCACAGACACGTTTCGTTGTGCCCGTTGCTAAGCGCTCTGGAGCACTGTTTATGACGTAAGCGGAACACCTCTTGCCGTTCCATTCTCAGAGCTCCTGAGTTAAGTAATCTGCGACTCTTGGTGCGAATGATAGAGGAAAACATTTCCAATGTGTCTGGCAGGGAGAAACTGAACCTGGAGAACACCTTTGTCAGGAGCTTGCACCTCCACCTTAGACACACACAGATTTGCATCACATCTAAATGGCCAAGCTCTTTCTTAGACAAGTTGAAAGCTGCTGTCAGAAGGCTGTGCTCCTTGTCAGATGGAAGCAGCAGCACGCACATAGGAGTTTGGAAAGCACTAAAGAGCCACAGAAGAGCGTGGCCTAGGAAAATGAAGCAGGAAAAACGCTACATGTGCCCTTGTTGTCGCCTAACAACAGGTAGCAGCATAAACCAGATGCGGGTGAAGATCTTGCAGGCGACATCTAACGTCAAATGAGCAAACGGGCTTACCACAGCTGCGGTCCTCTGGCAGTCTGAAAGCTTTGCGCACAAGCCGGACGCTAAGCGCCTTCCTTTGCCTTTTGGCAGTGCTCGTGCATTGCCAGCAGTAGGCGGGAATGGTCACTTACCCAGAGACACGTTTCGTTGTGCCCGTTGCTAAGCGCTCTGGAGCACTGTTTATGACGTAAGCGGAACACCTCTTGCTGTTCCATTCTCAGAGCTCCTGAGTTAAGTAATCTGCTACTCTTGGTGCGAATGCCAGAGAAAAACATTTCCAATGTGTCTGGCAGGGAGAAACTGAACCTGGAGAACACCTTTGTCAGGAGCTTGCACCTGCACCTTAGACACACATAGATTTGCATCACATCTAAATGGCCAAGCTCTTTCTTAGACAAGTTGAAAGCTGCTGTCAGAAGGCTGTGCTCCTTGTCAGATGGAAGCAGCAGCACGCACATAGGAGTTTGGCAAGAACTAAAGAGCCACAGAAGAGCGTGGTCTAGCAAAATGAGGCAGGAAAAACGCTACATGTGCCCTTGTTGTCGCCTAACAACAGGTAGCAGCATAAACCAGATGCGGGTGAAGATCTTGCAGGCGACTTCTAACGTCAAATGAGCAAACGGGCTTACCACAGCTGCGGTCCTCTGGCAGTCTGAAAGCTTTGCGCACAAGCCGGATGCTAAGCGCCTTCCTTTGCCTTTTGGCAGTGCTCGTGCATTGCCAGCACTAGGCGGGAATGGTCACTTACCCAGAGACACGTTTCGTTGTGCCCATTGCTAAGCGCTCTGGAGCACTGTTTATGACGTAAGCGGAACACCTCTTGCCGTTCCATTCTCAGAGCTCCTGAGTTAAGTAATCTGCGACTCTTGGTGCGAATGATAGAGGAAAACATTTCCAATGTGTCTGGCAGGGAGAAACTGAATCTGGAGAACACCTTTGTCAGGAGCTTGCACCTGCACCTTAGACACACACAGATTTGCATCACATCTAAATGGCCAAGCTCTTTCTTAGACAAGTTGAAAGCTGCTGTCAGAAGGCTGTGCTCCTTGTCAGATGGAAGCAGCAGCACGCACATAGGAGTTTGGCAAGCACTAAAGAGCCACAGAAGAGCGTGGTCTAGCAAAATGAGGCAGGAAAAAGCATATAGCTACATGTGCCCTTGTTGTCGCCTAACAACAGGTAGCAGCATAAACCAGATGCGGGTGAAGATCTTGCAGGCGACTTCTAACGTCAAATGAGCAAACGGGCTTACCACAGCTGCGGTCCTCTGGCAGTCTGAAAGCTTTGCGCACAAGCCGGATGCTAAGCGCCTTCCTTTGCCTTTTGGCAGTGCTCGTGCATTGCCAGCAGTAGGCGGGAATGGTCACTATCCCACAGACACGTTTCGTTGTGCCCGTTGCTAAGCGCTCTGGAGCACTGTTTATGACGTAAGCGGAACACCTCTTGCCGTTCCATTCTCAGAGCTCCTGAGTTAAGTAATCTGCTACTCTTGGTGCGAATGCCCGAGAAAACCATTTCCAATGTGTCTGGCAAGGAGAAACTGAACCTGGAGAACACCTTTGTCAGGAGCTTGCACCTGCACCTTAGACACACACAGATTTGCATCACATCTAAATGGCCAAGCTCTTTCTTAGACAAGTTGAAAGCTGCTGTCAGAAGGCTGTGCTCCTTGTCAGATGGAAGCAGCAGCACGCACATAGGAGTTTGGAAAGCACTAAAGAGCCACAGAAGAGCGTGGCCTAGGAAAATGAGGCAGGAAAAACGCTACATGTGCCCTTGTTGTCGCCTAACAACAGGTAGCAGCATAAACCAGATGCGGGTGAAGATCTTGCAGGTGACTTCTAACGTCAAATGAGCAAACGGGCTTACCACAGCTGCGGTCCTCTGGCAGTCTGAAAGCTTTGCGCACAAGCCGGACGCTAAGCGCCTTCCTTTGCCTTTTGGCAGTGCTCGTGCATTGCCAGCACTAGGCGGGAATGGTCACTTACCCAGAGACACGTTTCGTTGTGCCCGTTGCTAAGCGCTCTGGAGCACTGTTTATGACGTAAGCGGAACACCTCTTGCCGTTCCATCATCAGAGCTCCTGAGTTAATCAAACTGAGACTCTTGGTGCGAATGCCAGAGAAAAACATTTCCAATGTGTCTGGCAGGGAGAAACTGAACCTGGAGAACACCTTTGTCAGGAGCTTGCACCTGCACCTTAGACACACACAGATTTGCATCACATCTAAATGGCCAAGCTCTTTCTTAGACAAGTTGAAAGCTGCTGTCAGAAGGCTGTGCTCCTTGTCAGATGGAAGCAGCAGCACGCACATAGGAGTTTGGAAAGCACTAAAGAGCCACAGAAGAGCGTGGTCTAGCAAAATGAGGCAGGAAAAACGCTACATGTGCCCTTGTTGTCGCCTAACAACAGGTAGCAGCATAAACCAGATGCGGGTGAAGATCTTGCAGGCGACTTCTAACGTCAAATGAGCAAACGGGCTTACCACAGCTGCGGTCCTCTGGCAGTCTGAAAGCTTTGCGCACAAGCCGGATGCTAAGCGCCTTCCTTTGCCTTTTGGCAGTGCTCGTGCATTGCCAGCACTAGGCGGGAATGGTCACTTACCCAGAGACACGTTTCGTTGTGCCCGTTGCTAAGCGCTCTGGAGCACTGTTTATGACGTAAGCGGAACACCTCTTGCCGTTCCATTCTCAGAGCTCCTGAGTTAAGTAATCTGCGACTCTTGGTGCGAATGCCAGAGGAAAACATTTCCAATGTGTCTGGCAAGGAGAAACTGAACCTGGAGAACACCTTTGTCAGGACCTTGCACCTGCACCTTAGACACACACAGATTTGCATCACATCTAAATGGCCAAGCTCTTTCTTAGACAAGTTGAAAGCTGCTGTCAGAAGGCTGTGCTCCTTGTCAGATGGAAGCAGCAGCACGCACATAGGAGTTTGGAAAGCACTAAAGAGCCACAGAAGAGCGTGGCCTAGGAAAATGAGGCAGGAAAAACGCTACATGTGCCCTTGTTGTCGCCTAACAACAGGTAGCAGCATAAACCAGATGCGGGTGAAGATCTTGCAGGCGACATCTAACGTCAAATGAGCAAACGGGCTTACCACAGCTGCGGTCCTCTGGCAGTCTGAAAGCTTTGCGCACAAGCCGGATGCTAAGCGCCTTCCTTTGCCTTTTGGCAGTGCTCGTGCATTGCCAGCAGTAGGCGGGAATGGTCACTATCCCACAGACACGTTTCGTTGTGCCCGTTGCTAAGCGCTCTGGAGCACTGTTTATGACGTAAGCGGAACACCTCTTGCCATTCCATTCTCAGAGCTCCTGAGTTAAGTAATCTGCGACTCTTGGTGCGAATGCCAGAGGAAACCATTTCCAATGTGTCTGGCAAGGAGAAACTGAACCTGGAGAACACCTTTGTCAGGAGCTTGCACCTGCACCTTAGACACACACAGATTTGCATCACATCTAAATGGCCAAGCTCTTTCTTAGACAAGTTGAAAGCTGCTGTCAGAAGGCTGTGCTCCTTGTCAGATGGAAGCAGCAGCACGCACATAGGAGTTTGGCAAGAACTAAAGAGCCACAGAAGAGCGTGGTCTAGGAAAATGAGGCAGGAAAAACGCTACATGTGCCCTTGTTGTCGCCTAACAACAGGTAGCAGCATAAACCAGATGCGGGTGAAGATCTTGCAGGCGACTTCTAACGTCAAATGAGCAAACGGGCTTACCACAGCTGCGGTCCTCTGGCAGTCTGAAAGCTTTGCGCACAAGCCGGATGCTAAGCGCCTTCCTTTGCCTTTTGGCAGTGCTCGTGCATTGCCAGCACTAGGCGGGAATGGTCACTATCCCACAGACACGTTTCGTTGTGCCCGTTGCTAAGCGCTCTGGAGCACTGTTTATGACGTAAGCGGAACACCTCTTGCCGTTCCATTCTCAGAGCTCCTGAGTTAAGTAATCTGCGACTCTTGGTGCGAATGATAGAGGAAAACATTTCCAATGTGTCTGGCAGGGAGAAACTGAACCTGGAGAACACCTTTGTCAGGAGCTTGCACCTCCACCTTAGACACACACAGATTTGCATCACATCTAAATGGCCAAGCTCTTTCTTAGACAAGTTGAAAGCTGCTGTCAGAAGGCTGTGCTCCTTGTCAGATGGAAGCAGCAGCACGCACATAGGAGTTTGGAAAGCACTAAAGAGCCACAGAAGAGCGTGGCCTAGGAAAATGAAGCAGGAAAAACGCTACATGTGCCCTTGTTGTCGCCTAACAACAGGTAGCAGCATAAACCAGATGCGGGTGAAGATCTTGCAGGCGACATCTAACGTCAAATGAGCAAACGGGCTTACCACAGCTGCGGTCCTCTGGCAGTCTGAAAGTTTTGCGCACAAGCCGGATGCTAAGCGCCTTCCTTTGCCTTTTGGCAGTGCTCGTGCATTGCCAGCACTAGGCGGGAATGGTCACTATCCCAGAGACACGTTTCGTTGTGCCCGTTGCTAAGCGCTCTGGAGCACTGTTTATGACGTAAGCGGAACACCTCTTGCCGTTCCATTCTCAGAGCTCCTGAGTTAAGTAATCTGCTACTCTTGGTGCGAATGCCAGAGGAAAACATTTCCAATGTGTCTGGCAAGGAGAAACTGAACCTGGAGAACACCTTTGTCAGGAGCTTGCACCTGCACCTTAGACACACACAGATTTGCATCACATCTAAATGGCCAAGCTCTTTCTTAGACAAGTTGAAAGCTGCTGTCAGAAGGCTGTGCTCCTTGTCAGATGGAAGCAGCAGCACGCACATAGGAGTTTGGCAAGAACTAAAGAGCCACAGAAGAGCGTGGTCTAGCAAAATGAGGCAGGAAAAACGCTACATGTGCCCTTGTTGTCGCCTAACAACAGGTAGCAGCATAAACCAGATGCGGGTGAAGATCTTGCAGGCGACATCTAACGTCAAATGAGCAAACGGGCTTACCACAGCTGCGGTCCTCTGGCAGTCTGAAAGTTTTGCGCACAAGCCGGATGCTAAGCGCCTTCCTTTGCCTTTTGGCAGTGCTCGTGCATTGCCAGCACTAGGCGGGAATGGTCACTAACCCAGAGACACGTTTCGTTGTGCCCGTTGCTAAGCGCTCTGGAGCACTGTTTATGACGTAAGCGGAACACCTCTTGCCGTTCCGTTCTCAGAGCTCCTGAGTTAATCAAACTGAGACTCTTGGTGCGAATGCCAGAGAAAAACATTACCAATGTGTCTGGAAGGGAGAAACTGAACCTGGAGAACACCTTTGTCAGGAGCTTGCACCTGCACCTTAGACACACACAGATTTGCATCACATCTAAATGGCCAAGCTCTTTCTTAGACAAGTTGAAAGCTGCTGTCAAAAGGCTGTGCTCCTTGTCAGATGGAAGCAGCAGCACGCACATAGGAGTTTGGAAAGCACTAAAGAGCCACAGAAGAGCGTGGTCTAGCAAAATGAGGCAGGAAAAACGCTACATGTGCCCTTGTTGTCGCCTAACAACAGGTAGCAGCATAAACCAGATGCGGGTGAAGATCTTGCAGGCGACTTCTAACGTCAAATGAGCAAACGGGCTTACCACAGCTGCGGTCCTCTGGCAGTCTGAAAGCTTTGCGCACAAGCCGGACGCTAAGCGCCTTCCTTTGCCTTTTGGCAGTGCTCGTGCATTGCCAGCAGTAGGCGGGAATGGTCACTTACCCAGAGACACGTTTCGTTGTGCCCGTTGCTAAGCGCTCTGGAGCACTGTTTATGACGTAAGCGGAACACCTCTTGCTGTTCCATTCTCAGAGCTCCTGAGTTAAGTAATCTGCTACTCTTGGTGCGAATGCCAGAGAAAAACATTTCCAATGTGTCTGGCAGGGAGAAACTGAACCTGGAGAACACCTTTGTCAGGAGCTTGCACCTGCACCTTAGACACACATAGATTTGCATCACATCTAAATGGCCAAGCTCTTTCTTAGACAAGTTGAAAGCTGCTGTCAGAAGGCTGTGCTCCTTGTCAGATGGAAGCAGCAGCACGCACATAGGAGTTTGGCAAGAACTAAAGAGCCACAGAAGAGCGTGGTCTAGCAAAATGAGGCAGGAAAAACGCTACATGTGCCCTTGTTGTCGCCTAACAACAGGTAGCAGCATAAACCAGATGCGGGTGAAGATCTTGCAGGCGACTTCTAACGTCAAATGAGCAAACGGGCTTACCACAGCTGCGGTCCTCTGGCAGTCTGAAAGCTTTGCGCACAAGCCGGATGCTAAGCGCCTTCCTTTGCCTTTTGGCAGTGCTCGTGCATTGCCAGCACTAGGCGGGAATGGTCACTTACCCAGAGACACGTTTCGTTGTGCCCATTGCTAAGCGCTCTGGAGCACTGTTTATGACGTAAGCGGAACACCTCTTGCCGTTCCATTCTCAGAGCTCCTGAGTTAAGTAATCTGCGACTCTTGGTGCGAATGATAGAGGAAAACATTTCCAATGTGTCTGGCAGGGAGAAACTGAATCTGGAGAACACCTTTGTCAGGAGCTTGCACCTGCACCTTAGACACACACAGATTTGCATCACATCTAAATGGCCAAGCTCTTTCTTAGACAAGTTGAAAGCTGCTGTCAGAAGGCTGTGCTCCTTGTCAGATGGAAGCAGCAGCACGCACATAGGAGTTTGGCAAGCACTAAAGAGCCACAGAAGAGCGTGGTCTAGCAAAATGAGGCAGGAAAAAGCATATAGCTACATGTGCCCTTGTTGTCGCCTAACAACAGGTAGCAGCATAAACCAGATGCGGGTGAAGATCTTGCAGGCGACTTCTAACGTCAAATGAGCAAACGGGCTTACCACAGCTGCGGTCCTCTGGCAGTCTGAAAGCTTTGCGCACAAGCCGGACGCTAAGCGCCTTCCTTTGCCTTTTGGCAGTGCTCGTGCATTGCCAGCACTAGGCGGGAATGGTCACTTACCCAGAGACACGTTTCGTTGTGCCCGTTGCTAAGCGCTCTGGAGCACTGTTTATGACGTAAGCGGAACACCTCTTGCCGTTCCATCATCAGAGCTCCTGAGTTAATCAAACTGAGACTCTTGGTGCGAATGCCAGAGAAAAACATTTCCAATGTGTCTGGCAGGGAGAAACTGAACCTGGAGAACACCTTTGTCAGGAGCTTGCACCTGCACCTTAGACACACACAGATTTGCATCACATCTAAATGGCCAAGCTCTTTCTTAGACAAGTTGAAAGCTGCTGTCAGAAGGCTGTGCTCCTTGTCAGATGGAAGCAGCAGCACGCACATAGGAGTTTGGAAAGCACTAAAGAGCCACAGAAGAGCGTGGTCTAGCAAAATGAGGCAGGAAAAACGCTACATGTGCCCTTGTTGTCGCCTAACAACAGGTAGCAGCATAAACCAGATGCGGGTGAAGATCTTGCAGGCGACTTCTAACGTCAAATGAGCAAACGGGCTTACCACAGCTGCGGTCCTCTGGCAGTCTGAAAGCTTTGCGCACAAGCCGGATGCTAAGCGCCTTCCTTTGCCTTTTGGCAGTGCTCGTGCATTGCCAGCACTAGGCGGGAATGGTCACTTACCCAGAGACACGTTTCGTTGTGCCCGTTGCTAAGCGCTCTGGAGCACTGTTTATGACGTAAGCGGAACACCTCTTGCCGTTCCATTCTCAGAGCTCCTGAGTTAAGTAATCTGCGACTCTTGGTGCGAATGCCAGAGGAAAACATTTCCAATGTGTCTGGCAAGGAGAAACTGAACCTGGAGAACACCTTTGTCAGGACCTTGCACCTGCACCTTAGACACACACAGATTTGCATCACATCTAAATGGCCAAGCTCTTTCTTAGACAAGTTGAAAGCTGCTGTCAGAAGGCTGTGCTCCTTGTCAGATGGAAGCAGCAGCACGCACATAGGAGTTTGGAAAGCACTAAAGAGCCACAGAAGAGCGTGGCCTAGGAAAATGAGGCAGGAAAAACGCTACATGTGCCCTTGTTGTCGCCTAACAACAGGTAGCAGCATAAACCAGATGCGGGTGAAGATCTTGCAGGCGACTTCTAACGTCAAATGAGCAAACGGGCTTACCACAGCTGCGGTCCTCTGGCAGTCTGAAAGCTTTGCGCACAAGCCGGATGCTAAGCGCCTTCCTTTGCCTTTTGGCAGTGCTCGTGCATTGCCAGCAGTAGGCGGGAATGGTCACTATCCCACAGACACGTTTCGTTGTGCCCGTTGCTAAGCGCTCTGGAGCACTGTTTATGACGTAAGCGGAACACCTCTTGCCATTCCATTCTCAGAGCTCCTGAGTTAAGTAATCTGCGACTCTTGGTGCGAATGCCAGAGGAAACCATTTCCAATGTGTCTGGCAAGGAGAAACTGAACCTGGAGAACACCTTTGTCAGGAGCTTGCACCTGCACCTTAGACACACACAGATTTGCATCACATCTAAATGGCCAAGCTCTTTCTTAGACAAGTTGAAAGCTGCTGTCAGAAGGCTGTGCTCCTTGTCAGATGGAAGCAGCAGCACGCACATAGGAGTTTGGCAAGAACTAAAGAGCCACAGAAGAGCGTGGTCTAGGAAAATGAGGCAGGAAAAACGCTACATGTGCCCTTGTTGTCGCCTAACAACAGGTAGCAGCATAAACCAGATGCGGGTGAAGATCTTGCAGGCGACTTCTAACGTCAAATGAGCAAACGGGCTTACCACAGCTGCGGTCCTCTGGCAGTCTGAAAGCTTTGCGCACAAGCCGGATGCTAAGCGCCTTCCTTTGCCTTTTGGCAGTGCTCGTGCATTGCCAGCACTAGGCGGGAATGGTCACTATCCCACAGACACGTTTCGTTGTGCCCGTTGCTAAGCGCTCTGGAGCACTGTTTATGACGTAAGCGGAACACCTCTTGCCGTTCCATTCTCAGAGCTCCTGAGTTAAGTAATCTGCGACTCTTGGTGCGAATGATAGAGGAAAACATTTCCAATGTGTCTGGCAGGGAGAAACTGAACCTGGAGAACACCTTTGTCAGGAGCTTGCACCTCCACCTTAGACACACACAGATTTGCATCACATCTAAATGGCCAAGCTCTTTCTTAGACAAGTTGAAAGCTGCTGTCAGAAGGCTGTGCTCCTTGTCAGATGGAAGCAGCAGCACGCACATAGGAGTTTGGAAAGCACTAAAGAGCCACAGAAGAGCGTGGCCTAGGAAAATGAAGCAGGAAAAACGCTACATGTGCCCTTGTTGTCGCCTAACAACAGGTAGCAGCATAAACCAGATGCGGGTGAAGATCTTGCAGGCGACATCTAACGTCAAATGAGCAAACGGGCTTACCACAGCTGCGGTCCTCTGGCAGTCTGAAAGTTTTGCGCACAAGCCGGATGCTAAGCGCCTTCCTTTGCCTTTTGGCAGTGCTCGTGCATTGCCAGCACTAGGCGGGAATGGTCACTATCCCAGAGACACGTTTCGTTGTGCCCGTTGCTAAGCGCTCTGGAGCACTGTTTATGACGTAAGCGGAACACCTCTTGCCGTTCCATTCTCAGAGCTCCTGAGTTAAGTAATCTGCGACTCTTGGTGCGAATGCCAGAGGAAAACATTTCCAATGTGTCTGGCAAGGAGAAACTGAACCTGGAGAACACCTTTGTCAGGAGCTTGCACCTGCACCTTAGACACACACAGATTTGCATCACATCTAAATGGCCAAGCTCTTTCTTAGACAAGTTGAAAGCTGCTGTCAGAAGGCTGTGCTCCTTGTCAGATGGAAGCAGCAGCACGCACATAGGAGTTTGGCAAGAACTAAAGAGCCACAGAAGAGCGTGGTCTAGCAAAATGAGGCAGGAAAAACGCTACATGTGCCCTTGTTGTCGCCTAACAACAGGTAGCAGCATAAACCAGATGCGGGTGAAGATCTTGCAGGCGACATCTAACGTCAAATGAGCAAACGGGCTTACCACAGCTGCGGTCCTCTGGCAGTCTGAAAGTTTTGCGCACAAGCCGGATGCTAAGCGCCTTCCTTTGCCTTTTGGCAGTGCTCGTGCATTGCCAGCACTAGGCGGGAATGGTCACTAACCCAGAGACACGTTTCGTTGTGCCCGTTGCTAAGCGCTCTGGAGCACTGTTTATGACGTAAGCGGAACACCTCTTGCCGTTCCGTTCTCAGAGCTCCTGAGTTAATCAAACTGAGACTCTTGGTGCGAATGCCAGAGAAAAACATTACCAATGTGTCTGGAAGGGAGAAACTGAACCTGGAGAACACCTTTGTCAGGAGCTTGCACCTGCACCTTAGACACACACAGATTTGCATCACATCTAAATGGCCAAGCTCTTTCTTAGACAAGTTGAAAGCTGCTGTCAAAAGGCTGTGCTCCTTGTCAGATGGAAGCAGCAGCACGCACATAGGAGTTTGGAAAGCACTAAAGAGCCACAGAAGAGCGTGGTCTAGCAAAATGAGGCAGGAAAAACGCTACATGTGCCCTTGTTGTCGCCTAACAACAGGTAGCAGCATAAACCAGATGCGGGTGAAGATCTTGCAGGCGACTTCTAACGTCAAATGAGCAAACGGGCTTACCACAGCTGCGGTCCTCTGGCAGTCTGAAAGCTTTGCGCACAAGCCGGACGCTAAGCGCCTTCCTTTGCCTTTTGGCAGTGCTCGTGCATTGCCAGCAGTAGGCGGGAATGGTCACTTACCCAGAGACACGTTTCGTTGTGCCCGTTGCTAAGCGCTCTGGAGCACTGTTTATGACGTAAGCGGAACACCTCTTGCTGTTCCATTCTCAGAGCTCCTGAGTTAAGTAATCTGCTACTCTTGGTGCGAATGCCAGAGAAAAACATTTCCAATGTGTCTGGCAGGGAGAAACTGAACCTGGAGAACACCTTTGTCAGGAGCTTGCACCTGCACCTTAGACACACATAGATTTGCATCACATCTAAATGGCCAAGCTCTTTCTTAGACAAGTTGAAAGCTGCTGTCAGAAGGCTGTGCTCCTTGTCAGATGGAAGCAGCAGCACGCACATAGGAGTTTGGCAAGAACTAAAGAGCCACAGAAGAGCGTGGTCTAGCAAAATGAGGCAGGAAAAACGCTACATGTGCCCTTGTTGTCGCCTAACAACAGGTAGCAGCATAAACCAGATGCGGGTGAAGATCTTGCAGGCGACTTCTAACGTCAAATGAGCAAACGGGCTTACCACAGCTGCGGTCCTCTGGCAGTCTGAAAGCTTTGCGCACAAGCCGGATGCTAAGCGCCTTCCTTTGCCTTTTGGCAGTGCTCGTGCATTGCCAGCACTAGGCGGGAATGGTCACTTACCCAGAGACACGTTTCGTTGTGCCCATTGCTAAGCGCTCTGGAGCACTGTTTATGACGTAAGCGGAACACCTCTTGCCGTTCCATTCTCAGAGCTCCTGAGTTAAGTAATCTGCGACTCTTGGTGCGAATGATAGAGGAAAACATTTCCAATGTGTCTGGCAGGGAGAAACTGAATCTGGAGAACACCTTTGTCAGGAGCTTGCACCTGCACCTTAGACACACACAGATTTGCATCACATCTAAATGGCCAAGCTCTTTCTTAGACAAGTTGAAAGCTGCTGTCAGAAGGCTGTGCTCCTTGTCAGATGGAAGCAGCAGCACGCACATAGGAGTTTGGCAAGCACTAAAGAGCCACAGAAGAGCGTGGTCTAGCAAAATGAGGCAGGAAAAAGCATATAGCTACATGTGCCCTTGTTGTCGCCTAACAACAGGTAGCAGCATAAACCAGATGCGGGTGAAGATCTTGCAGGCGACTTCTAACGTCAAATGAGCAAACGGGCTTACCACAGCTGCGGTCCTCTGGCAGTCTGAAAGCTTTGCGCACAAGCCGGATGCTAAGCGCCTTCCTTTGCCTTTTGGCAGTGCTCGTGCATTGCCAGCAGTAGGCGGGAATGGTCACTATCCCACAGACACGTTTCGTTGTGCCCGTTGCTAAGCGCTCTGGAGCACTGTTTATGACGTAAGCGGAACACCTCTTGCCGTTCCATTCTCAGAGCTCCTGAGTTAAGTAATCTGCTACTCTTGGTGCGAATGCCCGAGAAAACCATTTCCAATGTGTCTGGCAAGGAGAAACTGAACCTGGAGAACACCTTTGTCAGGAGCTTGCACCTGCACCTTAGACACACACAGATTTGCATCACATCTAAATGGCCAAGCTCTTTCTTAGACAAGTTGAAAGCTGCTGTCAGAAGGCTGTGCTCCTTGTCAGATGGAAGCAGCAGCACGCACATAGGAGTTTGGAAAGCACTAAAGAGCCACAGAAGAGCGTGGCCTAGGAAAATGAGGCAGGAAAAACGCTACATGTGCCCTTGTTGTCGCCTAACAACAGGTAGCAGCATAAACCAGATGCGGGTGAAGATCTTGCAGGTGACTTCTAACGTCAAATGAGCAAACGGGCTTACCACAGCTGCGGTCCTCTGGCAGTCTGAAAGCTTTGCGCACAAGCCGGACGCTAAGCGCCTTCCTTTGCCTTTTGGCAGTGCTCGTGCATTGCCAGCACTAGGCGGGAATGGTCACTTACCCAGAGACACGTTTCGTTGTGCCCGTTGCTAAGCGCTCTGGAGCACTGTTTATGACGTAAGCGGAACACCTCTTGCCGTTCCATCATCAGAGCTCCTGAGTTAATCAAACTGAGACTCTTGGTGCGAATGCCAGAGAAAAACATTTCCAATGTGTCTGGCAGGGAGAAACTGAACCTGGAGAACACCTTTGTCAGGAGCTTGCACCTGCACCTTAGACACACACAGATTTGCATCACATCTAAATGGCCAAGCTCTTTCTTAGACAAGTTGAAAGCTGCTGTCAGAAGGCTGTGCTCCTTGTCAGATGGAAGCAGCAGCACGCACATAGGAGTTTGGAAAGCACTAAAGAGCCACAGAAGAGCGTGGTCTAGCAAAATGAGGCAGGAAAAACGCTACATGTGCCCTTGTTGTCGCCTAACAACAGGTAGCAGCATAAACCAGATGCGGGTGAAGATCTTGCAGGCGACTTCTAACGTCAAATGAGCAAACGGGCTTACCACAGCTGCGGTCCTCTGGCAGTCTGAAAGCTTTGCGCACAAGCCGGATGCTAAGCGCCTTCCTTTGCCTTTTGGCAGTGCTCGTGCATTGCCAGCACTAGGCGGGAATGGTCACTTACCCAGAGACACGTTTCGTTGTGCCCGTTGCTAAGCGCTCTGGAGCACTGTTTATGACGTAAGCGGAACACCTCTTGCCGTTCCATTCTCAGAGCTCCTGAGTTAAGTAATCTGCGACTCTTGGTGCGAATGCCAGAGGAAAACATTTCCAATGTGTCTGGCAAGGAGAAACTGAACCTGGAGAACACCTTTGTCAGGACCTTGCACCTGCACCTTAGACACACACAGATTTGCATCACATCTAAATGGCCAAGCTCTTTCTTAGACAAGTTGAAAGCTGCTGTCAGAAGGCTGTGCTCCTTGTCAGATGGAAGCAGCAGCACGCACATAGGAGTTTGGAAAGCACTAAAGAGCCACAGAAGAGCGTGGCCTAGGAAAATGAGGCAGGAAAAACGCTACATGTGCCCTTGTTGTCGCCTAACAACAGGTAGCAGCATAAACCAGATGCGGGTGAAGATCTTGCAGGCGACATCTAACGTCAAATGAGCAAACGGGCTTACCACAGCTGCGGTCCTCTGGCAGTCTGAAAGCTTTGCGCACAAGCCGGATGCTAAGCGCCTTCCTTTGCCTTTTGGCAGTGCTCGTGCATTGCCAGCAGTAGGCGGGAATGGTCACTATCCCACAGACACGTTTCGTTGTGCCCGTTGCTAAGCGCTCTGGAGCACTGTTTATGACGTAAGCGGAACACCTCTTGCCATTCCATTCTCAGAGCTCCTGAGTTAAGTAATCTGCGACTCTTGGTGCGAATGCCAGAGGAAACCATTTCCAATGTGTCTGGCAAGGAGAAACTGAACCTGGAGAACACCTTTGTCAGGAGCTTGCACCTGCACCTTAGACACACACAGATTTGCATCACATCTAAATGGCCAAGCTCTTTCTTAGACAAGTTGAAAGCTGCTGTCAGAAGGCTGTGCTCCTTGTCAGATGGAAGCAGCAGCACGCACATAGGAGTTTGGCAAGAACTAAAGAGCCACAGAAGAGCGTGGTCTAGGAAAATGAGGCAGGAAAAACGCTACATGTGCCCTTGTTGTCGCCTAACAACAGGTAGCAGCATAAACCAGATGCGGGTGAAGATCTTGCAGGCGACTTCTAACGTCAAATGAGCAAACGGGCTTACCACAGCTGCGGTCCTCTGGCAGTCTGAAAGCTTTGCGCACAAGCCGGATGCTAAGCGCCTTCCTTTGCCTTTTGGCAGTGCTCGTGCATTGCCAGCACTAGGCGGGAATGGTCACTATCCCACAGACACGTTTCGTTGTGCCCGTTGCTAAGCGCTCTGGAGCACTGTTTATGACGTAAGCGGAACACCTCTTGCCGTTCCATTCTCAGAGCTCCTGAGTTAAGTAATCTGCGACTCTTGGTGCGAATGATAGAGGAAAACATTTCCAATGTGTCTGGCAGGGAGAAACTGAACCTGGAGAACACCTTTGTCAGGAGCTTGCACCTCCACCTTAGACACACACAGATTTGCATCACATCTAAATGGCCAAGCTCTTTCTTAGACAAGTTGAAAGCTGCTGTCAGAAGGCTGTGCTCCTTGTCAGATGGAAGCAGCAGCACGCACATAGGAGTTTGGCAAGAACTAAAGAGCCACAGAAGAGCGTGGTCTAGCAAAATGAGGCAGGAAAAACGCTACATGTGCCCTTGTTGTCGCCTAACAACAGGTAGCAGCATAAACCAGATGCGGGTGAAGATCTTGCAGGCGACATCTAACGTCAAATGAGCAAACGGGCTTACCACAGCTGCGGTCCTCTGGCAGTCTGAAAGCTTTGCGCACAAGCCGGATGCTAAGCGCCTTCCTTTGCCTTTTGGCAGTGCTCGTGCATTGCCAGCAGTAGGCGGGAATGGTCACTTACCCAGAGACACGTTTCGTTGTGCCCGTTGCTAAGCGCTCTGGAGCACTGTTTATGACGTAAGCGGAACACCTCTTGCCGTTCCATTCTCAGAGCTCCTGAGTTAAGTAATCTGCGACTCTTGGTGCGAATGCCAGAGGAAAACATTTCCAATGTGTCTGGCAGGGAGAAACTGAATCTGGAGAACACCTTTGTCAGGAGCTTGCACCTGCACCTTAGACACACACAGATTTGCATCACATCTAAATGGCCAAGCTCTTTCTTAGACAAGTTGAAAGCTGCTGTCAGAAGGCTGTGCTCCTTGTCAGATGGAAGCAGCAGCACGCACATAGGAGTTTGGCAAGAACTAAAGAGCCACAGAAGAGCGTGGCCTAGGAAAATGAGGCAGGAAAAACGCTACATGTGCCCTTGTTGTCGCCTAACAACAGGTAGCAGCATAAACCAGATGCGGGTGAAGATCTTGCAGGCGACATCTAACGTCAAATGAGCAAACGGGCTTACCACAGCTGCGGTCCTCTGGCAGTCTGAAAGCTTTGCGCACAAGCCGGATGCTAAGCGCCTTCCTTTGCCTTTTGGCAGTGCTCGTGCATTGCCAGCAGTAGGCGGGAATGGTCACTTACCCAGAGACACGTTTCGTTGTGCCCGTTGCTAAGCGCTCTGGAGCACTGTTTATGACGTAAGCGGAACACCTCTTGCCGTTCCATTCTCAGAGCTCCTGAGTTAATCAAACTGAGACTCTTGGTGCGAATGCCAGAGAAAAACATTACCAATGTGTCTGGAAGGGAGAAACTGAACCTGGAGAACACCTTTGTCAGGAGCTTGCACCTGCACCTTAGACACACACAGATTTGCATCACATCTAAATGGCCAAGCTCTTTCTTAGACAAGTTGAAAGCTGCTGTCAGAAGGCTGTGCTCCTTGTCAGATGGAATCAGCAGCACGCACATAGGAGTTTGGCAAGAACTAAAGAGCCACAGAAGAGCGTGGTCTAGCAAAATGAGGCAGGAAAAACGCTACATGTGCCCTTGTTGTCGCCTAACAACAGGTAGCAGCATAAACCAGATGCGGGTGAAGATCTTGCAGGCGACTTCTAACGTTAAATGAGCAAACGGGCTTACCACAGCTGCGGTCCTCTGGCAGTCTGAAAGCTTTGCGCACAAGCCGGATGCTAAGCGCCTTCCTTTGCCTTTTGGCAGTGCTCGTGCATTGCCAGCACTAGGCGGGAATGGTCACTATCCCACAGACACGTTTCGTTGTGCCCGTTGCTAAGCGCTCTGGAGCACTGTTTATGACGTAAGCGGAACACCTCTTGCCGTTCCATTCTCAGAGCTCCTGAGTTAAGTAATCTGCGACTCTTGGTGCGAATGATAGAGGAAAACATTTCCAATGTGTCTGGCAGGGAGAAACTGAATCTGGAGAACACCTTTGTCAGGAGCTTGCACCTGCACCTTAGACACACACAGATTTGCATCACATCTAAATGGCCAAGCTCTTTCTTAGACAAGTTGAAAGCTGCTGTCAGAAGGCTGTGCTCCTTGTCAGATGGAAGCAGCAGCACGCACATAGGAGTTTGGCAAGAACTAAAGAGCCACAGAAGAGCGTGGTCTAGCAAAATGAGGCAGGAAAAACGCTACATGTGCCCTTGTTGTCGCCTAACAACAGGTAGCAGCATAAACCAGATGCGGGTGAAGATCTTGCAGGCGACATCTAACGTCAAATGAGCAAACGGGCTTACCACAGCTGCGGTCCTCTGGCAGTCTGAAAGTTTTGCGCACAAGCAGGATGCTAAGCGCTTTCCTTTGCCTTTTGGCAGTGCTCGTGCATTGCCAGCAGTAGGCGGGAATGGTCACTATCCCACAGACACGTTTCGTTGTGCCCGTTGCTAAGCACTCTGGAGCACTGTTTATGACGTAAGCGGAACACCTCTTGCCGTTCCATTCTCAGAGCTCCTGAGTTAAGTAATCTGCGACTCTTGGTGCGAATGCCAGAGGAAAACATTTCCAATGTGTCTGGCAAGGAGAAACTGAACCTGGAGAACACCTTTGTCAGGAGCTTGCACCTGCACCTTAGACACACACAGATTTGCATCACATCTAAATGGCCAAGCTCTTTCTTAGACAAGTTGAAAGCTGCTGTCAGAAGGCTGTGCTCCTTGTCAGATGGAAGCAGCAGCACGCACATAGGAGTTTGGCAAGAACTAAAGAGCCACAGAAGAGCGTGGTCTAGCAAAATGAGGCAGGAAAAAGCATATAGCTACATGTGCCCTTGTTGTCGCCTAACAACAGGTAGCAGCATAAACCAGATGCGGGTGAAGATCTTGCAGGCGACTTCTAACGTCAAATGAGCAAACGGGCTTACCACAGCTGCGGTCCTCTGGCAGTCTGAAAGCTTTGCGCACAAGGCGGATGCTAAGCGCCTTCCTTTGCCTTTTGGCAGTGCTCGTGCATTGCCAGCACTAGGCGGGAATGGTCACTTACCCAGAGACACGTTTCGTTGTGCCCGTTGCTAAGCGCTCTGGAGCACTGTTTATGACGTAAGCGGAACACCTCTTGCCGTTCCATTCTCAGAGCTCCTGAGTTAAGTAATCTGCGACTCTTGGTGCGAATGCCAGAGGAAAACATTTCCAATGTGTCTGGCAAGGAGAAACTGAACCTGGAGAACACCTTTGTCAGGAGCTTGCACCTGCACCTTAGACACACACAGATTTGCATCACATCTAAATGGCCAAGCTCTTTCTTAGACAAGTTGAAAGCTGCTGTCAGAAGGCTGTGCTCCTTGTCAGATGGAAGCAGCAGCACGCACATAGGAGTTTGGCAAGAACTAAAGAGCCACAGAAGAGCGTGGTCTAGCAAAATGAGGCAGGAAAAACGCTACATGTGCCCTTGTTGTCGCCTAACAACAGGTAGCAGCATAAACCAGATGCGGGTGAAGATCTTGCAGGCGACATCTAACGTCAAATGAGCAAACGGGCTTACCACAGCTGCGGTCCTCTGGCAGTCTGAAAGTTTTGCGCACAAGCCGGATGCTAAGCGCCTTCCTTTGCCTTTTGGCAGTGCTCGTGCATTGCCAGCACTAGGCGGGAATGGTCACTAACCCAGAGACACGTTTCGTTGTGCCCGTTGCTAAGCGCTCTGGAGCACTGTTTATGACGTAAGCGGAACACCTCTTGCCGTTCCGTTCTCAGAGCTCCTGAGTTAATCAAACTGAGACTCTTGGTGCGAATGCCAGAGAAAAACATTACCAATGTGTCTGGAAGGGAGAAACTGAACCTGGAGAACACCTTTGTCAGGAGCTTGCACCTGCACCTTAGACACACACAGATTTGCATCACATCTAAATGGCCAAGCTCTTTCTTAGACAAGTTGAAAGCTGCTGTCAGAAGGCTGTGCTCCTTGTCAGATGGAAGCAGCAGCACGCACATAGGAGTTTGGAAAGCACTAAAGAGCCACAGAAGAGCGTGGCCTAGGAAAATGAGGCAGGAAAAACGCTACATGTGCCCTTGTTGTCGCCTAACAACAGGTAGCAGCATAAACCAGATGCGGGTGAAGATCTTGCAGGCGACATCTAACGTCAAATGAGCAAACGGGCTTACCACAGCTGCGGTCCTCTGGCAGTCTGAAAGCTTTGCGCACAAGCCGGATGCTAAGCGCCTTCCTTTGCCTTTTGGCAGTGCTCGTGCATTGCCAGCAGTAGGCGGGAATGGTCACTATCCCACAGACACGTTTCGTTGTGCCCGTTGCTAAGCGCTCTGGAGCACTGTTTATGACGTAAGCGGAACACCTCTTGCCATTCCATTCTCAGAGCTCCTGAGTTAAGTAATCTGCGACTCTTGGTGCGAATGCCAGAGGAAACCATTTCCAATGTGTCTGGCAAGGAGAAACTGAACCTGGAGAACACCTTTGTCAGGAGCTTGCACCTGCACCTTAGACACACACAGATTTGCATCACATCTAAATGGCCAAGCTCTTTCTTAGACAAGTTGAAAGCTGCTGTCAGAAGGCTGTGCTCCTTGTCAGATGGAAGCAGCAGCACGCACATAGGAGTTTGGCAAGAACTAAAGAGCCACAGAAGAGCGTGGTCTAGGAAAATGAGGCAGGAAAAACGCTACATGTGCCCTTGTTGTCGCCTAACAACAGGTAGCAGCATAAACCAGATGCGGGTGAAGATCTTGCAGGCGACTTCTAACGTCAAATGAGCAAACGGGCTTACCACAGCTGCGGTCCTCTGGCAGTCTGAAAGCTTTGCGCACAAGCCGGATGCTAAGCGCCTTCCTTTGCCTTTTGGCAGTGCTCGTGCATTGCCAGCAGTAGGCGGGAATGGTCACTATCCCACAGACACGTTTCGTTGTGCCCGTTGCTAAGCGCTCTGGAGCACTGTTTATGACGTAAGCGGAACACCTCTTGCCGTTCCATTCTCAGAGCTCCTGAGTTAAGTAATCTGCGACTCTTGGTGCGAATGATAGAGGAAAACATTTCCAATGTGTCTGGCAGGGAGAAACTGAACCTGGAGAACACCTTTGTCAGGAGCTTGCACCTCCACCTTAGACACACACAGATTTGCATCACATCTAAATGGCCAAGCTCTTTCTTAGACAAGTTGAAAGCTGCTGTCAGAAGGCTGTGCTCCTTGTCAGATGGAAGCAGCAGCACGCACATAGGAGTTTGGAAAGCACTAAAGAGCCACAGAAGAGCGTGGCCTAGGAAAATGAAGCAGGAAAAACGCTACATGTGCCCTTGTTGTCGCCTAACAACAGGTAGCAGCATAAACCAGATGCGGGTGAAGATCTTGCAGGCGACATCTAACGTCAAATGAGCAAACGGGCTTACCACAGCTGCGGTCCTCTGGCAGTCTGAAAGTTTTGCGCACAAGCCGGATGCTAAGCGCCTTCCTTTGCCTTTTGGCAGTGCTCGTGCATTGCCAGCAGTAGGCGGGAATGGTCACTTACCCAGAGACACGTTTCGTTGTGCCCGTTGCTAAGCGCTCTGGAGCACTGTTTATGACGTAAGCGGAACACCTCTTGCCGTTCCATTCTCAGAGCTCCTGAGTTAATCAAACTGAGACTCTTGGTGCGAATGCCAGAGAAAAACATTACCAATGTGTCTGGAAGGGAGAAACTGAACCTGGAGAACACCTTTGTCAGGAGCTTGCACCTGCACCTTAGACACACACAGATTTGCATCACATCTAAATGGCCAAGCTCTTTCTTAGACAAGTTGAAAGCTGCTGTCAGAAGGCTGTGCTCCTTGTCAGATGGAATCAGCAGCACGCACATAGGAGTTTGGCAAGAACTAAAGAGCCACAGAAGAGCGTGGTCTAGCAAAATGAGGCAGGAAAAACGCTACATGTGCCCTTGTTGTCGCCTAACAACAGGTAGCAGCATAAACCAGATGCGGGTGAAGATCTTGCAGGCGACTTCTAACGTTAAATGAGCAAACGGGCTTACCACAGCTGCGGTCCTCTGGCAGTCTGAAAGCTTTGCGCACAAGCCGGATGCTAAGCGCCTTCCTTTGCCTTTTGGCAGTGCTCGTGCATTGCCAGCACTAGGCGGGAATGGTCACTATCCCACAGACACGTTTCGTTGTGCCCGTTGCTAAGCGCTCTGGAGCACTGTTTATGACGTAAGCGGAACACCTCTTGCCGTTCCATTCTCAGAGCTCCTGAGTTAAGTAATCTGCGACTCTTGGTGCGAATGATAGAGGAAAACATTTCCAATGTGTCTGGCAGGGAGAAACTGAATCTGGAGAACACCTTTGTCAGGAGCTTGCACCTGCACCTTAGACACACACAGATTTGCATCACATCTAAATGGCCAAGCTCTTTCTTAGACAAGTTGAAAGCTGCTGTCAGAAGGCTGTGCTCCTTGTCAGATGGAAGCAGCAGCACGCACATAGGAGTTTGGCAAGAACTAAAGAGCCACAGAAGAGCGTGGTCTAGCAAAATGAGGCAGGAAAAACGCTACATGTGCCCTTGTTGTCGCCTAACAACAGGTAGCAGCATAAACCAGATGCGGGTGAAGATCTTGCAGGCGACATCTAACGTCAAATGAGCAAACGGGCTTACCACAGCTGCGGTCCTCTGGCAGTCTGAAAGTTTTGCGCACAAGCAGGATGCTAAGCGCTTTCCTTTGCCTTTTGGCAGTGCTCGTGCATTGCCAGCAGTAGGCGGGAATGGTCACTATCCCACAGACACGTTTCGTTGTGCCCGTTGCTAAGCACTCTGGAGCACTGTTTATGACGTAAGCGGAACACCTCTTGCCGTTCCATTCTCAGAGCTCCTGAGTTAAGTAATCTGCGACTCTTGGTGCGAATGCCAGAGGAAAACATTTCCAATGTGTCTGGCAAGGAGAAACTGAACCTGGAGAACACCTTTGTCAGGAGCTTGCACCTGCACCTTAGACACACACAGATTTGCATCACATCTAAATGGCCAAGCTCTTTCTTAGACAAGTTGAAAGCTGCTGTCAGAAGGCTGTGCTCCTTGTCAGATGGAAGCAGCAGCACGCACATAGGAGTTTGGCAAGAACTAAAGAGCCACAGAAGAGCGTGGTCTAGCAAAATGAGGCAGGAAAAAGCATATAGCTACATGTGCCCTTGTTGTCGCCTAACAACAGGTAGCAGCATAAACCAGATGCGGGTGAAGATCTTGCAGGCGACTTCTAACGTCAAATGAGCAAACGGGCTTACCACAGCTGCGGTCCTCTGGCAGTCTGAAAGCTTTGCGCACAAGGCGGATGCTAAGCGCCTTCCTTTGCCTTTTGGCAGTGCTCGTGCATTGCCAGCACTAGGCGGGAATGGTCACTTACCCAGAGACACGTTTCGTTGTGCCCGTTGCTAAGCGCTCTGGAGCACTGTTTATGACGTAAGCGGAACACCTCTTGCCGTTCCATTCTCAGAGCTCCTGAGTTAAGTAATCTGCGACTCTTGGTGCGAATGCCAGAGGAAAACATTTCCAATGTGTCTGGCAAGGAGAAACTGAACCTGGAGAACACCTTTGTCAGGAGCTTGCACCTGCACCTTAGACACACACAGATTTGCATCACATCTAAATGGCCAAGCTCTTTCTTAGACAAGTTGAAAGCTGCTGTCAGAAGGCTGTGCTCCTTGTCAGATGGAAGCAGCAGCACGCACATAGGAGTTTGGCAAGAACTAAAGAGCCACAGAAGAGCGTGGTCTAGCAAAATGAGGCAGGAAAAACGCTACATGTGCCCTTGTTGTCGCCTAACAACAGGTAGCAGCATAAACCAGATGCGGGTGAAGATCTTGCAGGCGACATCTAACGTCAAATGAGCAAACGGGCTTACCACAGCTGCGGTCCTCTGGCAGTCTGAAAGTTTTGCGCACAAGCCGGATGCTAAGCGCCTTCCTTTGCCTTTTGGCAGTGCTCGTGCATTGCCAGCACTAGGCGGGAATGGTCACTAACCCAGAGACACGTTTCGTTGTGCCCGTTGCTAAGCGCTCTGGAGCACTGTTTATGACGTAAGCGGAACACCTCTTGCCGTTCCGTTCTCAGAGCTCCTGAGTTAATCAAACTGAGACTCTTGGTGCGAATGCCAGAGAAAAACATTACCAATGTGTCTGGAAGGGAGAAACTGAACCTGGAGAACACCTTTGTCAGGAGCTTGCACCTGCACCTTAGACACACACAGATTTGCATCACATCTAAATGGCCAAGCTCTTTCTTAGACAAGTTGAAAGCTGCTGTCAGAAGGCTGTGCTCCTTGTCAGATGGAAGCAGCAGCACGCACATAGGAGTTTGGAAAGCACTAAAGAGCCACAGAAGAGCGTGGCCTAGGAAAATGAGGCAGGAAAAACGCTACATGTGCCCTTGTTGTCGCCTAACAACAGGTAGCAGCATAAACCAGATGCGGGTGAAGATCTTGCAGGCGACATCTAACGTCAAATGAGCAAACGGGCTTACCACAGCTGCGGTCCTCTGGCAGTCTGAAAGCTTTGCGCACAAGCCGGATGCTAAGCGCCTTCCTTTGCCTTTTGGCAGTGCTCGTGCATTGCCAGCAGTAGGCGGGAATGGTCACTATCCCACAGACACGTTTCGTTGTGCCCGTTGCTAAGCGCTCTGGAGCACTGTTTATGACGTAAGCGGAACACCTCTTGCCATTCCATTCTCAGAGCTCCTGAGTTAAGTAATCTGCGACTCTTGGTGCGAATGCCAGAGGAAACCATTTCCAATGTGTCTGGCAAGGAGAAACTGAACCTGGAGAACACCTTTGTCAGGAGCTTGCACCTGCACCTTAGACACACACAGATTTGCATCACATCTAAATGGCCAAGCTCTTTCTTAGACAAGTTGAAAGCTGCTGTCAGAAGGCTGTGCTCCTTGTCAGATGGAAGCAGCAGCACGCACATAGGAGTTTGGCAAGAACTAAAGAGCCACAGAAGAGCGTGGTCTAGCAAAATGAGGCAGGAAAAACGCTACATGTGCCCTTGTTGTCGCCTAACAACAGGTAGCAGCATAAACCAGATGCGGGTGAAGATCTTGCAGGCGACATCTAACGTCAAATGAGCAAACGGGCTTACCACAGCTGCGGTCCTCTGGCAGTCTGAAAGCTTTGCGCACAAGCCGGATGCTAAGCGCCTTCCTTTGCCTTTTGGCAGTGCTCGTGCATTGCCAGCAGTAGGCGGGAATGGTCACTATCCCACAGACACGTTTCGTTGTGCCCGTTGCTAAGCGCTCTGGAGCACTGTTTATGACGTAAGCGGAACACCTCTTGCCGTTCCATTCTCAGAGCTCCTGAGTTAAGTAATCTGCGACTCTTGGTGCGAATGATAGAGGAAAACATTTCCAATGTGTCTGGCAGGGAGAAACTGAACCTGGAGAACACCTTTGTCAGGACCTTGCACCTGCACCTTAGACACACACAGATTTGCATCACATCTAAATGGCCAAGCTCTTTCTTAGACAAGTTGAAAGCTGCTGTCAGAAGGCTGTGCTCCTTGTCAGATGGAAGCAGCAGCACGCACATAGGAGTTTGGCAAGCACTAAAGAGCCACAGAAGAGCGTGGCCTAGGAAAATGAGGCAGGAAAAACGCTACATGTGCCCTTGTTGTCGCCTAACAACAGGTAGCAGCATAAACCAGATGCGGGTGAAGATCTTGCAGGCGACATCTAACGTCAAATGAGCAAACGGGCTTACCACAGCTGCGGTCCTCTGGCAGTCTGAAAGTTTTGCGCACAAGCCGGATGCTAAGCGCTTTCCTTTGCCTTTTGGCAGTGCTCGTGCATTGCCAGCACTAGGCGGGAATGGTCACTATCCCACAGACACGTTTCGTTGTGCCCGTTGCTAAGCGCTCTGGAGCACTGTTTATGACGTAAGCGGAACACCTCTTGCCATTCCATTCTCAGAGCTCCTGAGTTAAGTAATCTGCGACTCTTGGTGCGAATGCCAGAGGAAAACATTTCCAATGTGTCTGGCAAGGAGAAACTGAACCTGGAGAACACCTTTGTCAGGAGCTTGCACCTGCACCTTAGACACACACAGATTTGCATCACATCTAAATGGCCAAGCTCTTTCTTAGACAAGTTGAAAGCTGCTGTCAGAAGGCTGTGCTCCTTGTCAGATGGAAGCAGCAGCACGCACATAGGAGTTTGGCAAGAACTAAAGAGCCACAGAAGAGCGTGGTCTAGCAAAATGAGGCAGGAAAAACGCTACATGTGCCCTTGTTGTCGCCTAACAACAGGTAGCAGCATAAACCAGATGCGGGTGAAGATCTTGCAGGCGACTTCTAACGTCAAATGAGCAAACGGGCTTACCACAGCTGCGGTCCTCTGGCAGTCTGAAAGCTTTGTGCACAAGCCGGATGCTAAGCGCCTTCCTTTGCCTTTTGGCAGTGCTCGTGCATTGCCAGCACTAGGCGGGAATGGTCACTATCCCAGAGACACGTTTCGTTGTGCCCGTTGCTAAGCGCTCTGGAGCACTGTTTATGACGTAAGCGGAACACCTCTTGCCGTTCCGTTCTCAGAGCTCCTGAGTTAATCAAACTGAGACTCTTGGTGCGAATGCCAGAGAAAAACATTACCAATGTGTCTGGAAGGGAGAAACTGAACCTGGAGAACACCTTTGTCAGGAGCTTGCACCTGCACCTTAGACACACACAGATTTGCATCACATCTAAATGGCCAAGCTCTTTCTTAGACAAGTTGAAAGCTGCTGTCAAAAGGCTGTGCTCCTTGTCAGATGGAAGCAGCAGCACGCACATAGGAGTTTGGAAAGCACTAAAGAGCCACAGAAGAGCGTGGTCTAGCAAAATGAGGCAGGAAAAACGCTACATGTGCCCTTGTTGTCGCCTAACAACAGGTAGCAGCATAAACCAGATGCGGGTGAAGATCTTGCAGGCGACTTCTAACGTCAAATGAGCAAACGGGCTTACCACAGCTGCGGTCCTCTGGCAGTCTGAAAGCTTTGCGCACAAGCCGGACGCTAAGCGCCTTCCTTTGCCTTTTGGCAGTGCTCGTGCATTGCCAGCAGTAGGCGGGAATGGTCACTATCCCACAGACACGTTTCGTTGTGCCCGTTGCTAAGCGCTCTGGAGCACTGTTTATGACGTAAGCGGAACACCTCTTGCTGTTCCATTCTCAGAGCTCCTGAGTTAAGTAATCTGCTACTCTTGGTGCGAATGCCAGAGAAAAACATTTCCAATGTGTCTGGCAGGGAGAAACTGAACCTGGAGAACACCTTTGTCAGGAGCTTGCACCTGCACCTTAGACACACATAGATTTGCATCACATCTAAATGGCCAAGCTCTTTCTTAGACAAGTTGAAAGCTGCTGTCAGAAGGCTGTGCTCCTTGTCAGATGGAAGCAGCAGCACGCACATAGGAGTTTGGCAAGAACTAAAGAGCCACAGAAGAGCGTGGTCTAGCAAAATGAGGCAGGAAAAACGCTACATGTGCCCTTGTTGTCGCCTAACAACAGGTAGCAGCATAAACCAGATGCGGGTGAAGATCTTGCAGGCGACTTCTAACGTCAAATGAGCAAACGGGCTTACCACAGCTGCGGTCCTCTGGCAGTCTGAAAGCTTTGCGCACAAGCCGGATGCTAAGCGCCTTCCTTTGCCTTTTGGCAGTGCTCGTGCATTGCCAGCACTAGGCGGGAATGGTCACTTACCCAGAGACACGTTTCGTTGTGCCCATTGCTAAGCGCTCTGGAGCACTGTTTATGACGTAAGCGGAACACCTCTTGCCGTTCCATTCTCAGAGCTCCTGAGTTAAGTAATCTGCGACTCTTGGTGCGAATGATAGAGGAAAACATTTCCAATGTGTCTGGCAGGGAGGAACTGAATCTGGAGAACACCTTTGTCAGGAGCTTGCACCTGCACCTTAGACACACACAGATTTGCATCACATCTAAATGGCCAAGCTCTTTCTTAGACAAGTTGAAAGCTGCTGTCAGAAGGCTGTGCTCCTTGTCAGATGGAAGCAGCAGCACGCACATAGGAGTTTGGCAAGCACTAAAGAGCCACAGAAGAGCGTGGCCTAGGAAAATGAGGCAGGAAAAACGCTACATGTGCCCTTGTTGTCGCCTAACAACAGGTAGCAGCATAAACCAGATGCGGGTGAAGATCTTGCAGGCGACATCTAACGTCAAATGAGCAAACGGGCTTACCACAGCTGCGGTCCTCTGGCAGTCTGAAAGCTTTGCGCACAAGCCGGATGCTAAGCGCCTTCCTTTGCCTTTTGGCAGTGCTCGTGCATTGCCAGCAGTAGGCGGGAATGGTCACTATCCCACAGACACGTTTCGTTGTGCCCGTTGCTAAGCGCTCTGGAGCACTGTTTATGACGTAAGCGGAACACCTCTTGCCGTTCCATTCTCAGAGCTCCTGAGTTAAGTAATCTGCGACTCTTGGTGCGAATGCCAGAGGAAAACATTTCCAATGTGTCTGGCAAGGAGAAACTGAACCTGGAGAACACCTTTGTCAGGAGCTTGCACCTGCACCTTAGACACACACAGATTTGCATCACATCTAAATGGGCAAGCTCTTTCTTAGACAAGTTGAAAGCTGCTGTCAGAAGGCTGTGCTCCTTGTCAGATGGAAGCAGCAGCACGCACATAGGAGTTTGGCAAGCACTAAAGAGCCACAGAAGAGCGTGGCCTAGGAAAATGAGGCAGGAAAAACGCTACATGTGCCCTTGTTGTCGCCTAACAACAGGTAGCAGCATAAACCAGATGCGGGTGAAGATCTTGCAGGCGACATCTAACGTCAAATGAGCAAACGGGCTTACCACAGCTGCGGTCCTCTGGCAGTCTGAAAGTTTTGCGCACAAGCCGGATGCTAAGCGCCTTCCTTTGCCTTTTGGCAGTGCTCGTGCATTGCCAGCACTAGGCGGGAATGGTCACTATCCCAGAGACACGTTTCGTTGTGCCCGTTGCTAAGCGCTCTGGAGCACTGTTTATGACGTAAGCGGAACACCTCTTGCCGTTCCATTCTCAGAGCTCCTGAGTTAAGTAATCTGCGACTCTTGGTGCGAATGCCAGAGGAAAACATTTCCAATGTGTCTGGCAAGGAGAAACTGAACCTGGAGAACACCTTTGTCAGGAGCTTGCACCTGCACCTTAGACACACACAGATTTGCATCACATCTAAATGGGCAAGCTCTTTCTTAGACAAGTTGAAAGCTGCTGTCAGAAGGCTGTGCTCCTTGTCAGATGGAAGCAGCAGCACGCACATAGGAGTTTGGCAAGAACTAAAGAGCCACAGAAGAGCGTGGTCTAGCAAAATGAGGCAGGAAAAACGCTACATGTGCCCTTGTTGTCGCCTAACAACAGGTAGCAGCATAAACCAGATGCGGGTGAAGATCTTGCAGGCGACTTCTAACGTCAAATGAGCAAACGGGCTTACCACAGCTGCGGTCCTCTGGCAGTCTGAAAGCTTTGTGCACAAGCCGGATGCTAAGCGCCTTCCTTTGCCTTTTGGCAGTGCTCGTGCATTGCCAGCACTAGGCGGGAATGGTCACTATCCCAGAGACACGTTTCGTTGTGCCCGTTGCTAAGCGCTCTGGAGCACTGTTTATGACGTAAGCGGAACACCTCTTGCCGTTCCGTTCTCAGAGCTCCTGAGTTAATCAAAGTGAGACTCTTGGTGCGAATGCCAGAGAAAAACATTTCCAATGTGTCTGGCAGGGAGAAACTGAACCTGCAGAACACCTTTGTCAAGAGCTTGCACCTGCACCTTAGACACACACAGATTTGCATCACATCTAAATGGCCAAGCTCTTTCTTAGACAAGTTGAAAGCTGCTGTCAGAAGGCTGTGCTCCTTGTCAGATGGAAGCAGCAGCACGCACATAGGAGTTTGGAAAGCACTAAAGAGCCACAGAAGAGCGTGGCCTAGGAAAATGAGGCAGGAAAAACGCTACATGTGCCCTTGTTGTCGCCTAACAACAGGTAGCAGCATAAACCAGATGCGGGTGAAGATCTTGCAGGCGACATCTAACGTCAAATGAGCAAACGGGCTTACCACAGCTGCGGTCCTCTGGCAGTCTGAAAGTTTTGCGCACAAGCCGGATGCTAAGCGCCTTCCTTTGCCTTTTGGCAGTGCTCGTGCATTGCCAGCACTAGGCGGGAATGGTCACTTACCCAGAGACACGTTTCGTTGTGCCCGTTGCTAAGCGCTCTGGAGCACTGTTTATGACGTAAGCGGAACACCTCTTGCTGTTCCGTTCTCAGAGCTCCTGAGTTAATCAAAGTGAGACTCTTGGTGCGAATGCCAGAGAAAAACATTTCCAATGTGTCTGGCAGGGAGAAACTGAACCTGGAGAACACCTTTGTCAGGAGCTTGCACCTGCACCTTAGACACACACAGATTTGCATCACATCTAAATGGCCAAGCTCTTTCTTAGACAAGTTGAAAACTGCTGTCAGAAGGCTGTGCTCCTTGTCAGATGGAAGCAGCAGCACGCACATAGGAGTTTGGCAAGCACTAAAGAGCCACAGAAGAGCGTGGCCTAGGAAAATGAGGCAGGAAAAACGCTACATGTGCCCTTGTTGTCGCCTAACAACAGGTAGCAGCATAAACCAGATGCGGGTGAAGATCTTGCAGGCGACATCTAACGTCAAATGAGCAAACGGGCTTACCACAGCTGCGGTCCTCTGGCAGTCTGAAAGTTTTGCGCACAAGCCGGATGCTAAGCGCCTTCCTTTGCCTTTTGGCAGTGCTCGTGCATTGCCAGCAGTAGGCGGGAATGGTCACTTACCCAGAGACACGTTTCGTTGTGCCCGTTGCTAAGCGCTCTGGAGCACTGTTTATGACGTAAGCGGAACACCTCTTGCCGTTCCATTCTCAGAGCTCCTGAGTTAAGTAATCTGCTACTCTTGGTGCGAATGCCAGAGAAAAACATTTCCAATGTGTCTGGCAGGGAGAAACTGAACCTGGAGAACACCTTTGTCAGGAGCTTGCACCTGCACCTTAGACACACACAGATTTGCATCACATCTAAATGGCCAAGCTCTTTCTTAGACAAGTTGAAAGCTGCTGTCAGAAGGCTGTGCTCCTTGTCAGATGGAAGCAGCAGCACGCACATAGGAGTTTGGCAAGAACTAAAGAGCCACAGAAGAGCGTGGTCTAGCAAAATGAGGCAGGAAAAACGCTACATGTGCCCTTGTTGTCGCCTAACAACAGGTAGCAGCATAAACCAGATGCGGGTGAAGATCTTGCAGGCGACTTCTAACGTCAAATGAGCAAACGGGCTTACCACAGCTGCGGTCCTCTGGCAGTCTGAAAGCTTTGCGCACAAGCCGGATGCTAAGCGCCTTCCTTTGCCTTTTGGCAGTGCTCGTGCATTGCCAGCAGTAGGCGGGAATGGTCACTTACCCAGAGACACGTTTCGTTGTGCCCATTGCTAAGCGCTCTGGAGCACTGTTTATGACGTAAGCGGAACACCTCTTGCCGTTCCATTCTCAGAGCTCCTGAGTTAAGTAATCTGCGACTCTTGGTGCGAATGATAGAGGAAAACATTTCCAATGTGTCTGGCAGGGAGAAACTGAATCTGGAGAACACCTTTGTCAGGAGCTTGCACCTGCACCTTAGACACACACAGATTTGCATCACATCTAAATGGCCAAGCTCTTTCTTAGACAAGTTGAAAGCTGCTGTCAGAAGGCTGTGCTCCTTGTCAGATGGAAGCAGCAGCACGCACATAGGAGTTTGGCAAGCACTAAAGAGCCACAGAAGAGCGTGGCCTAGGAAAATGAGGCAGGAAAAACGCTACATGTGCCCTTGTTGTCGCCTAACAACAGGTAGCAGCATAAACCAGATGCGGGTGAAGATCTTGCAGGCGACATCTAACGTCAAATGAGCAAACGGGCTTACCACAGCTGCGGTCCTCTGGCAGTCTGAAAGTTTTGCGCACAAGCCGGATGCTAAGCGCTTTCCTTTGCCTTTTGGCAGTGCTCGTGCATTGCCAGCACTAGGCGGGAATGGTCACTATCCCACAGACACGTTTCGTTGTGCCCGTTGCTAAGCGCTCTGGAGCACTGTTTATGACGTAAGCGGAACACCTCTTGCCATTCCATTCTCAGAGCTCCTGAGTTAAGTAATCTGCGACTCTTGGTGCGAATGCCAGAGGAAAACATTTCCAATGTGTCTGGCAAGGAGAAACTGAACCTGGAGAACACCTTTGTCAGGAGCTTGCACCTGCACCTTAGACACACACAGATTTGCATCACATCTAAATGGCCAAGCTCTTTCTTAGACAAGTTGAAAGCTGCTGTCAGAAGGCTGTGCTCCTTGTCAGATGGAAGCAGCAGCACGCACATAGGAGTTTGGCAAGAACTAAAGAGCCACAGAAGAGCGTGGTCTAGCAAAATGAGGCAGGAAAAACGCTACATGTGCCCTTGTTGTCGCCTAACAACAGGTAGCAGCATAAACCAGATGCGGGTGAAGATCTTGCAGGCGACTTCTAACGTCAAATGAGCAAACGGGCTTACCACAGCTGCGGTCCTCTGGCAGTCTGAAAGCTTTGTGCACAAGCCGGATGCTAAGCGCCTTCCTTTGCCTTTTGGCAGTGCTCGTGCATTGCCAGCACTAGGCGGGAATGGTCACTATCCCAGAGACACGTTTCGTTGTGCCCGTTGCTAAGCGCTCTGGAGCACTGTTTATGACGTAAGCGGAACACCTCTTGCCGTTCCGTTCTCAGAGCTCCTGAGTTAATCAAACTGAGACTCTTGGTGCGAATGCCAGAGAAAAACATTACCAATGTGTCTGGAAGGGAGAAACTGAACCTGGAGAACACCTTTGTCAGGAGCTTGCACCTGCACCTTAGACACACACAGATTTGCATCACATCTAAATGGCCAAGCTCTTTCTTAGACAAGTTGAAAGCTGCTGTCAAAAGGCTGTGCTCCTTGTCAGATGGAAGCAGCAGCACGCACATAGGAGTTTGGAAAGCACTAAAGAGCCACAGAAGAGCGTGGTCTAGCAAAATGAGGCAGGAAAAACGCTACATGTGCCCTTGTTGTCGCCTAACAACAGGTAGCAGCATAAACCAGATGCGGGTGAAGATCTTGCAGGCGACTTCTAACGTCAAATGAGCAAACGGGCTTACCACAGCTGCGGTCCTCTGGCAGTCTGAAAGCTTTGCGCACAAGCCGGACGCTAAGCGCCTTCCTTTGCCTTTTGGCAGTGCTCGTGCATTGCCAGCAGTAGGCGGGAATGGTCACTATCCCACAGACACGTTTCGTTGTGCCCGTTGCTAAGCGCTCTGGAGCACTGTTTATGACGTAAGCGGAACACCTCTTGCTGTTCCATTCTCAGAGCTCCTGAGTTAAGTAATCTGCTACTCTTGGTGCGAATGCCAGAGAAAAACATTTCCAATGTGTCTGGCAGGGAGAAACTGAACCTGGAGAACACCTTTGTCAGGAGCTTGCACCTGCACCTTAGACACACATAGATTTGCATCACATCTAAATGGCCAAGCTCTTTCTTAGACAAGTTGAAAGCTGCTGTCAGAAGGCTGTGCTCCTTGTCAGATGGAAGCAGCAGCACGCACATAGGAGTTTGGCAAGAACTAAAGAGCCACAGAAGAGCGTGGTCTAGCAAAATGAGGCAGGAAAAACGCTACATGTGCCCTTGTTGTCGCCTAACAACAGGTAGCAGCATAAACCAGATGCGGGTGAAGATCTTGCAGGCGACTTCTAACGTCAAATGAGCAAACGGGCTTACCACAGCTGCGGTCCTCTGGCAGTCTGAAAGCTTTGCGCACAAGCCGGATGCTAAGCGCCTTCCTTTGCCTTTTGGCAGTGCTCGTGCATTGCCAGCACTAGGCGGGAATGGTCACTTACCCAGAGACACGTTTCGTTGTGCCCATTGCTAAGCGCTCTGGAGCACTGTTTATGACGTAAGCGGAACACCTCTTGCCGTTCCATTCTCAGAGCTCCTGAGTTAAGTAATCTGCGACTCTTGGTGCGAATGATAGAGGAAAACATTTCCAATGTGTCTGGCAGGGAGGAACTGAATCTGGAGAACACCTTTGTCAGGAGCTTGCACCTGCACCTTAGACACACACAGATTTGCATCACATCTAAATGGCCAAGCTCTTTCTTAGACAAGTTGAAAGCTGCTGTCAGAAGGCTGTGCTCCTTGTCAGATGGAAGCAGCAGCACGCACATAGGAGTTTGGCAAGCACTAAAGAGCCACAGAAGAGCGTGGCCTAGGAAAATGAGGCAGGAAAAACGCTACATGTGCCCTTGTTGTCGCCTAACAACAGGTAGCAGCATAAACCAGATGCGGGTGAAGATCTTGCAGGCGACATCTAACGTCAAATGAGCAAACGGGCTTACCACAGCTGCGGTCCTCTGGCAGTCTGAAAGCTTTGCGCACAAGCCGGATGCTAAGCGCCTTCCTTTGCCTTTTGGCAGTGCTCGTGCATTGCCAGCAGTAGGCGGGAATGGTCACTATCCCACAGACACGTTTCGTTGTGCCCGTTGCTAAGCGCTCTGGAGCACTGTTTATGACGTAAGCGGAACACCTCTTGCCGTTCCATTCTCAGAGCTCCTGAGTTAAGTAATCTGCGACTCTTGGTGCGAATGCCAGAGGAAAACATTTCCAATGTGTCTGGCAAGGAGAAACTGAACCTGGAGAACACCTTTGTCAGGAGCTTGCACCTGCACCTTAGACACACACAGATTTGCATCACATCTAAATGGGCAAGCTCTTTCTTAGACAAGTTGAAAGCTGCTGTCAGAAGGCTGTGCTCCTTGTCAGATGGAAGCAGCAGCACGCACATAGGAGTTTGGCAAGCACTAAAGAGCCACAGAAGAGCGTGGCCTAGGAAAATGAGGCAGGAAAAACGCTACATGTGCCCTTGTTGTCGCCTAACAACAGGTAGCAGCATAAACCAGATGCGGGTGAAGATCTTGCAGGCGACATCTAACGTCAAATGAGCAAACGGGCTTACCACAGCTGCGGTCCTCTGGCAGTCTGAAAGTTTTGCGCACAAGCCGGATGCTAAGCGCCTTCCTTTGCCTTTTGGCAGTGCTCGTGCATTGCCAGCACTAGGCGGGAATGGTCACTATCCCAGAGACACGTTTCGTTGTGCCCGTTGCTAAGCGCTCTGGAGCACTGTTTATGACGTAAGCGGAACACCTCTTGCCGTTCCATTCTCAGAGCTCCTGAGTTAAGTAATCTGCGACTCTTGGTGCGAATGCCAGAGGAAAACATTTCCAATGTGTCTGGCAAGGAGAAACTGAACCTGGAGAACACCTTTGTCAGGAGCTTGCACCTGCACCTTAGACACACACAGATTTGCATCACATCTAAATGGGCAAGCTCTTTCTTAGACAAGTTGAAAGCTGCTGTCAGAAGGCTGTGCTCCTTGTCAGATGGAAGCAGCAGCACGCACATAGGAGTTTGGCAAGAACTAAAGAGCCACAGAAGAGCGTGGTCTAGCAAAATGAGGCAGGAAAAACGCTACATGTGCCCTTGTTGTCGCCTAACAACAGGTAGCAGCATAAACCAGATGCGGGTGAAGATCTTGCAGGCGACTTCTAACGTCAAATGAGCAAACGGGCTTACCACAGCTGCGGTCCTCTGGCAGTCTGAAAGCTTTGTGCACAAGCCGGATGCTAAGCGCCTTCCTTTGCCTTTTGGCAGTGCTCGTGCATTGCCAGCACTAGGCGGGAATGGTCACTATCCCAGAGACACGTTTCGTTGTGCCCGTTGCTAAGCGCTCTGGAGCACTGTTTATGACGTAAGCGGAACACCTCTTGCCGTTCCGTTCTCAGAGCTCCTGAGTTAATCAAAGTGAGACTCTTGGTGCGAATGCCAGAGAAAAACATTTCCAATGTGTCTGGCAGGGAGAAACTGAACCTGCAGAACACCTTTGTCAAGAGCTTGCACCTGCACCTTAGACACACACAGATTTGCATCACATCTAAATGGCCAAGCTCTTTCTTAGACAAGTTGAAAGCTGCTGTCAGAAGGCTGTGCTCCTTGTCAGATGGAAGCAGCAGCACGCACATAGGAGTTTGGAAAGCACTAAAGAGCCACAGAAGAGCGTGGCCTAGGAAAATGAGGCAGGAAAAACGCTACATGTGCCCTTGTTGTCGCCTAACAACAGGTAGCAGCATAAACCAGATGCGGGTGAAGATCTTGCAGGCGACATCTAACGTCAAATGAGCAAACGGGCTTACCACAGCTGCGGTCCTCTGGCAGTCTGAAAGTTTTGCGCACAAGCCGGATGCTAAGCGCCTTCCTTTGCCTTTTGGCAGTGCTCGTGCATTGCCAGCACTAGGCGGGAATGGTCACTTACCCAGAGACACGTTTCGTTGTGCCCGTTGCTAAGCGCTCTGGAGCACTGTTTATGACGTAAGCGGAACACCTCTTGCTGTTCCGTTCTCAGAGCTCCTGAGTTAATCAAAGTGAGACTCTTGGTGCGAATGCCAGAGAAAAACATTTCCAATGTGTCTGGCAGGGAGAAACTGAACCTGGAGAACACCTTTGTCAGGAGCTTGCACCTGCACCTTAGACACACACAGATTTGCATCACATCTAAATGGCCAAGCTCTTTCTTAGACAAGTTGAAAACTGCTGTCAGAAGGCTGTGCTCCTTGTCAGATGGAAGCAGCAGCACGCACATAGGAGTTTGGCAAGCACTAAAGAGCCACAGAAGAGCGTGGCCTAGGAAAATGAGGCAGGAAAAACGCTACATGTGCCCTTGTTGTCGCCTAACAACAGGTAGCAGCATAAACCAGATGCGGGTGAAGATCTTGCAGGCGACATCTAACGTCAAATGAGCAAACGGGCTTACCACAGCTGCGGTCCTCTGGCAGTCTGAAAGTTTTGCGCACAAGCCGGATGCTAAGCGCCTTCCTTTGCCTTTTGGCAGTGCTCGTGCATTGCCAGCAGTAGGCGGGAATGGTCACTTACCCAGAGACACGTTTCGTTGTGCCCGTTGCTAAGCGCTCTGGAGCACTGTTTATGACGTAAGCGGAACACCTCTTGCCGTTCCATTCTCAGAGCTCCTGAGTTAAGTAATCTGCTACTCTTGGTGCGAATGCCAGAGAAAAACATTTCCAATGTGTCTGGCAGGGAGAAACTGAACCTGGAGAACACCTTTGTCAGGAGCTTGCACCTGCACCTTAGACACACACAGATTTGCATCACATCTAAATGGCCAAGCTCTTTCTTAGACAAGTTGAAAGCTGCTGTCAGAAGGCTGTGCTCCTTGTCAGATGGAAGCAGCAGCACGCACATAGGAGTTTGGCAAGAACTAAAGAGCCACAGAAGAGCGTGGTCTAGCAAAATGAGGCAGGAAAAACGCTACATGTGCCCTTGTTGTCGCCTAACAACAGGTAGCAGCATAAACCAGATGCGGGTGAAGATCTTGCAGGCGACTTCTAACGTCAAATGAGCAAACGGGCTTACCACAGCTGCGGTCCTCTGGCAGTCTGAAAGCTTTGCGCACAAGCCGGATGCTAAGCGCCTTCCTTTGCCTTTTGGCAGTGCTCGTGCATTGCCAGCAGTAGGCGGGAATGGTCACTTACCCAGAGACACGTTTCGTTGTGCCCATTGCTAAGCGCTCTGGAGCACTGTTTATGACGTAAGCGGAACACCTCTTGCCGTTCCATTCTCAGAGCTCCTGAGTTAAGTAATCTGCGACTCTTGGTGCGAATGATAGAGGAAAACATTTCCAATGTGTCTGGCAGGGAGAAACTGAATCTGGAGAACACCTTTGTCAGGAGCTTGCACCTGCACCTTAGACACACACAGATTTGCATCACATCTAAATGGCCAAGCTCTTTCTTAGACAAGTTGAAAGCTGCTGTCAGAAGGCTGTGCTCCTTGTCAGATGGAAGCAGCAGCACGCACATAGGAGTTTGGAAAGCACTAAAGAGCCACAGAAGAGCGTGGCCTAGGAAAATGAGGCAGGAAAAACGCTACATGTGCCCTTGTTGTCGCCTAACAACAGGTAGCAGCATAAACCAGATGCGGGTGAAGATCTTGCAGGCGACATCTAACGTCAAATGAGCAAACGGGCTTACCACAGCTGCGGTCCTCTGGCAGTCTGAAAGCTTTGCGCACAAGCCGGATGCTAAGCGCCTTCCTTTGCCTTTTGGCAGTGCTCGTGCATTGCCAGCAGTAGGCGGGAATGGTCACTATCCCAGAGACACGTTTCGTTGTGCCCGTTGCTAAGCGCTCTGGAGCACTGTTTATGACGTAAGCGGAACACCTCTTGCCGTTCCATTCTCAGAGCTCCTGAGTTAAGTAATCTGCTACTCTTGGTGCGAATGCCAGAGAAAAACATTTCCAATGTGTCTGGCAGGGAGAAACTGAACCTGGAGAACACCTTTGTCAGGAGCTTGCACCTGCACCTTAGACACACACAGATTTGCATCACATCTAAATGGCCAAGCTCTTTCTTAGACAAGTTGAAAACTGCTGTCAGAAGGCTGTGCTCCTTGTCAGATGGAAGCAGCAGCACGCACATAGGAGTTTGGCAAGCACTAAAGAGCCACAGAAGAGCGTGGCCTAGGAAAATGAGGCAGGAAAAACGCTACATGTGCCCTTGTTGTCGCCTAACAACAGGTAGCAGCATAAACCAGATGCGGGTGAAGATCTTGCAGGCGACATCTAACGTCAAATGAGCAAACGGGCTTACCACAGCTGCGGTCCTCTGGCAGTCTGAAAGTTTTGCGCACAAGCCGGATGCTAAGCGCCTTCCTTTGCCTTTTGGCAGTGCTCGTGCATTGCCAGCACTAGGCGGGAATGGTCACTTACCCAGAGACACGTTTCGTTGTGCCCGTTGCTAAGCGCTCTGGAGCACTGTTTATGACGTAAGCGGAACACCTCTTGCCGTTCCATTCTCAGAGCTCCTGAGTTAAGTAATCTGCGACTCTTGGTGCGAATGCCAGAGGTAAACATTTCCAATGTGTCTGGCAAGGAGAAACTGAACCTGGAGAACACCTTTGTCAGGAGCTTGCACCTGCACCTTAGACACACACAGATTTGCATCACATCTAAATGGCCAAGCTCTTTCTTAGACAAGTTGAAAGCTGCTGTCAGAAGGCTGTGCTCCTTGTCAGATGGAAGCAGCAGCACGCACATAGGAGTTTGGAAAGCACTAAAGAGCCACAGAAGAGCGTGGCCTAGGAAAATGAGGCAGGAAAAACGCTACATGTGCCCTTGTTGTCGCCTAACAACAGGTAGCAGCATAAACCAGATGCGGGTGAAGATCTTGCAGGCGACATCTAACGTCAAATGAGCAAACGGGCTTACCACAGCTGCGGTCCTCTGGCAGTCTGAAAGCTTTGCGCACAAGCCGGATGCTAAGCGCCTTCCTTTGCCTTTTGGCAGTGCTCGTGCATTGCCAGCACTAGGCGGGAATGGTCACTTACCCAGAGACACGTTTCGTTGTGCCCGTTGCTAAGCGCTCTGGAGCACTGTTTATGACGTAAGCGGAACACCTCTTGCCGTTCCATTCTCAGAGCTCCTGAGTTAAGTAATCTGCGACTCTTGGTGCGAATGCCAGAGGAAAACATTTCCAATGTGTCTGGCAAGGAGAAACTGAACCTGGAGAACACCTTTGTCAGGAGCTTGCACCTGCACCTTAGACACACACAGATTTGCATCACATCTAAATGGCCAAGCTCTTTCTTAGACAAGTTGAAAGCTGCTGTCAGAAGGCTGTGCTCCTTGTCAGATGGAAGCAGCAGCACGCACATAGGAGTTTGGCAAGAACTAAAGAGCCACAGAAGAGCGTGGTCTAGCAAAATGAGGCAGGAAAAACGCTACATGTGCCCTTGTTGTCGCCTAACAACAGGTAGCAGCATAAACCAGATGCGGGTGAAGATCTTGCAGGCGACTTCTAACGTCAAATGAGCAAACGGGCTTACCACAGCTGCGGTCCTCTGGCAGTCTGAAAGCTTTGCGCACAAGGCGGATGCTAAGCGCCTTCCTTTGCCTTTTGGCAGTGCTCGTGCATTGCCAGCAGTAGGCGGGAATGGTCACTTACCCAGAGACACGTTTCGTTGTGCCCGTTGCTAAGCGCTCTGGAGCACTGTTTATGACGTAAGCGGAACACCTCTTGCTGTTCCGTTCTCAGAGCTCCTGAGTTAATCAAAGTGAGACTCTTGGTGCGAATGCCAGAGAAAAACATTTCCAATGTGTCTGGCAGGGAGAAACTGAACCTGGAGAACACCTTTGTCAAGAGCTTGCACCTGCACCTTAGACACACACAGATTTGCATCACATCTAAATGGCCAAGCTCTTTCTTAGACAAGTTGAAAGCTGCTGTCAGAAGGCTGTGCTCCTTGTCAGATGGAAGCAGCAGCACGCACATAGGAGTTTGGAAAGCACTAAAGAGCCACAGAAGAGCGTGGCCTAGGAAAATGAGGCAGGAAAAACGCTACATGTGCCCTTGTTGTCGCCTAACAACAGGTAGCAGCATAAACCAGATGCGGGTGAAGATCTTGCAGGCGACTTCTAAGGTCAAATGAGCAAACGGGCTTACCACAGCTGCGGTCCTCTGGCAGTCTGAAAGCTTTGCGCACAAGGCGGATGCTAAGCGCCTTCCTTTGCCTTTTGGCAGTGCTCGTGCATTGCCAGCAGTAGGCGGGAATGGTCACTTACCCAGAGACACGTTTCGTTGTGCCCGTTGCTAAGCGCTCTGGAGCACTGTTTATGACGTAAGCGGAACACCTCTTGCCGTTCCATTCTCAGAGCTCCTGAGTTAATCAAACTGAGACTCTTGGTGCGAATGCCAGAGAAAAACATTACCAATGTGTCTGGAAGGGAGAAACTGAACCTGGAGAACACCTTTGTCAGGAGCTTGCACCTGCACCTTAGACACACACAGATTTGCATCACATCTAAATGGCCAAGCTCTTTCTTAGACAAGTTGAAAGCTGCTGTCAGAAGGCTGTGCTCCTTGTCAGATGGAAGCAGCAGCACGCACATAGGAGTTTGGCAAGAACTAAAGAGCCACAGAAGAGCGTGGTCTAGCAAAATGAGGCAGGAAAAACGCTACATGTGCCCTTGTTGTCGCCTAACAACAGGTAGCAGCATAAACCAGATGCGGGTGAAGATCTTGCAGGCGACTTCTAACGTCAAATGAGCAAACGGGCTTACCACAGCTGCGGTCCTCTGGCAGTCTGAAAGCTTTGCGCACAAGCCGGATGCTAAGCGCCTTCCTTTGCCTTTTGGCAGTGCTCGTGCATTGCCAGCACTAGGCGGGAATGGTCACTTACCCAGAGACACGTTTCGTTGTGCCCGTTGCTAAGCGCTCTGGAGCACTGTTTATGACGTAAGCGGAACACCTCTTGCCGTTCCATTCTCAGAGCTCCTGAGTTAAGTAATCTGCGACTCTTGGTGCGAATGCCAGAGGAAAACATTTCCAATGTGTCTGGCAAGGAGAAACTGAACCTGGAGAACACCTTTGTCAGGAGCTTGCACCTGCACCTTAGACACACACAGATTTGCATCACATCTAAATGGCCAAGCTCTTTCTTAGACAAGTTGAAAGCTGCTGTCAGAAGGCTGTGCTCCTTGTCAGATGGAAGCAGCAGCACGCACATAGGAGTTTGGAAAGCACTAAAGAGCCACAGAAGAGCGTGGCCTAGGAAAATGAGGCAGGAAAAACGCTACATGTGCCCTTGTTGTCGCCTAACAACAGGTAGCAGCATAAACCAGATGCGGGTGAAGATCTTGCAGGCGACATCTAACGTCAAATGAGCAAACGGGCTTACCACAGCTGCGGTCCTCTGGCAGTCTGAAAGTTTTGCGCACAAGCCGGATGCTAAGCACCTTCCTTTGCCTTTTGGCAGTGCTCGTGCATTGCCAGCAGTAGGCGGGAATGGTCACTATCCCACAGACACGTTTCGTTGTGCCCGTTGCTAAGCGCTCTGGAGCACTGTTTATGACGTAAGCGGAACACCTCTTGCCGTTCCATTCTCAGAGCTCCTGAGTTAAGTAATCTGCTACTCTTGGTGCGAATGCCAGAGAAAAACATTTCCAATGTGTCTGGCAGGGAGAAACTGAACCTGGAGAACACCTTTGTCAGGAGCTTGCACCTGCACCTTAGACACACACAGATTTGCATCACATCTAAATGACCAAGCTCTTTCTTAGACAAGTTGAAAGCTGCTGTCAGAAGGCTGTGCTCCTTGTCAGATGGAAGCAGCAGCACGCACATAGGAGTTTGGAAAGCACTAAAGAGCCACAGAAGAGCGTGGCCTAGGAAAATGAGGCAGGAAAAACGCTACATGTGCCCTTGTTGTCGCCTAACAACAGGTAGCAGCATAAACCAGATGCGGGTGAAGATCTTGCAGGCGACTTCTAAGGTCAAATGAGCAAACGGGCTTACCACAGCTGCGGTCCTCTGGCAGTCTGAAAGCTTTGCGCACAAGCCGGATGCTAAGCGCCTTCCTTTGCCTTTTGGCAGTGCTCGTGCATTGCCAGCAGTAGGCGGGAATGGTCACTTACCCAGAGACACGTTTCGTTGTGCCCGTTGCTAAGCGCTCTGGAGCACTGTTTATGACGTAAGCGGAACACCTCTTGCCGTTCCATTCTCAGAGCTCCTGAGTTAATCAAACTGAGACTCTTGGTGCGAATGCCAGAGAAAAACATTACCAATGTGTCTGGAAGGGAGAAACTGAACCTGGAGAACACCTTTGTCAGGAGCTTGCACCTGCACCTTAGACACACACAGATTTGCATCACATCTAAATGGCCAAGCTCTTTCTTAGACAAGTTGAAAGCTGCTGTCAGAAGGCTGTGCTCCTTGTCAGATGGAAGCAGCAGCACGCACATAGGAGTTTGGCAAGAACTAAAGAGCCACAGAAGAGCGTGGTCTAGGAAAATGAGGCAGGAAAAACGCTACATGTGCCCTTGTTGTCGCCTAACAACAGGTAGCAGCATAAACCAGATGCGGGTGAAGATCTTGCAGGCGACTTCTAACGTCAAATGAGCAAACGGGCTTACCACAGCTGCGGTCCTCTGGCAGTCTGAAAGCTTTGCGCACAAGCCGGATGCTAAGCGCCTTCCTTTGCCTTTTGGCAGTGCTCGTGCATTGCCAGCACTAGGCGGGAATGGTCACTTACCCAGAGACACGTTTCGTTGTGCCCATTGCTAAGCGCTCTGGAGCACTGTTTATGACGTAAGCGGAACACCTCTTGCCGTTCCATTCTCAGAGCTCCTGAGTTAAGTAATCTGCGACTCTTGGTGCGAATGATAGAGGAAAACATTTCCAATGTGTCTGGCAGGGAGAAACTGAATCTGGAGAACACCTTTGTCAGGAGCTTGCACCTGCACCTTAGACACACACAGATTTGCATCACATCTAAATGGCCAAGCTCTTTCTTAGACAAGTTGAAAGCTGCTGTCAGAAGGCTGTGCTCCTTGTCAGATGGAAGCAGCAGCACGCACATAGGAGTTTGGAAAGCACTAAAGAGCCACAGAAGAGCGTGGCCTAGGAAAATGAGGCAGGAAAAACGCTACATGTGCCCTTGTTGTCGCCTAACAACAGGTAGCAGCATAAACCAGATGCGGGTGAAGATCTTGCAGGCGACATCTAACGTCAAATGAGCAAACGGGCTTACCACAGCTGCGGTCCTCTGGCAGTCTGAAAGCTTTGCGCACAAGCCGGATGCTAAGCGCCTTCCTTTGCCTTTTGGCAGTGCTCGTGCATTGCCAGCACTAGGCGGGAATGGTCACTATCCCAGAGACACGTTTCGTTGTGCCCGTTGCTAAGCGCTCTGGAGCACTGTTTATGACGTAAGCGGAACACCTCTTGCCGTTCCATTCTCAGAGCTCCTGAGTTAAGTAATCTGCGACTCTTGGTGCGAATGCCAGAGGAAAACATTTCCAATGTGTCTGGCAAGGAGAAACTGAACCTGGAGAACACCTTTGTCAGGAGCTTGCACCTGCACCTTAGACACACACAGATTTGCATCACATCTAAATGGCCAAGCTCTTTCTTAGACAAGTTGAAAGCTGCTGTCAGAAGGCTGTGCTCCTTGTCAGATGGAAGCAGCAGCACGCACATAGGAGTTTGGAAAGCACTAAAGAGCCACAGAAGAGCGTGGCCTAGGAAAATGAGGCAGGAAAAACGCTACATGTGCCCTTGTTGTCGCCTAACAACAGGTAGCAGCATAAACCAGATGCGGGTGAAGATCTTGCAGGCGACATCTAACGTCAAATGAGCAAACGGGCTTACCACAGCTGCGGTCCTCTGGCAGTCTGAAAGTTTTGCGCACAAGCCGGATGCTAAGCACCTTCCTTTGCCTTTTGGCAGTGCTCGTGCATTGCCAGCACTAGGCGGGAATGGTCACTATCCCACAGACACGTTTCGTTGTGCCCGTTGCTAAGCGCTCTGGAGCACTGTTTATGACGTAAGCGGAACACCTCTTGCCGTTCCATTCTCAGAGCTCCTGAGTTAAGTAATCTGCTACTCTTGGTGCGAATGCCAGAGAAAAACATTTCCAATGTGTCTGGCAGGGAGAAACTGAACCTGGAGAACACCTTTGTCAGGAGCTTGCACCTGCACCTTAGACACACACAGATTTGCATCACATCTAAATGACCAAGCTCTTTCTTAGACAAGTTGAAAGCTGCTGTCAGAAGGCTGTGCTCCTTGTCAGATGGAAGCAGCAGCACGCACATAGGAGTTTGGAAAGCACTAAAGAGCCACAGAAGAGCGTGGCCTAGGAAAATGAGGCAGGAAAAACGCTACATGTGCCCTTGTTGTCGCCTAACAACAGGTAGCAGCATAAACCAGATGCGGGTGAAGATCTTGCAGGCGACATCTAACGTCAAATGAGCAAACAGGCTTACCACAGCTGCGGTCCTCTGGCAGTCTGAAAGTTTTGCGCACAAGCCGGATGCTAAGCGCCTTCCTTTGCCTTTTGGCAGTGCTCGTGCATTGCCAGCACTCAGCGGGAATGGTCACTTACCCAGAGACACGTTTCGTTGTGCCCGTTGCTAAGCGCTCTGGAGCACTGTTTATGACGTAAGCGGAACACCTCTTGCCGTTCCATTCTCAGAGCTCCTGAGTTAATCAAACTGAGACTCTTGGTGCGAATGCCAGAGGAAAACATTTCCAATGTGTCTGGCAAGGAGAAACTGAACCTGGAGAACACCTTTGTCAGGAGCTTGCACCTGCACCTTAGACACACACAGATTTGCATCACATCTAAATGGCCAAGCTCTTTCTTAGACAAGTTGAAAGCTGCTGTCAGAAGGCTGTGCTCCTTGTCAGATGGAAGCAGCAGCACGCACATAGGAGTTTGGAAAGCACTAAAGAGGCACAGAAGAGCGTGGCCTAGGAAAATGAGGCAGGAAAAACGCTACATGTGCCCTTGTTGTCGCCTAACAACAGGTAGCAGCATAAACCAGATGCGGGTGAAGATCTTGCAGGCGACTTCTAATGTCAAATGAGCAAACGGGCTTACCACAGCTGCGGTCCTCTGGCAGTCTGAAAGCTTTGCGCACAAGGCGGATGCTAAGCGCCTTCCTTTGCCTTTTGGCAGTGCTCGTGCATTGCCAGCACTAGGCGGGAATGGTCACTTACCCAGAGACACGTTTCGTTGTGCCCGTTGCTAAGCGCTCTGGAGCAGTTTATGACGTAAGCGGAACACCTCTTGCTGTTCCGTTCTCAGAGCTCCTGAGTTAATCAAAGTGAGACTCTTGGTGCGAATGCCAGAGAAAAACATTTCCAATGTGTCTGGCAGGGAGAAACTGAACCTGCAGAACACCTTTGTCAAGAGCTTGCACCTGCACCTTAGACACACACAGATTTGCATCACATCTAAATGGCCAAGCTCTTTCTTAGACAAGTTGAAAGCTGCTGTCAGAAGGCTGTGCTCCTTGTCAGATGGAAGCAGCAGCACGCACATAGGAGTTTGGAAAGCACTAAAGAGCCACAGAAGAGCGTGGTCTAGCAAAATGAGGCAGGAAAAACGCTACATGTGCCCTTGTTGTCGCCTAACAACAGGTAGCAGCATAAACCAGATGCGGGTGAAGATCTTGCAGGCGACTTCTAACGTCAAATGAGCAAACGGGCTTACCACAGCTGCGGTCCTCTGGCAGTCTGAAAGCTTTGCGCACAAGCCGGACGCTAAGCGCCTTCCTTTGCCTTTTGGCAGTGCTCGTGCATTGCCAGCACTAGGCGGGAATGGTCACTTACCCAGAGACACGTTTCGTTGTGCCCGTTGCTAAGCGCTCTGGAGCACTGTTTATGACGTAAGCGGAACACCTCTTGCCGTTCCATTCTCAGAGCTCCTGAGTTAAGTAATCTGCTACTCTTGGTGCGAATGCCAGAGAAAAACATTTCCAATGTGTCTGGCAGGGAGAAACTGAACCTGGAGAACACCTTTGTCAGGAGCTTGCACCTGCACCTTAGACACACACAGATTTGCATCACATCTAAATGGCCAAGCTCTTTCTTAGACAAGTTGAAAGCTGCTGTCAGAAGGCTGTGCTCCTTGTCAGATGGAAGCAGCAGCACGCACATAGGAGTTTGGCAAGAACTAAAGAGCCACAGAAGAGCGTGGCCTAGGAAAATGAGGCAGGAAAAACGCTACATGTGCCCTTGTTGTCGCCTAACAACAGGTAGCAGCATAAACCAGATGCGGGTGAAGATCTTGCAGGCGACTTCTAACGTCAAATGAGCAAACGGGCTTACCACAGCTGCGGTCCTCTGGCAGTCTGAAAGCTTTGCGCACAAGCCGGATGCTAAGCGCCTTCCTTTGCCTTTTGGCAGTGCTCGTGCATTGCCAGCACTAGGCGGGAATGGTCACTTACCCAGAGACACGTTTCGTTGTGCCCATTGCTAAGCGCTCTGGAGCACTGTTTATGACGTAAGCAGAACACCTCTTGCCGTTCCATTCTCAGAGCTCCTGAGTTAAGTAATCTGCGACTCTTGGTGCGAATGATAGAGGAAAACATTTCCAATGTGTCTGGCAGGGAGAAACTGAATCTGGAGAACACCTTTGTCAGGAGCTTGCACCTGCACCTTAGACACACACAGATTTGCATCACATCTAAATGGCCAAGCTCTTTCTTAGACAAGTTGAAAGCTGCTGTCAGAAGGCTGTGCTCCTTGTCAGATGGAAGCAGCAGCACGCACATAGGAGTTTGGAAAGCACTAAAGAGCCACAGAAGAGCGTGGCCTAGGAAAATGAGGCAGGAAAAACGCTACATGTGCCCTTGTTGTCGCCTAACAACAGGTAGCAGCATAAACCAGATGCGGGTGAAGATCTTGCAGGCGACATCTAACGTCAAATGAGCAAACGGGCTTACCACAGCTGCGGTCCTCTGGCAGTCTGAAAGCTTTGCGCACAAGCCGGATGCTAAGCGCCTTCCTTTGCCTTTTGGCAGTGCTCGTGCATTGCCAGCAGTAGGCGGGAATGGTCACTATCCCAGAGACACGTTTCGTTGTGCCCGTTGCTAAGCGCTCTGGAGCACTGTTTATGACGTAAGCGGAACACCTCTTGCCGTTCCATTCTCAGAGCTCCTGAGTTAAGTAATCTGCGACTCTTGGTGCGAATGCCAGAGGAAAACATTTCCAATGTGTCTGGCAAGGAGAAACTGAACCTGGAGAACACCTTTGTCAGGAGCTTGCACCTGCACCTTAGACACACACAGATTTGCATCACATCTAAATGGCCAAGCTCTTTCTTAGACAAGTTGAAAGCTGCTGTCAGAAGGCTGTGCTCCTTGTCAGATGGAAGCAGCAGCACGCACATAGGAGTTTGGAAAGCACTAAAGAGCCACAGAAGAGCGTGGCCTAGGAAAATGAGGCAGGAAAAACGCTACATGTGCCCTTGTTGTCGCCTAACAACAGGTAGCAGCATAAACCAGATGCGGGTGAAGATCTTGCAGGCGACATCTAACGTCAAATGAGCAAACGGGCTTACCACAGCTGCGGTCCTCTGGCAGTCTGAAAGCTTTGCGCACAAGCCGGATGCTAAGCGCCTTCCTTTGCCTTTTGGCAGTGCTCGTGCATTGCCAGCACTAGGCGGGAATGGTCACTTACCCAGAGACACGTTTCGTTGTGCCCGTTGCTAAGCGCTCTGGAGCACTGTTTATGACGTAAGCGGAACACCTCTTGCCGTTCCATTCTCAGAGCTCCTGAGTTAAGTAATCTGCGACTCTTGGTGCGAATGCCAGAGGAAAACATTTCCAATGTGTCTGGCAAGGAGAAACTGAACCTGGAGAACACCTTTGTCAGGAGCTTGCACCTGCACCTTAGACACACACAGATTTGCATCACATCTAAATGGCCAAGCTCTTTCTTAGACAAGTTGAAAGCTGCTGTCAGAAGGCTGTGCTCCTTGTCAGATGGAAGCAGCAGCACGCACATAGGAGTTTGGCAAGAACTAAAGAGCCACAGAAGAGCGTGGCCTAGGAAAATGAGGCAGGAAAAACGCTACATGTGCCCTTGTTGTCGCCTAACAACAGGTAGCAGCATAAACCAGATGCGGGTGAAGATCTTGCAGGCGACTTCTAACGTCAAATGAGCAAACGGGCTTACCACAGCTGCGGTCCTCTGGCAGTCTGAAAGCTTTGCGCACAAGGCGGATGCTAAGCGCCTTCCTTTGCCTTTTGGCAGTGCTCGTGCATTGCCAGCAGTAGGCGGGAATGGTCACTTACCCAGAGACACGTTTCGTTGTGCCCGTTGCTAAGCGCTCTGGAGCACTGTTTATGACGTAAGCGGAACACCTCTTGCTGTTCCGTTCTCAGAGCTCCTGAGTTAATCAAAGTGAGACTCTTGGTGCGAATGCCAGAGAAAAACATTTCCAATGTGTCTGGCAGGGAGAAACTGAACCTGAAGAACACTTTTGTCAAGAGCTTGCACCTGCACCTTAGACACACACAGATTTGCATCACATCTAAATGGCCAAGCTCTTTCTTAGACAAGTTGAAAGCTGCTGTCAGAAGGCTGTGCTCCTTGTCAGATGGAAGCAGCAGCACGCACATAGGAGTTTGGAAAGCACTAAAGAGCCACAGAAGAGCGTGGCCTAGGAAAATGAGGCAGGAAAAACGCTACATGTGCCCTTGTTGTCGCCTAACAACAGGTAGCAGCATAAACCAGATGCGGGTGAAGATCTTGCAGGCGACTTCTAACGTCAAATGAGCAAACGGGCTTACCACAGCTGCGGTCCTCTGGCAGTCTGAAAGCTTTGCGCACAAGCCGGATGCTAAGCGCCTTCCTTTGCCTTTTGGCAGTGCTCGTGCATTGCCAGCAGTAGGCGGGAATGGTCACTTACCCAGAGACACGTTTCGTTGTGCCCGTTGCTAAGCGCTCTGGAGCACTGTTTATGACGTAAGCGGAACACCTCTTGCCGTTCCATTCTCAGAGCTCCTGAGTTAATCAAACTGAGACTCTTGGTGCGAATGCCAGAGAAAAACATTACCAATGTGTCTGGAAGGGAGAAACTGAACCTGGAGAACACCTTTGTCAGGAGCTTGCACCTGCACCTTAGACACACACAGATTTGCATCACATCTAAATGGCCAAGCTCTTTCTTAGACAAGTTGAAAGCTGCTGTCAGAAGGCTGTGCTCCTTGTCAGATGGAAGCAGCAGCACGCACATAGGAGTTTGGCAAGAACTAAAGAGCCACAGAAGAGCGTGGTCTAGCAAAATGAGGCAGGAAAAACGCTACATGTGCCCTTGTTGTCGCCTAACAACAGGTAGCAGCATAAACCAGATGCGGGTGAAGATCTTGCAGGCGACTTCTAACGTCAAATGAGCAAACGGGCTTACCACAGCTGCGGTCCTCTGGCAGTCTGAAAGCTTTGCGCACAAGCCGGATGCTAAGCGCCTTCCTTTGCCTTTTGGCAGTGCTCGTGCATTGCCAGCACTAGGCGGGAATGGTCACTTACCCAGAGACACGTTTCGTTGTGCCCATTGCTAAGCGCTCTGGAGCACTGTTTATGACGTAAGCGGAACACCTCTTGCCGTTCCATTCTCAGAGCTCCTGAGTTAAGTAATCTGCGACTCTTGGTGCGAATGATAGAGGAAAACATTTCCAATGTGTCTGGCAGGGAGAAACTGAATCTGGAGAACACCTTTGTCAGGAGCTTGCACCTGCACCTTAGACACACACAGATTTGCATCACATCTAAATGGCCAAGCTCTTTCTTAGACAAGTTGAAAGCTGCTGTCAGAAGGCTGTGCTCCTTGTCAGATGCAAGCAGCAGCACGCACATAGGAGTTTGGAAAGCACTAAAGAGCCACAGAAGAGCGTGGCCTAGGAAAATGAGGCAGGAAAAACGCTACATGTGCCCTTGTTGTCGCCTAACAACAGGTAGCAGCATAAACCAGATGCGGGTGAAGATCTTGCAGGCGACATCTAACGTCAAATGAGCAAACGGGCTTACCACAGCTGCGGTCCTCTGGCAGTCTGAAAGCTTTGCGCACAAGCCGGATGCTAAGCGCCTTCCTTTGCCTTTTGGCAGTGCTCGTGCATTGCCAGCAGTAGGCGGGAATGGTCACTATCCCAGAGACACGTTTCGTTGTGCCCGTTGCTAAGCGCTCTGGAGCACTGTTTATGACGTAAGCGGAACACCTCTTGCCGTTCCATTCTCAGAGCTCCTGAGTTAAGTAATCTGCGACTCTTGGTGCGAATGCCAGAGGAAAACATTTCCAATGTGTCTGGCAAGGAGAAACTGAACCTGGAGAACACCTTTGTCAGGAGCTTGCACCTGCACCTTAGACACACACAGATTTGCATCACATCTAAATGGCCAAGCTCTTTCTTAGACAAGTTGAAAGCTGCTGTCAGAAGGCTGTGCTCCTTGTCAGATGGAAGCAGCAGCACGCACATAGGAGTTTGGAAAGCACTAAAGAGCCACAGAAGAGCGTGGCCTAGGAAAATGAGGCAGGAAAAACGCTACATGTGCCCTTGTTGTCGCCTAACAACAGGTAGCAGCATAAACCAGATGCGGGTGAAGATCTTGCAGGCGACATCTAACGTCAAATGAGCAAACGGGCTTACCACAGCTGCGGTCCTCTGGCAGTCTGAAAGTTTTGCGCACAAGCCGGATGCTAAGCGCCTTCCTTTGCCTTTTGGCAGTGCTCGTGCATTGCCAGCACTAGGCGGGAATGGTCACTATCCCACAGACACGTTTCGTTGTGCCCGTTGCTAAGCGCTCTGGAGCACTGTTTATGACGTAAGCGGAACACCTCTTGCCGTTCCATTCTCAGAGCTCCTGAGTTAAGTAATCTGCTACTCTTGGTACGAATGCCAGAGAAAAACATTTCCAATGTGTCTGGCAGGGAGAAACTGAACCTGGAGAACACCTTTGTCAGGAGCTTGCACCTGCACCTTAGACACACACAGATTTGCATCACATCTAAATGGCCAAGCTCTTTCTTAGACAAGTTGAAAGCTGCTGTCAGAAGGCTGTGCTCCTTGTCAGATGGAAGCAGCAGCACGCACATAGGAGTTTGGAAAGCACTAAAGAGCCACAGAAGAGCGTGGCCTAGGAAAATGAGGCAGGAAAAACGCTACATGTGCCCTTGTTGTCGCCTAACAACAGGTAGCAGCATAAACCAGATGCGGGTGAAGATCTTGCAGGCGACATCTAACGTCAAATGAGCAAACAGGCTTACCACAGCTGCGGTCCTCTGGCAGTCTGAAAGTTTTGCGCACAAGCCGGATGCTAAGCGCCTTCCTTTGCCTTTTGGCAGTGCTCGTGCATTGCCAGCAGTAGGCGGGAATGGTCACTTACCCAGAGACACGTTTCGTTGTGCCCGTTGCTAAGCGCTCTGGAGCACTGTTTATGACGTAAGCGGAACACCTCTTGCCGTTCCATTCTCAGAGCTCCTGAGTTAATCAAACTGAGACTCTTGGTGCGAATGCCAGAGGAAAACATTTCCAATGTGTCTGGCAAGGAGAAACTGAACCTGGAGAACACCTTTGTCAGGAGCTTGCACCTGCACCTTAGACACACACAGATTTGCATCACATCTAAATGGCCAAGCTCTTTCTTAGACAAGTTGAAAGCTGCTGTCAGAAGGCTGTGCTCCTTGTCAGATGGAAGCAGCAGCACGCACATAGGAGTTTGGAAAGCACTAAAGAGCCACAGAAGAGCGTGGCCTAGGAAAATGAGGCAGGAAAAACGCTACATGTGCCCTTGTTGTCGCCTAACAACAGGTAGCAGCATAAACCAGATGCGGGTGAAGATCTTGCAGGTGACTTCTAACGTCAAATGAGCAAACGGGCTTACCACAGCTGCGGTCCTCTGGCAGTCTGAAAGCTTTGCGCACAAGCCGGATGCTAAGCGCCTTCCTTTGCCTTTTGGCAGTGCTCGTGCATTGCCAGCAGTAGGCGGGAATGGTCACTTACCCAGAGACACGTTTCGTTGTGCCCGTTGCTAAGCGCTCTGGAGCACTGTTTATGACGTAAGCGGAACACCTCTTGCTGTTCCGTTCTCAGAGCTCCTGAGTTAATCAAAGTGAGACTCTTGGTGCGAATGCCAGAGAAAAACATTTCCAATGTGTCTGGCAGGGAGAAACTGAACCTGCAGAACACCTTTGTCAAGAGCTTGCACCTGCACCTTAGACACACACAGATTTGCATCACATCTAAATGGCCAAGCTCTTTCTTAGACAAGTTGAAAGCTGCTGTCAGAAGGCTGTGCTCCTTGTCAGATGGAAGCAGCAGCACGCACATAGGAGTTTGGAAAGCACTAAAGAGCCACAGAAGAGCGTGGCCTAGGAAAATGAGGCAGGAAAAACGCTACATGTGCCCTTGTTGTCGCCTAACAACAGGTAGCAGCATAAACCAGATGCGGGTGAAGATCTTGCAGGCGACTTCTAACGTCAAATGAGCAAACGGGCTTACCACAGCTGCGGTCCTCTGGCAGTCTGAAAGCTTTGCGCACAAGGCGGATGCTAAGCGCCTTCCTTTGCCTTTTGGCAGTGCTCGTGCATTGCCAGCAGTAGGCGGGAATGGTCACTTACCCAGAGACACGTTTCGTTGTGCCCGTTGCTAAGCGCTCTGGAGCACTGTTTATGACGTAAGCGGAACACCTCTTGCCGTTCCATTCTCAGAGCTCCTGAGTTAAGTAATCTGCGACTCTTGGTGCGAATGCCAGAGGAAAACATTTCCAATGTGTCTGGCAAGGAGAAACTGAACCTGGAGAACACCTTTGTCAGGAGCTTGCACCTGCACCTTAGACACACACAGATTTGCATCACATCTAAATGGCCAAGCTCTTTCTTAGACAAGTTGAAAGCTGCTGTCAGAAGGCTGTGCTCCTTGTCAGATGGAAGCAGCAGCACGCACATAGGAGTTTGGAAAGCACTAAAGAGCCACAGAAGAGCGTGGCCTAGGAAAATGAGGCAGGAAAAACGCTACATGTGCCCTTGTTGTCGCCTAACAACAGGTAGCAGCATAAACCAGATGCGGGTGAAGATCTTGCAGGCGACTTCTAACGTCAAATGAGCAAACGGGCTTACCACAGCTGCGGTCCTCTGGCAGTCTGAAAGTTTTGCGCACAAGCCGGATGCTAAGCACCTTCTTTTGCCTTTTGGCAGTGCCCGTGCATTGCCAGCACTAGGCGGGAATGGTCACTTACCCAGAGACACGTTTCGTTGTGCCCGTTGCTAAGCGCTCTGGAGCACTGTTTATGACGTAAGCGGAACACCTCTTGCCGTTCCATTCTCAGAGCTCCTGAGTTAAGTAATCTGCGACTCTTGGTGCGAATGCCAGAGGAAAACATTTCCAATGTGTCTGGCAAGGAGAAACTGAACCTGGAGAACACCTTTGTCAGGAGCTTGCACCTGCACCTTAGACACACACAGATTTGCATCACATCTAAATGGCCAAGCTCTTTCTTAGACAAGTTGAAAGCTGCTGTCAGAAGGCTGTGCTCCTTGTCAGATGGAAGCAGCAGCACGCACATAAGAGTTTGGCAAGAACTAAAGAGCCACAGAAGAGCGTGGTCTAGCAAAATGAGGCAGGAAAAACGCTACATGTGCCCTTGTTGTCGCCTAACAACAGGTAGCAGCATAAACCAGATGCGGGTGAAGATCTTGCAGGCGACATCTAACGTCAAATGAGCAAACGGGCTTACCACAGCTGCGGTCCTCTGGCAGTCTGAAAGCTTTGCGCACAAGCCGGATGCTAAGCGCCTTCCTTTGCCTTTTGGCAGTGCTCGTGCATTGCCAGCACTAGGCGGGAATGGTCACTATCCCACAGACACGTTTCGTTGTGCCCGTTGCTAAGCGCTCTGGAGCACTGTTTATGACGTAAGCGGAACACCTCTTGCCGTTCCATTCTCAGAGCTCCTGAGTTAAGTAATCTGCGACTCTTGGTGCGAATGCCAGAGGAAAACATTTCCAATGTGTCTGGCAAGGAGAAACTGAACCTGGAGAACACCTTTGTCAGGAGCTTGCACCTGCACCTTAGACACACACAGATTTGCATCACATCTAAATGGCCAAGCTCTTTCTTAGACAAGTTGAAAGCTGCTGTCAAAAGGCTGTGCTCCTTGTCAGATGGAAGCAGCAGCACGCACATAGGAGTTTGGAAAGCACTAAAGAGCCACAGAAGAGCGTGGCCTAGGAAAATGAGGCAGGAAAAACGCTACATGTGCCCTTGTTGTCGCCTAACAACAGGTAGCAGCATAAACCAGATGCGGGTGAAGATCTTGCAGGCGACATCTAACGTCAAATGAGCAAACGGGCTTACCACAGCTGCGGTCCTCTGGCAGTCTGAAAGCTTTGCGCACAAGCCGGATGCTAAGCGCCTTCCTTTGCCTTTTGGCAGTGCTCGTGCATTGCCAGCACTAGGCGGGAATGGTCACTATCCCACAGACACGTTTCGTTGTGCCCGTTGCTAAGCGCTCTGGAGCACTGTTTATGACGTAAGCGGAACACCTCTTGCCGTTCCATTCTCAGAGCTCCTGAGTTAAGTAATCTGCTACTCTTGGTGCGAATGCCCGAGAAAAACATTTCCAATGTGTCTGGCAAGGAGAAACTGAACCTGGAGAACACCTTTGTCAGGAGCTTGCACCTGCACCTTAGACACACACAGATTTGCATCACATCTAAATGGCCAAGCTCTTTCTTAGACAAGTTGAAAGCTGCTGTCAGAAGGCTGTGCTCCTTGTCAGATGGAAGCAGCAGCACACACATAGGAGTTTGGAAAGCACTAAAGAGCCACAGAAGAGCGTGGCCTAGGAAAATGAGGCAGGAAAAACGCTACATGTGCCCTTGTTGTCGCCTAACAACAGGTAGCAGCATAAACCAGATGCGGGTGAAGATCTTGCAGGTGACTTCTAACGTCAAATGAGCAAACGGGCTTACCACAGCTGCGGTCCTCTGGCAGTCTGAAAGCTTTGCGCACAAGCCGGACGCTAAGCGCCTTCCTTTGCCTTTTGGCAGTGCTCGTGCATTGCCAGCACTAGGCGGGAATGGTCACTATCCCACAGACACGTTTCGTTGTGCCCGTTGCTAAGCGCTCTGGAGCACTGTTTATGACGTAAACGGAACACCTCTTGCCGTTCCATTCTCAGAGCTCCTGAGTTAATCAAACTGAGACTCTTGGTGCGAATGCCAGAGAAAAACATTACCAATGTGTCTGGAAGGGAGAAACTGAACCTGGAGAACACCTTTGTCAGGAGCTTGCACCTGCACCTTAGACACACACAGATTTGCATCACATCTAAATGGCCAAGCTCTTTCTTAGACAAGTTGAAAGCTGCTGTCAGAAGGCTGTGCTCCTTGTCAGATGGAAGCAGCAGCACGCACATAGGAGTTTGGCAAGAACTAAAGAGCCACAGAAGAGCGTGGTCTAGCAAAATGAGGCAGGAAAAAGCATATAGCTACATGTGCCCTTGTTGTCGCCTAACAACAGGTAGCAGCATAAACCAGATGCGGGTGAAGATCTTGCAGGCGACTTCTAACGTCAAATGAGCAAACGGGCTTACCACAGCTGCGGTCCTCTGGCAGTCTGAAAGCTTTGCGCACAAGCCGGATGCTAAGCGCCTTCCTTTGCCTTTTGGCAGTGCTCGTGCATTGCCAGCACTAGGCGGGAATGGTCACTTACCCAGAGACACGTTTCGTTGTGCCCGTTGCTAAGCGCTCTGGAGCACTGTTTATGACGTAAGCGGAACACCTCTTGCCGTTCCATTCTCAGAGCTCCTGAGTTAATCAAACTGAGACTCTTGGTGCGAATGCCAGAGAAAAACATTTCCAATGTGTCTGGCAAGGAGAAACTGAACCTGGAGAACACCTTTGTCAGGAGCTTGCACCTGCACCTTAGACACACACAGATTTGCATCACATCTAAATGGCCAAGCTCTTTCTTAGACAAGTTGAAAGCTGCTGTCAGAAGGCTGTGCTCCTTGTCAGATGGAAGCAGCAGCACGCACATAGGAGTTTGGCAAGAACTAAAGAGCCACAGAAGAGCGTGGTCTAGCAAAATGAGGCAGGAAAAATGCTACATGTGCCCTTGTTGTCGCCTAACAACAGGTAGCAGCATAAACCAGATGCGGGTGAAGATCTTGCAGGCGACTTCTAACGTCAAATGAGCAAACGGGCTTACCACAGCTGCGGTCCTCTGGCAGTCTGAAAGCTTTGCGCACAAGCCGGATGCTAAGCGCCTTCCTTTGCCTTTTGGCAGTGCTCGTGCATTGCCAGCAGTAGGCGGGAATGGTCACTTACCCAGAGACACGTTTCGTTGTGCCCGTTGCTAAGCGCTCTGGAGCACTGTTTATGACGTAAGCGGAACACCTCTTGCCGTTCCATTCTCAGAGCTCCTGAGTTAAGTAATCTGCTACTCTTGGTGCGAATGCCCGAGAAAAACATTTCCAATGTGTCTGGCAAGGAGAAACTGAACCTGGAGAACACCTTTGTCAGGAGCTTGCACCTGCACCTTAGACACACACAGATTTGCATCACATCTAAATGGCCAAGCTCTTTCTTAGACAAGTTGAAAGCTGCTGTCAGAAGGCTGTGCTCCTTGTCAGATGGAAGCAGCAGCACACACATAGGAGTTTGGAAAGCACTAAAGAGCCACAGAAGAGCGTGGCCTAGGAAAATGAGGCAGGAAAAACGCTACATGTGCCCTTGTTGTCGCCTAACAACAGGTAGCAGCATAAACCAGATGCGGGTGAAGATCTTGCAGGTGACTTCTAACGTCAAATGAGCAAACGGGCTTACCACAGCTGCGGTCCTCTGGCAGTCTGAAAGCTTTGCGCACAAGCCGGACGCTAAGCGCCTTCCTTTGCCTTTTGGCAGTGCTCGTGCATTGCCAGCACTAGGCGGGAATGGTCACTATCCCACAGACACGTTTCGTTGTGCCCGTTGCTAAGCGCTCTGGAGCACTGTTTATGACGTAAACGGAACACCTCTTGCCGTTCCATTCTCAGAGCTCCTGAGTTAATCAAAGTGAGACTCTTGGTGCGAATGCCAGAGAAAAACATTACCAATGTGTCTGGAAGGGAGAAACTGAATCTGGAGAACACCTTTGTCAGGAGCTTGCACCTGCACCTTAGACACACACAGATTTGCATCACATCTAAATGGCCAAGCTCTTTCTTAGACAAGTTGAAAGCTGCTGTCAGAAGGCTGTGCTCCTTGTCAGATGGAAGCAGCAGCACGCACATAGGAGTTTGGCAAGAACTAAAGAGCCACAGAAGAGCGTGGTCTAGCAAAATGAGGCAGGAAAAAGCATATAGCTACATGTGCCCTTGTTGTCGCCTAACAACAGGTAGCAGCATAAACCAGATGCGGGTGAAGATCTTGCAGGCGACTTCTAACGTCAAATGAGCAAACGGGCTTACCACAGCTGCGGTCCTCTGGCAGTCTGAAAGCTTTGCGCACAAGCCGGATGCTAAGCGCCTTCCTTTGCCTTTTGGCAGTGCTCGTGCATTGCCAGCACTAGGCGGGAATGGTCACTTACCCAGAGACACGTTTCGTTGTGCCCGTTGCTAAGCGCTCTGGAGCACTGTTTATGACGTAAGCGGAACACCTCTTGCCGTTCCATTCTCAGAGCTCCTGAGTTAATCAAACTGAGACTCTTGGTGCGAATGCCAGAGAAAAACATTACCAATGTGTCTGGAAGGGAGAAACTGAACCTGGAGAACACCTTTGTCAGGAGCTTGCACCTGCACCTTAGACACACACAGATTTGCATCACATCTAAATGGCCAAGCTCTTTCTTAGACAAGTTGAAAGCTGCTGTCAGAAGGCTGTGCTCCTTGTCAGATGGAAGCAGCAGCACGCACATAGGAGTTTGGAAAGCACTAAAGAGCCACAGAAGAGCGTGGTCTAGCAAAATGAGGCAGGAAAAACGCTACATGTGCCCTTGTTGTCGCCTAACAACAGGTAGCAGCATAAACCAGATGCGGGTGAAGATCTTGCAGGCGACTTCTAACGTCAAATGAGCAAACGGGCTTACCACAGCTGCGGTCCTCTGGCAGTCTGAAAGCTTTGCGCACAAGCCGGACGCTAAGCGCCTTCCTTTGCCTTTTGGCAGTGCTCGTGCATTGCCAGCAGTAGGCGGGAATGGTCACTTACCCAGAGACACGTTTCGTTGTGCCCGTTGCTAAGCGCTCTGGAGCACTGTTTATGACGTAAGCGGAACACCTCTTGCCGTTCCATTCTCAGAGCTCCTGAGTTAAGTAATCTGCGACTCTTGGTGCGAATGATAGAGGAAAACATTTCCAATGTGTCTGGCAGGGAGAAACTGAATCTGGAGAACACCTTTGTCAGGAGCTTGCACCTGCACCTTAGACACACACAGATTTGCATCACATCTAAATGGCCAAGCTCTTTCTTAGACAAGTTGAAAGCTGCTGTCAGAAGGCTGTGCTCCTTGTCAGATGGAAGCAGCAGCACGCACATAGGAGTTTGGAAAGCACTAAAGAGCCACAGAAGAGCGTGGCCTAGGAAAATGAGGCAGGAAAAACGCTACATGTGCCCTTGTTGTCGCCTAACAACAGGTAGCAGCATAAACCAGATGCGGGTGAAGATCTTGCAGGCGACATCTAACGTCAAATGAGCAAACGGGCTTACCACAGCTGCGGTCCTCTGGCAGTCTGAAAGCTTTGCGCACAAGCCGGATGCTAAGCGCCTTCCTTTGCCTTTTGGCAGTGCTCGTGCATTGCCAGCAGTAGGTGGGAATGGTCACTATCCCACAGACACGTTTCGTTGTGCCCGTTGCTAAGCGCTCTGGAGCACTGTTTATGACGTAAGCGGAACACCTCTTGCCGTTCCATTCTCAGAGCTCCTGAGTTAAGTAATCTGCGACTCTTGGTGCGAATGCCAGAGGAAAACATTTCCAATGTGTCTGGCAAGGAGAAACTGAACCTGGAGAACACCTTTGTCAGGAGCTTGCACCTGCACCTTAGACACACACAGATTTGCATCACATCTAAATGGCCAAGCTCTTTCTTAGACAAGTTGAAAGCTGCTGTCAGAAGGCTGTGCTCCTTGTCAGATGGAAGCAGCAGCACGCACATAGGAGTTTGGAAAGCACTAAAGAGCCACAGAAGAGCGTGGCCTAGGAAAATGAGGCAGGAAAAACGCTACATGTGCCCTTGTTGTCGCCTAACAACAGGTAGCAGCATAAACCAGATGCGGGTGAAGATCTTGCAGGCGACATCTAACGTCAAATGAGCAAACGGGCTTACCACAGCTGCGGTCCTCTGGCAGTCTGAAAGTTTTGCGCACAAGCCGGATGCTAAGCACCTTCCTTTGCCTTTTGGCAGTGCTCGTGCATTGCCAGCACTAGGCGGGAATGGTCACTATCCCACAGACACGTTTCGTTGTGCCCGTTGCTAAGCGCTCTGGAGCACTGTTTATGACGTAAGCGGAACACCTCTTGCCGTTCCATTCTCAGAGCTCCTGAGTTAAGTAATCTGCTACTCTTGGTGCGAATGCCAGAGAAAAACATTTCCAATGTGTCTGGCAGGGAGAAACTGAATCTGGAGAACACCTTTGTCAGGAGCTTGCACCTGCACCTTAGACACACACAGATTTGCATCACATCTAAATGGCCAAGCTCTTTCTTAGACAAGTTGAAAACTGCTGTCAGAAGGCTGTGCTCCTTGTCAGATGGAAGCAGCAGCACGCACATAGGAGTTTGGCAAGAACTAAAGAGCCACAGAAGAGCGTGGTCTAGGAAAATGAGGCAGGAAAAACGCTACATGTGCCCTTGTTGTCGCCTAACAACAGGTAGCAGCATAAACCAGATGCGGGTGAAGATCTTGCAGGCGACTTCTAACGTCAAATGAGCAAACGGGCTTACCACAGCTGCGGTCCTCTGGCAGTCTGAAAGCTTTGCGCACAAGCCGGATGCTAAGCGCCTTCCTTTGCCTTTTGGCAGTGCTCGTGCATTGCCAGCACTAGGCGGGAATGGTCACTATCCCACAGACACGTTTCGTTGTGCCCGTTGCTAAGCGCTCTGGAGCACTGTTTATGACGTAAGCGGAACACCTCTTGCCGTTCCATTCTCAGAGCTCCTGAGTTAAGTAATCTGCGACTCTTGGTGCGAATGATAGAGGAAAACATTTCCAATGTGTCTGGCAGGGAGAAACTGAATCTGGAGAACACCTTTGTCAGGAGCTTGCACCTGCACCTTAGACACACACAGATTTGCATCACATCTAAATGGCCAAGCTCTTTCTTAGACAAGTTGAAAGCTGCTGTCAGAAGGCTGTGCTCCTTGTCAGATGGAAGCAGCAGCACGCACATAGGAGTTTGGAAAGCACTAAAGAGCCACAGAAGAGCGTGGCCTAGGAAAATGAGGCAGGAAAAACGCTACATGTGCCCTTGTTGTCGCCTAACAACAGGTAGCAGCATAAACCAGATGCGGGTGAAGATCTTGCAGGTGACATCTAACGTCAAATGAGCAAACGGGCTTACCACAGCTGTGGTCCTCTGGCAGTCTGAAAGCTTTGCGCACAAGCCGGATGCTAAGCGCCTTCCTTTGCCTTTTGGCAGTGCTCGTGCATTGCCAGCAGTAGGCGGGAATGGTCACTTACCCAGAGACACGTTTCGTTGTGCCCGTTGCTAAGCGCTCTGGAGCACTGTTTATGACGTAAGCGGAACACCTCTTGCCGTTCCATTCTCAGAGCTCCTGAGTTAAGTAATCTGCGACTCTTGGTGCGAATGCCAGAGGAAAACATTTCCAATGTGTCTGGCAAGGAGAAACTGAACCTGGAGAACACCTTTGTCAGGAGCTTGCACCTGCACCTTAGACACACACAGATTTGCATCACATCTAAATGGCCAAGCTCTTTCTTAGACAAGTTGAAAGCTGCTGTCAGAAGGCTGTGCTCCTTGTCAGATGGAAGCAGCAGCACGCACATAGGAGTTTGGCAAGAACTAAAGAGCCACAGAAGAGCGTGGTCTAGCAAAATGAGGCAGGAAAAAGCATATAGCTACATGTGCCCTTGTTGTCGCCTAACAACAGGTAGCAGCATAAACCAGATGCGGGTGAAGATCTTGCAGGCGACTTCTAACGTCAAATGAGCAAACGGGCTTACCACAGCTGCGGTCCTCTGGCAGTCTGAAAGCTTTGTGCACAGGCCGGATGCTAAGCGCCTTCCTTTGCCTTTTGGCAGTGCTCGTGCATTGCCAGCAGTAGGCGGGAATGGTCACTATCCCAGAGACACGTTTCGTTGTGCCCGTTGCTAAGCGCTCTGGAGCACTGTTTATGACGTAAGCGGAACACCTCTTGCCGTTCCGTTCTCAGAGCTCCTGAGTTAATCAATGTGAGACTCTTGGTGCGAATGCCAGAGAAAAACATTTCCAATGTGTCTGGCAGGGAGAAACTGAACCTGGAGAACACCTTTGTCAAGAGCTTGCACCTGCACCTTAAACACACACAGATTTGCATCACATCTAAATGGCCAAGCTCTTTCTTAGACAAGTTGAAAGCTGCTGTCAGAAGGCTGTGCTCCTTGTCAGATGGAAGCAGCAGCACGCACATAGGAGTTTGGAAAGCACTAAAGAGCCACAGAAGAGCGTGGCCTAGGAAAATGAGGCAGGAAAAACGCTACATGTGCCCTTGTTGTCGCCTAACAACAGGTAGCAGCATAAACCAGATGCGGGTGAAGATCTTGCAGGCGACATCTAACGTCAAATGAGCAAACGGGCTTACCACAGCTGCGGTCCTCTGGCAGTCTGAAAGTTTTGCGCACAAGCCGGATGCTAAGCGCCTTCCTTTGCCTTTTGGCAGTGCTCGTGCATTGCCAGCAGTAGGCGGGAATGGTCACTATCCCAGAGACACGTTTCGTTGTGCCCGTTGCTAAGCGCTCTGGAGCACTGTTTATGACGTAAGCGGAACACCTCTTGCCGTTCCATTCTCAGAGCTCCTGAGTTAATCAAACTGAGACTCTTGGTGCGAATGCCAGAGGAAAACATTTCCAATGTGTCTGGCAAGGAGAAACTGAACCTGGAGAACACCTTTGTCAGGAGCTTGCACCTGCACCTTAGACACACACAGATTTGCATCACATCTAAATGGCCAAGCTCTTTCTTAGACAAGTTGAAAGCTGCTGTCAGAAGGCTGTGCTCCTTGTCAGATGGAAGCAGCAGCACGCACATAGGAGTTTGGAAAGCACTAAAGAGCCACAGAAGAGCGTGGCCTAGGAAAATGAGGCAGGAAAAACGCTACATGTGCCCTTGTTGTCGCCTAACAACAGGTAGCAGCATAAACCAGATGCGGGTGAAGATCTTGCAGGCGACTTCTAACGTCAAATGAGCAAACGGGCTTACCACAGCTGCGGTCCTCTGGCAGTCTGAAAGCTTTGCGCACAAGGCGGATGCTAAGCGCCTTCCTTTGCCTTTTGGCAGTGCTCGTGCATTGCCAGCAGTAGGCGGGAATGGTCACTATCCCACAGACACGTTTCGTTGTGCCCGTTGCTAAGCGCTCTGGAGCACTGTTTATGACGTAAGCGGAACACCTCTTGGCGTTCCATTCTCAGATCTCCTGAGTTAATCAAAGTGAGACTCTTGGTGCGAATGCCAGAGAAAAACATTTCCAATGTGTCTGGCAGGGAGAAACTGAACCTGGAGAACACCTTTGTCAAGAGCTTGCACCTGCACCTTAGACACACACAGATTTGCATCACATCTAAATGGCCAAGCTCTTTCTTAGACAAGTTGAAAGCTGCTGTCAGAAGGCTGTGCTCCTTGTCAGATGGAAGCAGCAGCACGCACATAGGAGTTTGGAAAGCACTAAAGAGCCACAGAAGAGCGTGGCCTAGGAAAATGAGGCAGGAAAAACGCTACATGTGCCCTTGTTGTCGCCTAACAACAGGTAGCAGCATAAACCAGATGCGGGTGAAGATCTTGCAGGCGACATCTAACGTCAAATGAGCAAACGGGCTTACCACAGCTGCGGTCCTCTGGCAGTCTGAAAGTTTTGCGCACAAGCCGGATGCTAAGCGCCTTCCTTTGCCTTTTGGCAGTGCTCGTGCATTGCCAGCAGTAGGCGGGAATGGTCACTATCCCAGAGACACGTTTCGTTGTGCCCGTTGCTAAGCGCTCTGGAGCACTGTTTATGACGTAAGCGGAACACCTCTTGCCGTTCCATTCTCAGAGCTCCTGAGTTAATCAAACTGAGACTCTTGGTGCGAATGCCAGAGGAAAACATTTCCAATGTGTCTGGCAAGGAGAAACTGAACCTGGAGAACACCTTTGTCAGGAGCTTGCACCTGCACCTTAGACACACACAGATTTGCATCACATCTAAATGGCCAAGCTCTTTCTTAGACAAGTTGAAAGCTGCTGTCAGAAGGCTGTGCTCCTTGTCAGATGGAAGCAGCAGCACGCACATAGGAGTTTGGAAAGCACTAAAGAGCCACAGAAGAGCGTGGCCTAGGAAAATGAGGCAGGAAAAACGCTACATGTGCCCTTGTTGTCGCCTAACAACAGGTAGCAGCATAAACCAGATGCGGGTGAAGATCTTGCAGGCGACTTCTAACGTCAAATGAGCAAACGGGCTTACCACAGCTGCGGTCCTCTGGCAGTCTGAAAGCTTTGCGCACAAGCCGGATGCTAAGCGCCTTCCTTTGCCTTTTGGCAGTGCTCGTGCATTGCCAGCACTAGGCGGGAATGGTCACTTACCCAGAGACACGTTTCGTTGTGCCCGTTGCTAAGCGCTCTGGAGCACTGTTTATGACGTAAGCGGAACACCTCTTGGCGTTCCGTTCTCAGATCGCCTGAGTTAATCAAAGTGAGACTCTTGGTGCGAATGCCAGAGAAAAACATTTCCAATGTGTCTGGCAGGGAGAAACTGAACCTGGAGAACACCTTTGTCAAGAGCTTGCACCTGCACCTTAGACACACACAGATTTGCATCACATCTAAATGGCCAAGCTCTTTCTTAGACAAGTTGAAAGCTGCTGTCAGAAGGCTGTGCTCCTTGTCAGATGGAAGCAGCAGCACGCACATAGGAGTTTGGAAAGCACTAAAGAGCCACAGAAGAGCGTGGCCTAGGAAAATGAGGCAGGAAAAACGCTACATGTGCCCTTGTTGTCGCCTAACAACAGGTAGCAGCATAAACCAGATGCGGGTGAAGATCTTGCAGGCGACTTCTAACGTCAAATGAGCAAACGGGCTTACCACAGCTGCGGTCCTCTGGCAGTCTGAAAGCTTTGCGCACAAGCCGGATGCTAAGCGCCTTCCTTTGCCTTTTGGCAGTGCTCGTGCATTGCCAGCAGTAGGCGGGAATGGTCACTTACCCAGAGACACGTTTCGTTGTGCCCGTTGCTAAGCGCTCTGGAGCACTGTTTATGACGTAAGCGGAACACCTCTTGCCGTTCCATTCTCAGAGCTCCTGAGTTAATCAAACTGAGACTCTTGGTGCGAATGCCAGAGAAAAACATTACCAATGTGTCTGGCAGGGAGAAACTGAATCTGGAGAACACCTTTGTCAGGAGCTTGCACCTGCACCTTAGACACACACAGATTTGCATCACATCTAAATGGCCAAGCTCTTTCTTAGACAAGTTGAAAGCTGCTGTCAGAAGGCTGTGCTCCTTGTCAGATGGAAGCAGCAGCACGCACATAGGAGTTTGGAAAGCACTAAAGAGCCACAGAAGAGCGTGGCCTAGGAAAATGAGGCAGGAAAAACGCTACATGTGCCCTTGTTGTCGCCTAACAACAGGTAGCAGCATAAACCAGATGCGGGTGAAGATCTTGCAGGCGACATCTAACGTCAAATGAGCAAACGGGCTTACCACAGCTGCGGTCCTCTGGCAGTCTGAAAGTTTTGCGCACAAGCCGGATGCTAAGCGCCTTCCTTTGCCTTTTGGTAGTGCTCGTGCATTGCCAGCACTAGGCGGGAATGGTCACTATCCCACAGACACGTTTCGTTGTGCCCGTTGCTAAGCGCTCTGGAGCACTGTTTATGACGTAAGCGGAACACCTCTTGCCGTTCCATTCTCAGAGCTCCTGAGTTAAGTAATCTGCTACTCTTGGTGCGAATGCCAGAGAAAAACATTTCCAATGTGTCTGGCAGGGAGAAACTGAACCTGGAGAACACCTTTGTCAGGAGCTTGCACCTGCACCTTAGACACACACAGATTTGCATCACATCTAAATGGCCAAGCTCTTTCTTAGACAAGTTGAAAACTGCTGTCAGAAGGCTGTGCTCCTTGTCAGATGGAAGCAGCAGCACGCACATAGGAGTTTGGCTAGCACTAAAGAGCCACAGAAGAGCGTGGCCTAGGAAAATGAGGCAGGAAAAACGCTACATGTGCCCTTGTTGTCGCCTAACAACAGGTAGCAGCATAAACCAGATGCGGGTGAAGATCTTGCAGGCGACATCTAACGTCAAATGAGCAAACGGGCTTACCACAGCTGCGGTCCTCTGGCAGTCTGAAAGTTTTGCGCTCAAGCCGGATGCTAAGCGCCTTCCTTTGCCTTTTGGCAGTGCTCGTGCATTGCCAGCACTAGGCGGGAATGGTCACTATCCCACAGACACGTTTCGTTGTGCCCGTTGCTAAGCGCTCTGGAGCACTGTTTATGACGTAAGCGGAACACCTCTTGCTGTTCCATTCTCAGAGCTCCTGAGTTAAGTAATCTGCGACTCTTGGTGCGAATGCCAGAGGAAAACATTTCCAATGTGTCTGGCAAGGAGAAACTGAACCTGGAGAACACCTTTGTCAGGAGCTTGCACCTGCACCTTAGACACACACAGATTTGCATCACATCTAAATGGCCAAGCTCTTTCTTAGACAAGTTGAAAGCTGCTGTCAGAAGGCTGTGCTCCTTGTCAGATGGAAGCAGCAGCACGCACATAGGAGTTTGGAAAGCACTAAAGAGCCACAGAAGAGCGTGGCCTAGGAAAATGAGGCAGGAAAAACGCTACATGTGCCCTTGTTGTCGCCTAACAACAGGTAGCAGCATAAACCAGATGCGGGTGAAGATCTTGCAGGCGACTTCTAACGTCAAATGAGCAAACGGGCTTACCACAGCTGCGGTCCTCTGGCAGTCTGAAAGCTTTGCGCACAAGCCGGATGCTAAGCGCCTTCCTTTGCCTTTTGGCAGTGCTCGTGCATTGCCAGCACTAGGCGGGAATGGTCACTATCCCACAGACACGTTTCGTTGTGCCCGTTGCTAAGCGCTCTGGAGCACTGTTTATGACGTAAGCGGAACACCTCTTGCCGTTCCATTCTCAGAGCTCCTGAGTTAATCAAACTGAGACTCTTGGTGCGAATGCCAGAGAAAAACATTACCAATGTGTCTGGCAGGGAGAAACTGAATCTGGAGAACACCTTTGTCAGGAGCTTGCACCTGCACCTTAGACACACACAGATTTGCATCACATCTAAATGGCCAAGCTCTTTCTTAGACAAGTTGAAAGCTGCTGTCAGAAGGCTGTGCTCCTTGTCAGATGGAAGCAGCAGCACGCACATAGGAGTTTGGAAAGCACTAAAGAGCCACAGAAGAGCGTGGCCTAGGAAAATGAGGCAGGAAAAACGCTACATGTGCCCTTGTTGTCGCCTAACAACAGGTAGCAGCATAAACCAGATGCGGGTGAAGATCTTGCAGGCGACATCTAACGTCAAATGAGCAAACAGGCTTACCACAGCTGCGGTCCTCTGGCAGTCTGAAAGCTTTGCGCACAAGCCGGATGCTAAGCGCCTTCCTTTGCCTTTTGGCAGTGCTCGTGCATTGCCAGCAGTAGGCGGGAATGGTCACTATCCCAGAGACACGTTTCGTTGTGCCCGTTGCTAAGCGCTCTGGAGCACTGTTTATGACGTAAGCGGAACACCTCTTGCCGTTCCATTCTCAGAGCTCCTGAGTTAAGTAATCTGCGACTCTTGGTGCGAATGCCAGAGGAAAACATTTCCAATGTGTCTGGCAAGGAGAAACTGAACCTGGAGAACACCTTTGTCAGGAGCTTGCACCTGCACCTTAGACACACACAGATTTGCATCACATCTAAATGGCCAAGCTCTTTCTTAGACAAGTTGAAAGCTGCTGTCAGAAGGCTGTGCTCCTTGTCAGATGGAAGCAGCAGCACGCACATAGGAGTTTGGCAAGAACTAAAGAGCCACAGAAGAGCGTGGTCTAGCAAAATGAGGCAGGAAAAACGCTACATGTGCCCTTGTTGTCGCCTAACAACAGGTAGCAGCATAAACCAGATGCGGGTGAAGATCTTGCAGGCGACTTCTAACGTCAAATGAGCAAACGGGCTTACCACAGCTGCGGTCCTCTGGCAGTCTGAAAGCTTTGCGCACAAGCCGGATGCTAAGCGCCTTCCTTTGCCTTTTGGCAGTGCTCGTGCATTGCCAGCACTAGGCGGGAATGGTCACTTACCCAGAGACACGTTTCGTTGTGCCCGTTGCTAAGCGCTCTGGAGCACTGTTTATGACGTAAGCGGAACACCTCTTGCCGTTCCATTCTCAGAGCTCCTGAGTTAAGTAATCTGCGACTCTTGGTGCGAATGATAGAGGAAAACATTTCCAATGTGTCTGGCAGGGAGAAACTGAATCTGGAGAACACCTTTGTCAGGAGCTTGCACCTGCACCTTAGACACACACAGATTTGCATCACATCTAAATGGCCAAGCTCTTTCTTAGACAAGTTGAAAGCTGCTGTCAGAAGGCTGTGCTCCTTGTCAGATGGAAGCAGCAGCACGCACATAGGAGTTTGGAAAGCACTAAAGAGCCACAGAAGAGCGTGGCCTAGGAAAATGAGGCAGGAAAAACGCTACATGTGCCCTTGTTGTCGCCTAACAACAGGTAGCAGCATAAACCAGATGCGGGTGAAGATCTTGCAGGTGACATCTAACGTCAAATGAGCAAACGGGCTTACCACAGCTGCGGTCCTCTGGCAGTCTGAAAGCTTTGCGCACAAGCCGGATGCTAAGCGCCTTCCTTTGCCTTTTGGCAGTGCTCGTGCATTGCCAGCACTAGGCGGGAATGGTCACTTACCCAGAGACACGTTTCGTTGTGCCCGTTGCTAAGCGCTCTGGAGCACTGTTTATGACGTAAGCGGAACACCTCTTGCCGTTCCATTCTCAGAGCTCCTGAGTTAAGTAATCTGCGACTCTTGGTGCGAATGCCCGAGGAAAACATTTCCAATGTGTCTGGCAAGGAGAAACTGAACCTGGAGAACACCTTTGTCAGGAGCTTGCACCTGCACCTTAGACACACACAGATTTGCATCACATCTAAATGGCCAAGCTCTTTCTTAGACAAGTTGAAAACTGCTGTCAGAAGGCTGTGCTCCTTGTCAGATGGAAGCAGCAGCACGCACATAGGAGTTTGGAAAGCACTAAAGAGCCACAGAAGAGCGTGGCCTAGGAAAATGAGGCAGGAAAAACGCTACATGTGCCCTTGTTGTCGCCTAACAACAGGTAGCAGCATAAACCAGATGCGGGTGAAGATCTTGCAGGCGACTTCTAACGTCAAATGAGCAAACGGGCTTACCACAGCTGCGGTCCTCTGGCAGTCTGAAAGCTTTGCGCACAAGCCGGATGCTAAGCGCCTTCCTTTGCCTTTTGGCAGTGCTCGTGCATTGCCAGCACTAGGCGGGAATGGTCACTATCCCACAGACACGTTTCGTTGTGCCCGTTGCTAAGCGCTCTGGAGCACTGTTTATGACGTAAGCGGAACACCTCTTGCCGTTCCATTCTCAGAGCTCCTGAGTTAAGTAATCTGCGACTCTTGGTGCGAATGCCAGAGGAAAACATTTCCAATGTGTCTGGCAAGGAGAAACTGAACCTGGAGAACACCTTTGTCGGGAGCTTGCACCTGCACCTTAGACACACACAGATTTGCATCACATCTAAATGGCCAAGCTCTTTCTTAGACAAGTTGAAAGCTGCTGTCAGAAGGCTGTGCTCCTTGTCAGATGGAAGCAGCAGCACGCACATAGGAGTTTGGAAAGCACTAAAGAGCCACAGAAGAGCGTGGCCTAGGAAAATGAGGCAGGAAAAACGCTACATGTGCCCTTGTTGTCGCCTAACAACAGGTAGCAGCGTAAACCAGATGCGGGTGAAGATCTTGCAGGCGACATCTAACGTCAAATGAGCAAACGGGCTTACCACAGCTGCGGTCCTCTGGCAGTCTGAAAGCTTTGCGCACAAGCCGGATGCTAAGCGCCTTCCTTTGCCTTTTGGCAGTGCTCGTGCATTGCCAGCACTAGGCGGGAATGGTCACTTACCCAGAGACACGTTTCGTTGTGCCCGTTGCTAAGCGCTCTGGAGCACTGTTTATGACGTAAGCGGAACACCTCTTGCCCTTCCATTCTCAGAGCTCCTGAGTTAAGTAATCTGCTACTCTTGGTGCGAATGATAGAGAAAAACATTTCCAATGTGTCTGGCAAGGAGAAACTGAACCTGGAGAACACCTTTGTCAGGAGCTTGCACCTGCACCTTAGACACACACAGATTTGCATCACATCTAAATGGCCAAGCTCTTTCTTAGACAAGTTGAAAGCTGCTGTCAGAAGGCTGTGCTCCTTGTCAGATGGAAGCAGCAGCACGCATATAGGAGTTTGGCAAGAACTAAAGAGCCACAGAAGAGCGTGGCCTAGGAAAATGAGGCAGGAAAAACGCTACATGTGCCCTTGTTGTCGCCTAACAACAAGTAGCAGCATAAACCAGATGCGGGTGAAGATCTTGCAGGCGACATCTAACGTCAAATGAGCAAACGGGCTTACCACAGCTGCGGTCCTCTGGCAGTCTGAAAGCTTTGCGCACAAGCCGGATGCTAAGCGCCTTCCTTTGCCTTTTGGCAGTGCTCGTGCATTGCCAGCACTAGGTGGGAATGGTCACTATCCCACAGACACGTTTCGTTGTGCCCGTTGCTAAGCGCTCTGGAGCACTGTTTATGACGTAAGCGGAACACCTCTTGCCGTTCCATTCTCAGAGCTCCTGAGTTAAGTAATCTGCGACTCTTGGTGCGAATGCCAGGGAAAAACATTTCCAATGTGTCTGGCAGGGAGAAACTGAACCTGGAGAACACCTTTGTCCGGAGCTTGCACCTGCACCTTAGACACACGCAGATTTGGATCACATCTAAATGGCCAAGCTCTTTCTTAGACAAGTTGAAAGCTGCTGTCAGAAGGCTGTGCTCCTTGTCAGATGGAAGCAGCAGCACGCACATAGGAGTTTGGAAAGCACTAAAGAGCCACAGAAGAGCGTGGCCTAGGAAAATGAGGCAGGAAAAACGCTACATGTGCCCTTGTTGTCGCCTAACAACAAGTAGCAGCATAAACCAGATGCGGGTGAAGATCTTGCAGGCGACATCTAACGTCAAATGAGCAAACGGGCTTACCACAGCTGCGGTCCTCTGGCAGTCTGAAAGCTTTGCGCACAAGCCGGATGCTAAGCGCCTTCCTTTGCCTTTTGGCAGTGCTCGTGCATTGCCAGCACTAGGCGGGAATGGTCACTATCCCAGAGACACGTTTCGTTGTGCCCGTTGCTAAGCGCTCTGGAGCACTGTTTATGACGTAAGCGGAACACCTCTTGCCGTTCCATTCTCAGAGCTCCTGAGTTAAGTAATCTGCTACTCTTGGTGCGAATGCCAGAGAAAAACATTTCCAATGTGTCTGGCAAGGAGAAACTGAACCTGGAGAACACCTTTGTCAGGAGCTTGCACCTGCACCTTAGACACACACAGATTTGCATCACATCTAAATGGCCAAGCTCTTTCTTAGACAAGTTGAAAGCTGCTGTCAGAAGGCTGTGCTCCTTGTCAGATGGAAGCAGCAGCACGCATATAGGAGTTTGGCAAGAACTAAAGAGCCACAGAAGAGCGTGGCCTAGGAAAATGAGGCAGGAAAAACGCTACATGTGCCCTTGTTGTCGCCTAACAACAGGTAGCAGCATAAACCAGATGCGGGTGAAGATCTTGCAGGCGACATCTAACGTCAAATGAGCAAACGGGCTTACCACAGCTGCGGTCCTCTGGCAGTCTGAAAGCTTTGCGCACAAGCCGGATGCTAAGCGCCTTCCTTTGCCTTTTGGCAGTGCTCGTGCATTGCCAGCACTAGGCGGGAATGGTCACTATCCCACAGACACGTTTCGTTGTGCCCGTTGCTAAGCGCTCTGGAGCACTGTTTATGACGTAAGCGGAACACCTCTTGCCGTTCCATTCTCAGAGCTCCTGAGTTAAGTAATCTGCGACTCTTGGTGCGAATGCCAGAGGAAAACATTTCCAATGTGTCTGGCAGGGAGAAACTGAACCTGGAGAACACCTTTGTCCGGAGCTTGCACCTGCACCTTAGACACACGCAGATTTGGATCACATCTAAATGGCCAAGCTCTTTCTTAGACAAGTTGAAAGCTGCTGTCAGAAGGCTGTGCTCCTTGTCAGACGGAAGCAGCAGCACGCACATAGGAGTTTGGCAAGAACTAAAGAGCCACAGAAGAGCGTGGCCTAGGAAAATGAGGCAGGAAAAACGCTACATGTGCCCTTGTTGTCGCCTAACAACAGGTAGCAGCATAAACCAGATGCGGGTGAAGATCTTGCAGGCGACATCTAACGTCAAATGAGCAAACGGGCTTACCACAGCTGCGGTCCTCTGGCAGTCTGAAAGCTTTGCGCACAAGCCGGATGCTAAGCGCCTTCCTTTGCCTTTTGGCAGTGCTCGTGCATTGCCAGCACTAGGCGGGAATGGTCACTTACCCAGAGACACGTTTCGTTGTGCCCGTTGCTAAGCGCTCTGGAGCACTGTTTATGACGTAAGCGGAACACCTCTTGCCGTTCCATTCTCAGAGCTCCTGAGTTAAGTAATCTGCTACTCTTGGTGCGAATGCCAGGGAAAAACATTTCCAATGTGTCTGGCAAGGAGAAACTGAACCTGGAGAACACCTTTGTCAGGAGCTTGCACCTGCACCTTAGACACACACAGATTTGCATCACATCTAAATGGCCAAGCTCTTTCTTAGACAAGTTGAAAGCTGCTGTCAGAAGGCTGTGCTCCTTGTCAGATGGAAGCAGCAGCACGCACATAGGAGTTTGGAAAGCACTAAAGAGCCACAGAAGAGCGTGGCCTAGGAAAATGAGGCAGGAAAAACGCTACATGTGCCCTTGTTGTCGCCTAACAACAAGTAGCAGCATAAACCAGATGCGGGTGAAGATCTTGCAGGCGACATCTAACGTCAAATGAGCAAACGGGCTTACCACAGCTGCGGTCCTCTGGCAGTCTGAAAGCTTTGCGCACAAGCCGGATGCTAAGCGCCTTCCTTTGCCTTTTGGCAGTGCTCGTGCATTGCCAGCACTAGGCGGGAATGGTCACTATCCCACAGACACGTTTCGTTGTGCCCGTTGCTAAGCGCTCTGGAGCACTGTTTATGACGTAAGCGGAACACCTCTTGCCGTTCCATTCTCAGAGCTCCTGAGTTAAGTAATCTGCGACTCTTGGTGCGAATGCCAGAGAAAAACATTTCCAATGTGTCTGGCAGGGAGAAACTGAACCTGGAGAACACCTTTGTCAGGAGCTTGCACCTGCACCTTAGACACACACAGATTTGCATCACATCTAAATGGCCAAGCTCTTTCTTAGACAAGTTGAAAGCTGCTGTCAGAAGGCTGTGCTCCTTGTCAGATGGAAGCAGCAGCACGCATATAGGAGTTTGGAAAGAACTAAAGAGCCACAGAAGAGCGTGGCCTAGGAAAATGAGGCAGGAAAAACGCTACATGTGCCCTTGTTGTCGCCTAACAACAGGTAGCAGCATAAACCAGATGCGGGTGAAGATCTTGCAGGCGACTTCTAACGTCAAATGAGCAAACGGGCTTACCACAGCTGCGGTCCTCTGGCAGTCTGAAAGCTTTGCGCACAAGCCGGATGCTAAGCGCCTTCCTTTGCCTTTTGGCAGTGCTCGTGCATTGCCAGCACTAGGCGGGAATGGTCACTATCCCACAGACACGTTTCGTTGTGCCCGTTGCTAAGCGCTCTGGAGCACTGTTTATGACGTAAGCGGAACACCTCTTGCCGTTCCATTCTCAGAGCTCCTGAGTTAAGTAATCTGCGACTCTTGCTGCGAATGCCAGAGGAAAACACTTCCAATGTGTCTGGCAAGGAGAAACTGAACCTGGAGAACACCTTTGTCAGGAGCTTGCACCTGCACCTTAGACACACACAGATTTGCATCACATCTAAATGGCCAAGCTCTTTCTTAGACAAGTTGAAAGCTGCTGTCAGAAGGCTGTGCTCCTTGTCAGATGGAAGCAGCAGCACGCACATAGGAGTTTGGCAAGAACTAAAGAGCCACAGAAGAGCGTGGTCTAGCAAAATGAGGCAGGAAAAAGCATATCGCTACATGTGCCCTTGTTGTCGCCTAACAACAGGTAGCAGCATAAACCAGATGCGGGTGAAGATCTTGCAGGCGACATCTAACGTCAAATGAGCAAACGGGCTTACCACAGCTGCGGTCCTCTGGCAGTCTGAAAGCTTTGCGCACAAGCCGGATGCTAAGCGCCTTCCTTTGCCTTTTGGCAGTGCTCGTGCATTGCCAGCAGTAGGCGGGAATGGTCACTATCCCACAGACACGTTTCGTTGTGCCCGTTGCTAAGCGCTCTGGAGCACTGTTTATGACGTAAGCGGAACACCTCTTGCCGTTCCATTCTCAGAGCTCCTGAGTTAAGTAATCTGCTACTCTTGGTGCGAATGATAGAGAAAAACATTTCCAATGTGTCTGGCAAGGAGAAACTGAACCTGGAGAACACCTTTGTCAGGAGCTTGCACCTGCACCTTAGACACACACAGATTTGCATCACATCTAAATGGCCAAGCTCTTTCTTAGACAAGTTGAAAGCTGCTGTCAGAAGGCTGTGCTCCTTGTCAGATGGAAGCAGCAGCACGCACATAGGAGTTTGGAAAGCACTAAAGAGCCACAGAAGAGCGTGGTCTAGCAAAATGAGGCAGGAAAAACGCTACATGTGCCCTTGTTGTCGCCTAACAACAGGTAGCAGCATAAACCAGATGCGGGTGAAGATCTTGCAGGCGACATCTAACGTCAAATGAGCAAACGGGCTTACCACAGCTGCGGTCCTCTGGCAGTCTGAAAGCTTTGCGCACAAGCCGGATGCTAAGCGCCTTCCTTTGCCTTTTGGCAGTGCTCGTGCATTGCCAGCAGTAGGCGGGAATGGTCACTATCCCACAGACACGTTTCGTTGTGCCCGTTGCTAAGCGCTCTGGAGCACTGTTTATGACGTAAGCGGAACACCTCTTGCCGTTCCATTCTCAGAGCTCCTGAGTTAAGTAATCTGCGACTCTTGGTGCGAATGATAGAGAAAAACATTTCCAATGTGTCTGGCAAGGAGAAACTGAACCTGGAGAACACCTTTGTCAGGAGCTTGCACCTGCACCTTAGACACACACAGATTTGCATCACATCTAAATGGCCAAGCTCTTTCTTAGACAAGTTGAAAGCTGCTGTCAGAAGGCTGTGCTCCTTGTCAGATGGAAGCAGCAGCACGCACATAGGAGTTTGGAAAGCACTAAAGAGCCACAGAAGAGCGTGGCCTAGCAAAATGAGGCAGGAAAAAGCATATCGCTACATGTGCCCTTGTTGTCGCCTAACAACAGGTAGCAGCATAAACCAGATGCGGGTGAAGATCTTGCAGGCGACATCTAACGTCAAATGAGCAAACGGGCTTACCACAGCTGCGGTCCTCTGGCAGTCTGAAAGCTTTGCGCACAAGCCGGATGCTAAGCGCCTTCCTTTGCCTTTTGGCAGTGCTCGTGCATTGCCAGCACTAGGCGGGAATGGTCACTATCCCACAGACACGTTTCGTTGTGCCCGTTGCTAAGCGCTCTGGAGCACTGTTTATGACGTAAGCGGAACACCTCTTGCCGTTCCATTCTCAGAGCTCCTGAGTTAAGTAATCTGCTACTCTTGGTGCGAATGCCAGAGAAAAACATTTCCAATGTGTCTGGCAGGGAGAAACTGAACCTGGAGAACACCTTTGTCAGGAGCTTGCACCTGCACCTTAGACACACACAGATTTGCATCACATCTAAATGGCCAAGCTCTTTCTTAGACAAGTTGAAAGCTGCTGTCAGAAGGCTGTGCTCCTTGTCAGACGGAAGCAGCAGCACGCACATAAAAGTTTGGAAAGCACTAAAGAGCCACAGAAGAGCGTGGCCTAGCAAAATGAGGCAGGAAAAAGCATATCGCTACATGTGCCCTTGTTGTCGCCTAACAACAGGTAGCAGCATAAACCAGATGCGGGTGAAGATCTTGCAGGCGACATCTAACGTCAAATGAGCAAACGGGCTTACCACAGCTGCGGTCCTCTGGCAGTCTGAAAGCTTTGCGCACAAGCCGGATGCTAAGCGCCTTCCTTTGCCTTTTGGCAGTGCTCGTGCATTGCCAGCACTAGGCGGGAATGGTCACTATCCCAGAGACACGTTTCGTTGTGCCCGTTGCTAAGCGCTCTGGAGCACTGTTTATGACGTAAGCGGAACACCTCTTGCCGTTCCATTCTCAGAGCTCCTGAGTTAAGTAATCTGCTACTCTTGGTGCGAATGCCAGAGAAAAACATTTCCAATGTGTCTGGCAGGGAGAAACTGAACCTGGAGAACACCTTTGTCAGGAGCTTGCACCTGCACCTTAGACACACACAGATTTGCATCACATCTAAATGGGCAAGCTCTTTCTTAGACAAGTTGAAAGCTGCTGTCAGAAGGCTGTGCTCCTTGTCAGATGGAAGCAGCAGCACGCACATAGGAGTTTGGCAAGAACTAAAGAGCCACAGAAGAGCGTGGTCTAGCAAAATGAGGCAGGAAAAAGCATATCGCTACATGTGCCCTTGTTGTCGCCTAACAACAGGTAGCAGCATAAACCAGATGCGGGTGATGATCTTGCAGGCGACTTCTAACGTGAAATGAGCAAACGGGCTTACCACAGCTGCGGTCCTCTGGCAGTCTGAAAGCTTTGCGCACAAGCCGGATGCTAAGCGCCTTCCTTTGCCTTTTGGCAGTGCTCGTGCATTGCCAGCACTAGGCGGGAATGGTCACTATCCCACCGACACGTTTCGTTGTGCCCGTTGCTAAGCGCTCTGGAGCACTGTTTATGACGTAAGCGGAACACCTCTTGCCATTCCATTCTCAGAGCTCCTGAGTTAAGTAATCTGCGACTCTTGGTGCGAATGCCCGAGGAAAACATTTCCAATGTGTCTGGCAGGGAGAAACTGAACCTGGAGAACACCTTTGTCAGGAGCTTGCACCTGCACCTTAGACACACACAGATTTGCATCACATCTAAATGGCCAAGCTCTTTCTTAGACAAGTTGAAAGCTGCTGTCAGAAGGCTGTGCTCCTTGTCAGACGGAAGCAGCAGCACGCACATAGGAGTTTGGCAAGAACTAAAGAGCCACAGAAGAGCGTGGCCTAGGAAAATGAGGCAGGAAAAACGCTACATGTGCCCTTGTTGTCACCTAACAACAAGTAGCAGCATAAACCAGATGCGGGTGAAGATCTTGCAGGCGACATCTAACGTCAAATGAGCAAACGGGCTTACCACAGCTGCGGTCCTCTGGCAGTCTGAAAGCTTTGCGCACAAGCCGGATGCTAAGCGCCTTCCTTTGCCTTTTGGCAGTGCTCGTGCATTGCCAGCACTAGGCGGGAATGGTCACTTACCCAGAGACACGTTTCGTTGTGCCCGTTGCTAAGCGCTCTGGAGCACTGTTTATGACGTAAGCGGAACACCTCTTGCCGTTCCATTCTCAGAGCTCCTGAGTTAATCAAAGTGAGACTCTTGGTGCGAATGCCAGAGAAAAACATTTCCAATGTGTCTGGCAGGGAGAAACTGAACCTGAAGAACACTTTTGTCAAGAGCTTGCACCTGCACCTTAGACACACACAGATTTGCATCACATCTAAATGGCCAAGCTCTTTCTTAGACAAGTTGAAAGCTGCTGTCAGAAGGCTGTGCTCCTTGTCAGATGGAAGCAGCAGCACGCACATAGGAGTTTGGAAAGCACTAAAGAGCCACAGAAGAGCGTGGCCTAGGAAAATGAGGCAGGAAAAACGCTACATGTGCCCTTGTTGTCGCCTAACAACAGGTAGCAGCATAAACCAGATGCGGGTGAAGATCTTGCAGGCGACTTCTAACGTCAAATGAGCAAACGGGCTTACCACAGCTGCGGTCCTCTGGCAGTCTGAAAGCTTTGCGCACAAGCCGGATGCTAAGCGCCTTCCTTTGCCTTTTGGCAGTGCTCGTGCATTGCCAGCAGTAGGCGGGAATGGTCACTTACCCAGAGACACGTTTCGTTGTGCCCGTTGCTAAGCGCTCTGGAGCACTGTTTATGACGTAAGCGGAACACCTCTTGCCGTTCCATTCTCAGAGCTCCTGAGTTAATCAAACTGAGACTCTTGGTGCGAATGCCAGAGAAAAACATTACCAATGTGTCTGGAAGGGAGAAACTGAACCTGGAGAACACCTTTGTCAGGAGCTTGCACCTGCACCTTAGACACACACAGATTTGCATCACATCTAAATGGCCAAGCTCTTTCTTAGACAAGTTGAAAGCTGCTGTCAGAAGGCTGTGCTCCTTGTCAGATGGAAGCAGCAGCACGCACATAGGAGTTTGGCAAGAACTAAAGAGCCACAGAAGAGCGTGGTCTAGCAAAATGAGGCAGGAAAAACGCTACATGTGCCCTTGTTGTCGCCTAACAACAGGTAGCAGCATAAACCAGATGCGGGTGAAGATCTTGCAGGCGACTTCTAACGTCAAATGAGCAAACGGGCTTACCACAGCTGCGGTCCTCTGGCAGTCTGAAAGCTTTGCGCACAAGCCGGATGCTAAGCGCCTTCCTTTGCCTTTTGGCAGTGCTCGTGCATTGCCAGCACTAGGCGGGAATGGTCACTTACCCAGAGACACGTTTCGTTGTGCCCATTGCTAAGCGCTCTGGAGCACTGTTTATGACGTAAGCGGAACACCTCTTGCCGTTCCATTCTCAGAGCTCCTGAGTTAAGTAATCTGCGACTCTTGGTGCGAATGATAGAGGAAAACATTTCCAATGTGTCTGGCAGGGAGAAACTGAATCTGGAGAACATCTTTGTCAGGAGCTTGCACCTGCACCTTAGACACACACAGATTTGCATCACATCTAAATGGCCAAGCTCTTTCTTAGACAAGTTGAAAGCTGCTGTCAGAAGGCTGTGCTCCTTGTCAGATGGAAGCAGCAGCACGCACATAGGAGTTTGGAAAGCACTAAAGAGCCACAGAAGAGCGTGGCCTAGGAAAATGAGGCAGGAAAAACGCTACATGTGCCCTTGTTGTCGCCTAACAACAGGTAGCAGCATAAACCAGATGCGGGTGAAGATCTTGCAGGCGACATCTAACGTCAAATGAGCAAACGGGCTTACCACAGCTGCGGTCCTCTGGCAGTCTGAAAGCTTTGCGCACAAGCCGGATGCTAAGCGCCTTCCTTTGCCTTTTGGCAGTGCTCGTGCATTGCCAGCACTAGGCGGGAATGGTCACTTACCCAGAGACACGTTTCGTTGTGCCCGTTGCTAAGCGCTCTGGAGCACTGTTTATGACGTAAGCGGAACACCTCTTGCCCTTCCATTCTCAGAGCTCCTGAGTTAAGTAATCTGCGACTCTTGGTGCGAATGCCAGAGGAAAACATTTCCAATGTGTCTGGCAAGGAGAAACTGAACCTGGAGAACACCTTTGTCAGGAGCTTGCACCTGCACCTTAGACACACACAGATTTGCATCACATCTAAATGGCCAAGCTCTTTCTTAGACAAGTTGAAAGCTGCTGTCAGAAGGCTGTGCTCCTTGTCAGATGGAAGCAGCAGCACGCACATAGGAGTTTGGAAAGCACTAAAGAGCCACAGAAGAGCGTGGCCTAGGAAAATGAGGCAGGAAAAACGCTACATGTGCCCTTGTTGTCGCCTAACAACAGGTAGCAGCATAAACCAGATGCGGGTGAAGATCTTGCAGGCGACATCTAACGTCAAATGAGCAAACGGGCTTACCACAGCTGCGGTCCTCTGGCAGTCTGAAAGTTTTGCGCACAAGCCGGATGCTAAGCGCCTTCCTTTGCCTTTTGGCAGTGCTCGTGCATTGCCAGCACTAGGCGGGAATGGTCACTATCCCACAGACACGTTTCGTTGTGCCCGTTGCTAAGCGCTCTGGAGCACTGTTTATGACGTAAGCGGAGCACCTCTTGCCGTTCCATTCTCAGAGCTCCTGAGTTAAGTAATCTGCTACTCTTGGTACGAATGCCAGAGAAAAACATTTCCAATGTGTCTGGCAGGGAGAAACTGAACCTGGAGAACACCTTTGTCAGGAGCTTGCACCTGCACCTTAGACACACACAGATTTGCATCACATCTAAATGGCCAAGCTCTTTCTTAGACAAGTTGAAAGCTGCTGTCAGAAGGCTGTGCTCCTTGTCAGATGGAAGCAGCAGCACGCACATAGGAGTTTGGAAAGCACTAAAGAGCCACAGAAGAGCGTGGCCTAGGAAAATGAGGCAGGAAAAACGCTACATGTGCCCTTGTTGTCGCCTAACAACAGGTAGCAGCATAAACCAGATGCGGGTGAAGATCTTGCAGGCGACATCTAACGTCAAATGAGCAAACAGGCTTACCACAGCTGCGGTCCTCTGGCAGTCTGAAAGTTTTGCGCACAAGCCGGATGCTAAGCGCCTTCCTTTGCCTTTTGGCAGTGCTCGTGCATTGCCAGCAGTAGGCGGGAATGGTCACTTACCCAGAGACACGTTTCGTTGTGCCCGTTGCTAAGCGCTCTGGAGCACTGTTTATGACGTAAGCGGAACACCTCTTGCCGTTCCATTCTCAGAGCTCCTGAGTTAATCAAACTGAGACTCTTGGTGCGAATGCCAGAGGAAAACATTTCCAATGTGTCTGGCAAGGAGAAACTGAACCTGGAGAACACCTTTGTCAGGAGCTTGCACCTGCACCTTAGACACACACAGATTTGCATCACATCTAAATGGCCAAGCTCTTTCTTAGACAAGTTGAAAGCTGCTGTCAGAAGGCTGTGCTCCTTGTCAGATGGAAGCAGCAGCACGCACATAGGAGTTTGGAAAGCACTAAAGAGCCACAGAAGAGCGTGGCCTAGGAAAATGAGGCAGGAAAAACGCTACATGTGCCCTTGTTGTCGCCTAACAACAGGTAGCAGCATAAACCAGATGCGGGTGAAGATCTTGCAGGTGACTTCTAACGTCAAATGAGCAAACGGGCTTACCACAGCTGCGGTCCTCTGGCAGTCTGAAAGCTTTGCGCACAAGGCGGATGCTAAGCGCCTTCCTTTGCCTTTTGGCAGTGCTCGTGCATTGCCAGCAGTAGGCGGGAATGGTCACTTACCCAGAGACACGTTTCGTTGTGCCCGTTGCTAAGCGCTCTGGAGCACTGTTTATGACGTAAGCGGAACACCTCTTGCTGTTCCGTTCTCAGAGCTCCTGAGTTAATCAAAGTGAGACTCTTGGTGCGAATGCCAGAGAAAAACATTTCCAATGTGTCTGGCAGGGAGAAACTGAACCTGCAGAACACCTTTGTCAAGAGCTTGCACCTGCACCTTAGACACACACAGATTTGCATCACATCTAAATGGCCAAGCTCTTTCTTAGACAAGTTGAAAGCTGCTGTCAGAAGGCTGTGCTCCTTGTCAGATGGAAGCAGCAGCACGCACATAGGAGTTTGGAAAGCACTAAAGAGCCACAGAAGAGCGTGGCCTAGGAAAATGAGGCAGGAAAAACGCTACATGTGCCCTTGTTGTCGCCTAACAACAGGTAGCAGCATAAACCAGATGCGGGTGAAGATCTTGCAGGCGACTTCTAACGTCAAATGAGCAAACGGGCTTACCACAGCTGCGGTCCTCTGGCAGTCTGAAAGCTTTGCGCACAAGGCGGATGCTAAGCGCCTTCCTTTGCCTTTTGGCAGTGCTCGTGCATTGCCAGCAGTAGGCGGGAATGGTCACTTACCCAGAGACACGTTTCGTTGTGCCCGTTGCTAAGCGCTCTGGAGCACTGTTTATGACGTAAGCGGAACACCTCTTGCCGTTCCATTCTCAGAGCTCCTGAGTTAAGTAATCTGCGACTCTTGGTGCGAATGCCAGAGGAAAACATTTCCAATGTGTCTGGCAAGGAGAAACTGAACCTGGAGAACACCTTTGTCAGGAGCTTGCACCTGCACCTTAGACACACACAGATTTGCATCACATCTAAATGGCCAAGCTCTTTCTTAGACAAGTTGAAAGCTGCTGTCAGAAGGCTGTGCTCCTTGTCAGATGGAAGCAGCAGCACGCACATAGGAGTTTGGAAAGCACTAAAGAGCCACAGAAGAGCGTGGCCTAGGAAAATGAGGCAGGAAAAACGCTACATGTGCCCTTGTTGTCGCCTAACAACAGGTAGCAGCATAAACCAGATGCGGGTGAAGATCTTGCAGGCGACTTCTAACGTCAAATGAGCAAACGGGCTTACCACAGCTGCGGTCCTCTGGCAGTCTGAAAGTTTTGCGCACAAGCCGGATGCTAAGCACCTTCCTTTGCCTTTTGGCAGTGCTCGTGCATTGCCAGCACTAGGCGGGAATGGTCACTATCCCACAGACACGTTTCGTTGTGCCCGTTGCTAAGCGCTCTGGAGCACTGTTTATGACGTAAGCGGAACACCTCTTGCCGTTCCATTCTCAGAGCTCCTGAGTTAAGTAATCTGCTACTCTTGGTGCGAATGCCAGAGAAAAACATTTCCAATGTGTCTGGCAGGGAGAAACTGAACCTGGAGAACACCTTTGTCAGGAGCTTGCACCTGCACCTTAGACACACACAGATTTGCATCACATCTAAATGGCCAAGCTCTTTCTTAGACAAGTTGAAAGCTGCTGTCAGAAGGCTGTGCTCCTTGTCAGATGGAAGCAGCAGCACGCACATAGGAGTTTGGAAAGCACTAAAGAGCCACAGAAGAGCGTGGCCTAGGAAAATGAGGCAGGAAAAACGCTACATGTGCCCTTGTTGTCGCCTAACAACAGGTAGCAGCATAAACCAGATGCGGGTGAAGATCTTGCAGGCGACATCTAACGTCAAATGAGCAAACAGGCTTACCACAGCTGCGGTCCTCTGGCAGTCTGAAAGTTTTGCGCACAAGCCGGATGCTAAGCGCCTTCCTTTGCCTTTTGGCAGTGCTCGTGCATTGCCAGCACTAGGCGGGAATGGTCACTTACCCAGAGACACGTTTCGTTGTGCCCGTTGCTAAGCGCTCTGGAGCACTGTTTATGACGTAAGCGGAACACCTCTTGCCGTTCCATTCTCAGAGCTCCTGAGTTAAGTAATCTGCGACTCTTGGTGCGAATGCCAGAGGAAAACATTTCCAATGTGTCTGGCAAGGAGAAACTGAACCTGGAGAACACCTTTGTCAGGAGCTTGCACCTGCACCTTAGACACACACAGATTTGCATCACATCTAAATGGCCAAGCTCTTTCTTAGACAAGTTGAAAGCTGCTGTCAGAAGGCTGTGCTCCTTGTCAGATGGAAGCAGCAGCACGCACATAAGAGTTTGGCAAGAACTAAAGAGCCACAGAAGAGCGTGGTCTAGCAAAATGAGGCAGGAAAAACGCTACATGTGCCCTTGTTGTCGCCTAACAACAGGTAGCAGCATAAACCAGATGCGGGTGAAGATCTTGCAGGCGACATCTAACGTCAAATGAGCAAACGGGCTTACCACAGCTGCGGTCCTCTGGCAGTCTGAAAGCTTTGCGCACAAGCCGGATGCTAAGCGCCTTCCTTTGCCTTTTGGCAGTGCTCGTGCATTGCCAGCACTAGGCGGGAATGGTCACTATCCCACAGACACGTTTCGTTGTGCCCGTTGCTAAGCGCTCTGGAGCACTGTTTATGACGTAAGCGGAACACCTCTTGCCGTTCCATTCTCAGAGCTCCTGAGTTAAGTAATCTGCGACTCTTGGTGCGAATGCCAGAGGAAAACATTTCCAATGTGTCTGGCAAGGAGAAACTGAACCTGGAGAACACCTTTGTCAGGAGCTTGCACCTGCACCTTAGACACACACAGATTTGCATCACATCTAAATGGCCAAGCTCTTTCTTAGACAAGTTGAAAGCTGCTGTCAAAAGGCTGTGCTCCTTGTCAGATGGAAGCAGCAGCACGCACATAGGAGTTTGGAAAGCACTAAAGAGCCACAGAAGAGCGTGGCCTAGGAAAATGAGGCAGGAAAAACGCTACATGTGCCCTTGTTGTCGCCTAACAACAGGTAGCAGCATAAACCAGATGCGGGTGAAGATCTTGCAGGCGACTTCTAACGTCAAATGAGCAAACGGGCTTACCACAGCTGCGGTCCTCTGGCAGTCTGAAAGCTTTGCGCACAAGCCGGATGCTAAGCGCCTTCCTTTGCCTTTTGGCAGTGCTCGTGCATTGCCAGCACTAGGCGGGAATGGTCACTATCCCACAGACACGTTTCGTTGTGCCCGTTGCTAAGCGCTCTGGAGCACTGTTTATGACGTAAGCGGAACACCTCTTGCCGTTCCATTCTCAGAGCTCCTGAGTTAAGTAATCTGCTACTCTTGGTGCGAATGCCCGAGAAAAACATTTCCAATGTGTCTGGCAAGGAGAAACTGAACCTGGAGAACACCTTTGTCAGGAGCTTGCACCTGCACCTTAGACACACACAGATTTGCATCACATCTAAATGGCCAAGCTCTTTCTTAGACAAGTTGAAAGCTGCTGTCAGAAGGCTGTGCTCCTTGTCAGATGGAAGCAGCAGCACACACATAGGAGTTTGGAAAGCACTAAAGAGCCACAGAAGAGCGTGGCCTAGGAAAATGAGGCAGGAAAAACGCTACATGTGCCCTTGTTGTCGCCTAACAACAGGTAGCAGCATAAACCAGATGCGGGTGAAGATCTTGCAGGTGACTTCTAACGTCAAATGAGCAAACGGGCTTACCACAGCTGCGGTCCTCTGGCAGTCTGAAAGCTTTGCGCACAAGCCGGACGCTAAGCGCCTTCCTTTGCCTTTTGGCAGTGCTCGTGCATTGCCAGCACTAGGCGGGAATGGTCACTATCCCACAGACACGTTTCGTTGTGCCCGTTGCTAAGCGCTCTGGAGCACTGTTTATGACGTAAACGGAACACCTCTTGCCGTTCCATTCTCAGAGCTCCTGAGTTAATCAAAGTGAGACTCTTGGTGCGAATGCCAGAGAAAAACATTACCAATGTGTCTGGAAGGGAGAAACTGAACCTGGAGAACACCTTTGTCAGGAGCTTGCACCTGCACCTTAGACACACACAGATTTGCATCACATCTAAATGGCCAAGCTCTTTCTTAGACAAGTTGAAAGCTGCTGTCAGAAGGCTGTGCTCCTTGTCAGATGGAAGCAGCAGCACGCACATAGGAGTTTGGCAAGAACTAAAGAGCCACAGAAGAGCGTGGTCTAGCAAAATGAGGCAGGAAAAAGCATATCGCTACATGTGCCCTTGTTGTCGCCTAACAACAGGTAGCAGCATAAACCAGATGCGGGTGAAGATCTTGCAGGCGACTTCTAACGTCAAATGAGCAAACGGGCTTACCACAGCTGCGGTCCTCTGGCAGTCTGAAAGCTTTGCGCACAAGCCGGATGCTAAGCGCCTTCCTTTGCCTTTTGGCAGTGCTCGTGCATTGCCAGCACTAGGCGGGAATGGTCACTTACCCAGAGACACGTTTCGTTGTGCCCGTTGCTAAGCGCTCTGGAGCACTGTTTATGACGTAAGCGGAACACCTCTTGCCGTTCCATTCTCAGAGCTCCTGAGTTAATCAAACTGAGACTCTTGGTGCGAATGCCAGAGGAAAACATTTCCAATGTGTCTGGCAAGGAGAAACTGAACCTGGAGAACACCTTTGTCAGGAGCTTGCACCTGCACCTTAGACACACACAGATTTGCATCACATCTAAATGGCCAAGCTCTTTCTTAGACAAGTTGAAAGCTGCTGTCAGAAGGCTGTGCTCCTTGTCAGATGGAAGCAGCAGCACGCACATAGGAGTTTGGAAAGCACTAAAGAGCCACAGAAGAGCGTGGCCTAGGAAAATGAGGCAGGAAAAACGCTACATGTGCCCTTGTTGTCGCCTAACAACAGGTAGCAGCATAAACCAGATGCGGGTGAAGATCTTGCAGGTGACTTCTAACGTCAAATGAGCAAACGGGCTTACCACAGCTGCGGTCCTCTGGCAGTCTGAAAGCTTTGCGCACAAGGCGGATGCTAAGCGCCTTCCTTTGCCTTTTGGCAGTGCTCGTGCATTGCCAGCAGTAGGCGGGAATGGTCACTTACCCAGAGACACGTTTCGTTGTGCCCGTTGCTAAGCGCTCTGGAGCACTGTTTATGACGTAAGCGGAACACCTCTTGCTGTTCCGTTCTCAGAGCTCCTGAGTTAATCAAAGTGAGACTCTTGGTGCGAATGCCAGAGAAAAACATTTCCAATGTGTCTGGCAGGGAGAAACTGAACCTGCAGAACACCTTTGTCAAGAGCTTGCACCTGCACCTTAGACACACACAGATTTGCATCACATCTAAATGGCCAAGCTCTTTCTTAGACAAGTTGAAAGCTGCTGTCAGAAGGCTGTGCTCCTTGTCAGATGGAAGCAGCAGCACGCACATAGGAGTTTGGAAAGCACTAAAGAGCCACAGAAGAGCGTGGCCTAGGAAAATGAGGCAGGAAAAACGCTACATGTGCCCTTGTTGTCGCCTAACAACAGGTAGCAGCATAAACCAGATGCGGGTGAAGATCTTGCAGGCGACTTCTAACGTCAAATGAGCAAACGGGCTTACCACAGCTGCGGTCCTCTGGCAGTCTGAAAGCTTTGCGCACAAGGCGGATGCTAAGCGCCTTCCTTTGCCTTTTGGCAGTGCTCGTGCATTGCCAGCAGTAGGCGGGAATGGTCACTTACCCAGAGACACGTTTCGTTGTGCCCGTTGCTAAGCGCTCTGGAGCACTGTTTATGACGTAAGCGGAACACCTCTTGCCGTTCCATTCTCAGAGCTCCTGAGTTAATCAAACTGAGACTCTTGGTGCGAATGCCAGAGGAAAACATTTCCAATGTGTCTGGCAAGGAGAAACTGAACCTGGAGAACACCTTTGTCAGGAGCTTGCACCTGCACCTTAGACACACACAGATTTGCATCACATCTAAATGGCCAAGCTCTTTCTTAGACAAGTTGAAAGCTGCTGTCAGAAGGCTGTGCTCCTTGTCAGATGGAAGCAGCAGCACGCACATAGGAGTTTGGAAAGCACTAAAGAGCCACAGAAGAGCGTGGCCTAGGAAAATGAGGCAGGAAAAACGCTACATGTGCCCTTGTTGTCGCCTAACAACAGGTAGCAGCATAAACCAGATGCGGGTGAAGATCTTGCAGGCGACTTCTAACGTCAAATGAGCAAACGGGCTTACCACAGCTGCGGTCCTCTGGCAGTCTGAAAGTTTTGCGCACAAGCCGGATGCTAAGCACCTTCCTTTGCCTTTTGGCAGTGCTCGTGCATTGCCAGCACTAGGCGGGAATGGTCACTATCCCACAGACACGTTTCGTTGTGCCCGTTGCTAAGCGCTCTGGAGCACTGTTTATGACGTAAGCGGAACACCTCTTGCCGTTCCATTCTCAGAGCTCCTGAGTTAAGTAATCTGCTACTCTTGGTGCGAATGCCAGAGAAAAACATTTCCAATGTGTCTGGCAGGGAGAAACTGAACCTGGAGAACACCTTTGTCAGGAGCTTGCACCTGCACCTTAGACACACACAGATTTGCATCACATCTAAATGGCCAAGCTCTTTCTTAGACAAGTTGAAAGCTGCTGTCAGAAGGCTGTGCTCCTTGTCAGATGGAAGCAGCAGCACGCACATAGGAGTTTGGAAAGCACTAAAGAGCCACAGAAGAGCGTGGCCTAGGAAAATGAGGCAGGAAAAACGCTACATGTGCCCTTGTTGTCGCCTAACAACAGGTAGCAGCATAAACCAGATGCGGGTGAAGATCTTGCAGGCGACATCTAACGTCAAATGAGCAAACAGGCTTACCACAGCTGCGGTCCTCTGGCAGTCTGAAAGTTTTGCGCACAAGCCGGATGCTAAGCGCCTTCCTTTGCCTTTTGGCAGTGCTCGTGCATTGCCAGCACTAGGCGGGAATGGTCACTTACCCAGAGACACGTTTCGTTGTGCCCGTTGCTAAGCGCTCTGGAGCACTGTTTATGACGTAAGCGGAACACCTCTTGCCGTTCCATTCTCAGAGCTCCTGAGTTAAGTAATCTGCGACTCTTGGTGCGAATGCCAGAGGAAAACATTTCCAATGTGTCTGGCAAGGAGAAACTGAACCTGGAGAACACCTTTGTCAGGAGCTTGCACCTGCACCTTAGACACACACAGATTTGCATCACATCTAAATGGCCAAGCTCTTTCTTAGACAAGTTGAAAGCTGCTGTCAGAAGGCTGTGCTCCTTGTCAGATGGAAGCAGCAGCACGCACATAAGAGTTTGGCAAGAACTAAAGAGCCACAGAAGAGCGTGGTCTAGCAAAATGAGGCAGGAAAAACGCTACATGTGCCCTTGTTGTCGCCTAACAACAGGTAGCAGCATAAACCAGATGCGGGTGAAGATCTTGCAGGCGACATCTAACGTCAAATGAGCAAACGGGCTTACCACAGCTGCGGTCCTCTGGCAGTCTGAAAGCTTTGCGCACAAGCCGGATGCTAAGCGCCTTCCTTTGCCTTTTGGCAGTGCTCGTGCATTGCCAGCACTAGGCGGGAATGGTCACTATCCCACAGACACGTTTCGTTGTGCCCGTTGCTAAGCGCTCTGGAGCACTGTTTATGACGTAAGCGGAACACCTCTTGCCGTTCCATTCTCAGAGCTCCTGAGTTAAGTAATCTGCGACTCTTGGTGCGAATGCCAGAGGAAAACATTTCCAATGTGTCTGGCAAGGAGAAACTGAACCTGGAGAACACCTTTGTCAGGAGCTTGCACCTGCACCTTAGACACACACAGATTTGCATCACATCTAAATGGCCAAGCTCTTTCTTAGACAAGTTGAAAGCTGCTGTCAAAAGGCTGTGCTCCTTGTCAGATGGAAGCAGCAGCACGCACATAGGAGTTTGGAAAGCACTAAAGAGCCACAGAAGAGCGTGGCCTAGGAAAATGAGGCAGGAAAAACGCTACATGTGCCCTTGTTGTCGCCTAACAACAGGTAGCAGCATAAACCAGATGCGGGTGAAGATCTTGCAGGCGACTTCTAACGTCAAATGAGCAAACGGGCTTACCACAGCTGCGGTCCTCTGGCAGTCTGAAAGCTTTGCGCACAAGCCGGATGCTAAGCGCCTTCCTTTGCCTTTTGGCAGTGCTCGTGCATTGCCAGCACTAGGCGGGAATGGTCACTTACCCAGAGACACGTTTCGTTGTGCCCGTTGCTAAGCGCTCTGGAGCACTGTTTATGACGTAAGCGGAACACCTCTTGCCGTTCCATTCTCAGAGCTCCTGAGTTAAGTAATCTGCTACTCTTGGTGCGAATGCCCGAGAAAAACATTTCCAATGTGTCTGGCAAGGAGAAACTGAACCTGGAGAACACCTTTGTCAGGAGCTTGCACCTGCACCTTAGACACACACAGATTTGCATCACATCTAAATGGCCAAGCTCTTTCTTAGACAAGTTGAAAGCTGCTGTCAGAAGGCTGTGCTCCTTGTCAGATGGAAGCAGCAGCACACACATAGGAGTTTGGAAAGCACTAAAGAGCCACAGAAGAGCGTGGCCTAGGAAAATGAGGCAGGAAAAACGCTACATGTGCCCTTGTTGTCGCCTAACAACAGGTAGCAGCATAAACCAGATGCGGGTGAAGATCTTGCAGGTGACTTCTAACGTCAAATGAGCAAACGGGCTTACCACAGCTGCGGTCCTCTGGCAGTCTGAAAGCTTTGCGCACAAGCCGGACGCTAAGCGCCTTCCTTTGCCTTTTGGCAGTGCTCGTGCATTGCCAGCACTAGGCGGGAATGGTCACTATCCCACAGACACGTTTCGTTGTGCCCGTTGCTAAGCGCTCTGGAGCACTGTTTATGACGTAAACGGAACACCTCTTGCCGTTCCATTCTCAGAGCTCCTGAGTTAATCAAACTGAGACTCTTGGTGCGAATGCCAGAGAAAAACATTACCAATGTGTCTGGAAGGGAGAAACTGAACCTGGAGAACACCTTTGTCAGGAGCTTGCACCTGCACCTTAGACACACACAGATTTGCATCACATCTAAATGGCCAAGCTCTTTCTTAGACAAGTTGAAAGCTGCTGTCAGAAGGCTGTGCTCCTTGTCAGATGGAAGCAGCAGCACGCACATAGGAGTTTGGCAAGAACTAAAGAGCCACAGAAGAGCGTGGTCTAGCAAAATGAGGCAGGAAAAAGCATATAGCTACATGTGCCCTTGTTGTCGCCTAACAACAGGTAGCAGCATAAACCAGATGCGGGTGAAGATCTTGCAGGCGACTTCTAACGTCAAATGAGCAAACGGGCTTACCACAGCTGCGGTCCTCTGGCAGTCTGAAAGCTTTGCGCACAAGCCGGATGCTAAGCGCCTTCCTTTGCCTTTTGGCAGTGCTCGTGCATTGCCAGCACTAGGCGGGAATGGTCACTTACCCAGAGACACGTTTCGTTGTGCCCGTTGCTAAGCGCTCTGGAGCACTGTTTATGACGTAAGCGGAACACCTCTTGCCGTTCCATTCTCAGAGCTCCTGAGTTAATCAAACTGAGACTCTTGGTGCGAATGCCAGAGAAAAACATTACCAATGTGTCTGGAAGGGAGAAACTGAACCTGGAGAACACCTTTGTCAGGAGCTTGCACCTGCACCTTAGACACACACAGATTTGCATCACATCTAAATGGCCAAGCTCTTTCTTAGACAAGTTGAAAGCTGCTGTCAGAAGGCTGTGCTCCTTGTCAGATGGAAGCAGCAGCACGCACATAAGAGTTTGGAAAGCACTAAAGAGCCACAGAAGAGCGTGGTCTAGCAAAATGAGGCAGGAAAAACGCTACATGTGCCCTTGTTGTCGCCTAACAACAGGTAGCAGCATAAACCAGATGCGGGTGATGATCTTGCAGGCGACTTCTAACGTCAAATGAGCAAACGGGCTTACCACAGCTGCGGTCCTCTGGCAGTCTGAAAGCTTTGCGCACAAGCCGGATGCTAAGCGCCTTCCTTTGCCTTTTGGCAGTGCTCGTGCATTGCCAGCAGTAGGCGGGAATGGTCACTTACCCAGAGACACGTTTCGTTGTGCCCGTTGCTAAGCGCTCTGGAGCACTGTTTATGACGTAAGCGGAACACCTCTTGCCGTTCCATTCTCAGAGCTCCTGAGTTAAGTAATCTGCGACTCTTGGTGCGAATGATAGAGGAAAACATTTCCAATGTGTCTGGCAGGGAGAAACTGAATCTGGAGAACACCTTTGTCAGGAGCTTGCACCTGCACCTTAGACACACACAGATTTGCATCACATCTAAATGGCCAAGCTCTTTCTTAGACAAGTTGAAAGCTGCTGTCAGAAGGCTGTGCTCCTTGTCAGATGGAAGCAGCAGCACGCACATAGGAGTTTGGAAAGCACTAAAGAGCCACAGAAGAGCGTGGCCTAGGAAAATGAGGCAGGAAAAACGCTACATGTGCCCTTGTTGTCGCCTAACAACAGGTAGCAGCATAAACCAGATGCGGGTGAAGATCTTGCAGGCGACATCTAACGTCAAATGAGCAAACGGGCTTACCACAGCTGCGGTCCTCTGGCAGTCTGAAAGTTTTGCGCACAAGCCGGATGCTAAGCGCTTTCCTTTGCCTTTTGGCAGTGCTCGTGCATTGCCAGCACTAGGCGGGAATGGTCACTATCCCACAGACACGTTTCGTTGTGCCCGTTGCTAAGCACTCTGGAGCACTGTTTATGACGTAAGCGGAACACCTCTTGCCGTTCCATTCTCAGAGCTCCTGAGTTAAGTAATCTGCGACTCTTGGTGCGAATGCCCGAGGAAAACATTTCCAATGTGTCTGGCAAGGAGAAACTGAACCTGGAGAACACCTTTGTCAGGAGCTTGCACCTGCACCTTAGACACACACAGATTTGCATCACATCTAAATGGCCAAGCTCTTTCTTAGACAAGTTGAAAGCTGCTGTCAGAAGGCTGTGCTCCTTGTCAGATGGAAGCAGCAGCACGCACATAGGAGTTTGGCAAGAACTAAAGAGCCACAGAAGAGCGTGGTCTAGCAAAATGAGGCAGGAAAAATGCTACATGTGCCCTTGTTGTCGCCTAACAACAGGTAGCAGCATAAACCAGATGCGGGTGAAGATCTTGCAGGCGACTTCTAACGTCAAATGAGCAAACGGGCTTACCACAGCTGCGGTCCTCTGGCAGTCTGAAAGCTTTGCGCACAAGCCGGATGCTAAGCGCCTTCCTTTGCCTTTTGGCAGTGCTCGTGCATTGCCAGCACTAGGCGGGAATGGTCACTTACCCAGAGACACGTTTCGTTGTGCCCGTTGCTAAGCGCTCTGGAGCACTGTTTATGACGTAAGCGGAACACCTCTTGCCGTTCCATTCTCAGAGCTCCTGAGTTAATCAAACTGAGACTCTTGGTGCGAATGCCAGAGAAAAACATTACCAATGTGTCTGGAAGGGAGAAACTGAACCTGGAGAACACCTTTGTCAGGAGCTTGCACCTGCACCTTAGACACACACAGATTTGCATCACATCTAAATGGCCAAGCTCTTTCTTAGACAAGTTGAAAGCTGCTGTCAGAAGGCTGTGCTCCTTGTCAGATGGAAGCAGCAGCACGCACATAAGAGTTTGGAAAGCACTAAAGAGCCACAGAAGAGCGTGGTCTAGCAAAATGAGGCAGGAAAAACGCTACATGTGCCCTTGTTGTCGCCTAACAACAGGTAGCAGCATAAACCAGATGCGGGTGATGATCTTGCAGGCGACTTCTAACGTCAAATGAGCAAACGGGCTTACCACAGCTGCGGTCCTCTGGCAGTCTGAAAGCTTTGCGCACAAGCCGGATGCTAAGCGCCTTCCTTTGCCTTTTGGCAGTGCTCGTGCATTGCCAGCAGTAGGCGGGAATGGTCACTTACCCAGAGACACGTTTCGTTGTGCCCGTTGCTAAGCGCTCTGGAGCACTGTTTATGACGTAAGCGGAACACCTCTTGCCGTTCCATTCTCAGAGCTCCTGAGTTAAGTAATCTGCGACTCTTGGTGCGAATGATAGAGGAAAACATTTCCAATGTGTCTGGCAGGGAGAAACTGAATCTGGAGAACACCTTTGTCAGGAGCTTGCACCTGCACCTTAGACACACACAGATTTGCATCACATCTAAATGGCCAAGCTCTTTCTTAGACAAGTTGAAAGCTGCTGTCAGAAGGCTGTGCTCCTTGTCAGATGGAAGCAGCAGCACGCACATAGGAGTTTGGAAAGCACTAAAGAGCCACAGAAGAGCGTGGCCTAGGAAAATGAGGCAGGAAAAACGCTACATGTGCCCTTGTTGTCGCCTAACAACAGGTAGCAGCATAAACCAGATGCGGGTGAAGATCTTGCAGGCGACATCTAACGTCAAATGAGCAAACGGGCTTACCACAGCTGCGGTCCTCTGGCAGTCTGAAAGTTTTGCGCACAAGCCGGATGCTAAGCGCTTTCCTTTGCCTTTTGGCAGTGCTCGTGCATTGCCAGCACTAGGCGGGAATGGTCACTATCCCACAGACACGTTTCGTTGTGCCCGTTGCTAAGCACTCTGGAGCACTGTTTATGACGTAAGCGGAACACCTCTTGCCGTTCCATTCTCAGAGCTCCTGAGTTAAGTAATCTGCGACTCTTGGTGCGAATGCCCGAGGAAAACATTTCCAATGTGTCTGGCAAGGAGAAACTGAACCTGGAGAACACCTTTGTCAGGAGCTTGCACCTGCACCTTAGACACACACAGATTTGCATCACATCTAAATGGCCAAGCTCTTTCTTAGACAAGTTGAAAGCTGCTGTCAGAAGGCTGTGCTCCTTGTCAGATGGAAGCAGCAGCACGCACATAGGAGTTTGGCAAGAACTAAAGAGCCACAGAAGAGCGTGGTCTAGCAAAATGAGGCAGGAAAAATGCTACATGTGCCCTTGTTGTCGCCTAACAACAGGTAGCAGCATAAACCAGATGCGGGTGAAGATCTTGCAGGCGACTTCTAACGTCAAATGAGCAAACGGGCTTACCACAGCTGCGGTCCTCTGGCAGTCTGAAAGCTTTGCGCACAAGCCGGATGCTAAGCGCCTTCCTTTGCCTTTTGGCAGTGCTCGTGCATTGCCAGCACTAGGCGGGAATGGTCACTTACCCAGAGACACGTTTCGTTGTGCCCGTTGCTAAGCGCTCTGGAGCACTGTTTATGACGTAAGCGGAACACCTCTTGCCGTTCCATTCTCAGAGCTCCTGAGTTAAGTAATCTGCTACTCTTGGTGCGAATGCCCGAGAAAAACATTTCCAATGTGTCTGGCAAGGAGAAACTGAACCTGGAGAACACCTTTGTCAGGAGCTTGCACCTGCACCTTAGACACACACAGATTTGCATCACATCTAAATGGCCAAGCTCTTTCTTAGACAAGTTGAAAGCTGCTGTCAGAAGGCTGTGCTCCTTGTCAGATGGAAGCAGCAGCACGCACATAGGAGTTTGGCAAGAACTAAAGAGCCACAGAAGAGCGTGGTCTAGCAAAATGAGGCAGGAAAAAGCATATAGCTACATGTGCCCTTGTTGTCGCCTAACAACAGGTAGCAGCATAAACCAGATGCGGGTGAAGATCTTGCAGGCGACTTCTAACGTCAAATGAGCAAACGGGCTTACCACAGCTGCGGTCCTCTGGCAGTCTGAAAGCTTTGCGCACAAGCCGGATGCTAAGCGCCTTCCTTTGCCTTTTGGCAGTGCTCGTGCATTGCCAGCACTAGGCGGGAATGGTCACTTACCCAGAGACACGTTTCGTTGTGCCCGTTGCTAAGCGCTCTGGAGCACTGTTTATGACGTAAGCGGAACACCTCTTGCCGTTCCATTCTCAGAGCTCCTGAGTTAATCAAACTGAGACTCTTGGTGCGAATGCCAGAGAAAAACATTACCAATGTGTCTGGAAGGGAGAAACTGAACCTGGAGAACACCTTTGTCAGGAGCTTGCACCTGCACCTTAGACACACACAGATTTGCATCACATCTAAATGGCCAAGCTCTTTCTTAGACAAGTTGAAAGCTGCTGTCAGAAGGCTGTGCTCCTTGTCAGATGGAAGCAGCAGCACGCACATAAGAGTTTGGAAAGCACTAAAGAGCCACAGAAGAGCGTGGTCTAGCAAAATGAGGCAGGAAAAACGCTACATGTGCCCTTGTTGTCGCCTAACAACAGGTAGCAGCATAAACCAGATGCGGGTGAAGATCTTGCAGGCGACATCTAACGTCAAATGAGCAAACGGGCTTACCACAGCTGCGGTCCTCTGGCAGTCTGAAAGCTTTGCGCACAAGCCGGATGCTAAGCGCCTTCCATTGCCTTTTGGCAGTGCTCGTGCATTGCCAGCACTAGGCGGGAATGGTCACTTACCCAGAGACACGTTTCGTTGTGCCCGTTGCTAAGCGCTCTGGAGCACTGTTTATGACGTAAGCGGAACACCTCTTGCCGTTCCATTCTCAGAGCTCCTGAGTTAAGTAATCTGCTACTCTTGGTGCGAATGCCCGAGAAAAACATTTCCAATGTGTCTGGCAAGGAGAAACTGAACCTGGAGAACACCTTTGTCAGGAGCTTGCACCTGCACCTTAGACACACACAGATTTGCATCACATCTAAATGGCCAAGCTCTTTCTTAGACAAGTTGAAAGCTGCTGTCAGAAGGCTGTGCTCCTTGTCAGATGGAAGCAGCAGCACGCACATAGGAGTTTGGCAAGAACTAAAGAGCCACAGAAGAGCGTGGTCTAGCAAAATGAGGCAGGAAAAAGCATATAGCTACATGTGCCCTTGTTGTCGCCTAACAACAGGTAGCAGCATAAACCAGATGCGGGTGAAGATCTTGCAGGCGACTTCTAACGTCAAATGAGCAAACGGGCTTACCACAGCTGCGGTCCTCTGGCAGTCTGAAAGCTTTGCGCACAAGCCGGATGCTAAGCGCCTTCCTTTGCCTTTTGGCAGTGCTCGTGCATTGCCAGCACTAGGCGGGAATGGTCACTTACCCAGAGACACGTTTCGTTGTGCCCGTTGCTAAGCGCTCTGGAGCACTGTTTATGACGTAAGCGGAACACCTCTTGCCGTTCCATTCTCAGAGCTCCTGAGTTAAGTAATCTGCTACTCTTGGTGCGAATGCCCGAGAAAAACATTTCCAATGTGTCTGGCAAGGAGAAACTGAACCTGGAGAACACCTTTGTCAGGAGCTTGCACCTGCACCTTAGACACACACAGATTTGCATCACATCTAAATGGCCAAGCTCTTTCTTAGACAAGTTGAAAGCTGCTGTCAGAAGGCTGTGCTCCTTGTCAGATGGAAGCAGCAGCACGCACATAGGAGTTTGGCAAGAACTAAAGAGCCACAGAAGAGCGTGGTCTAGCAAAATGAGGCAGGAAAAAGCATATAGCTACATGTGCCCTTGTTGTCGCCTAACAACAGGTAGCAGCATAAACCAGATGCGGGTGAAGATCTTGCAGGCGACTTCTAACGTCAAATGAGCAAACGGGCTTACCACAGCTGCGGTCCTCTGGCAGTCTGAAAGCTTTGCGCACAAGGCGGATGCTAAGCGCCTTCCTTTGCCTTTTGGCAGTGCTCGTGCATTGCCAGCACTAGGCGGGAATGGTCACTTACCCAGAGACACGTTTCGTTGTGCCCGTTGCTAAGCGCTCTGGAGCACTGTTTATGACGTAAGCGGAACACCTCTTGCCGTTCCATTCTCAGAGCTCCTGAGTTAATCAAACTGAGACTCTTGGTGCGAATGCCAGAGAAAAACATTACCAATGTGTCTGGAAGGGAGAAACTGAACCTGGAGAACACCTTTGTCAGGAGCTTGCACCTGCACCTTAGACACACACAGATTTGCATCACATCTAAATGGCCAAGCTCTTTCTTAGACAAGTTGAAAGCTGCTGTCAGAAGGCTGTGCTCCTTGTCAGATGGAAGCAGCAGCACGCACATAAGAGTTTGGAAAGCACTAAAGAGCCACAGAAGAGCGTGGTCTAGCAAAATGAGGCAGGAAAAACGCTACATGTGCCCTTGTTGTCGCCTAACAACAGGTAGCAGCATAAACCAGATGCGGGTGATGATCTTGCAGGCGACTTCTAACGTCAAATGAGCAAACGGGCTTACCACAGCTGCGGTCCTCTGGCAGTCTGAAAGCTTTGCGCACAAGCCGGATGCTAAGCGCCTTCCTTTGCCTTTTGGCAGTGCTCGTGCATTGCCAGCAGTAGGCGGGAATGGTCACTTACCCAGAGACACGTTTCGTTGTGCCCGTTGCTAAGCGCTCTGGAGCACTGTTTATGACGTAAGCGGAACACCTCTTGCCGTTCCATTCTCAGAGCTCCTGAGTTAAGTAATCTGCGACTCTTGGTGCGAATGATAGAGGAAAACATTTCCAATGTGTCTGGCAGGGAGAAACTGAACCTGCAGAACACCTTTGTCAAGAGCTTGCACCTGCACCTTAGACACACACAGATTTGCATCACATCTAAATGGCCAAGCTCTTTCTTAGACAAGTTGAAAGCTGCTGTCAGAAGGCTGTGCTCCTTGTCAGATGGAAGCAGCAGCACGCACATAGGAGTTTGGAAAGCACTAAAGAGCCACAGAAGAGCGTGGCCTAGGAAAATGAGGCAGGAAAAACGCTACATGTGCCCTTGTTGTCGCCTAACAACAGGTAGCAGCATAAACCAGATGCGGGTGAAGATCTTGCAGGCGACATCTAACGTCAAATGAGCAAACGGGCTTACCACAGCTGCGGTCCTCTGGCAGTCTGAAAGTTTTGCGCACAAGCCGGATGCTAAGCGCTTTCCTTTGCCTTTTGGCAGTGCTCGTGCATTGCCAGCACTAGGCGGGAATGGTCACTATCCCACAGACACGTTTCGTTGTGCCCGTTGCTAAGCACTCTGGAGCACTGTTTATGACGTAAGCGGAACACCTCTTGCCGTTCCATTCTCAGAGCTCCTGAGTTAAGTAATCTGCGACTCTTGGTGCGAATGCCCGAGGAAAACATTTCCAATGTGTCTGGCAAGGAGAAACTGAACCTGGAGAACACCTTTGTCAGGAGCTTGCACCTGCACCTTAGACACACACAGATTTGCATCACATCTAAATGGCCAAGCTCTTTCTTAGACAAGTTGAAAGCTGCTGTCAGAAGGCTGTGCTCCTTGTCAGATGGAAGCAGCAGCACGCACATAGGAGTTTGGCAAGAACTAAAGAGCCACAGAAGAGCGTGGTCTAGCAAAATGAGGCAGGAAAAATGCTACATGTGCCCTTGTTGTCGCCTAACAACAGGTAGCAGCATAAACCAGATGCGGGTGAAGATCTTGCAGGCGACTTCTAACGTCAAATGAGCAAACGGGCTTACCACAGCTGCGGTCCTCTGGCAGTCTGAAAGCTTTGCGCACAAGCCGGATGCTAAGCGCCTTCCTTTGCCTTTTGGCAGTGCTCGTGCATTGCCAGCACTAGGCGGGAATGGTCACTTACCCAGAGACACGTTTCGTTGTGCCCGTTGCTAAGCGCTCTGGAGCACTGTTTATGACGTAAGCGGAACACCTCTTGCCGTTCCATTCTCAGAGCTCCTGAGTTAAGTAATCTGCTACTCTTGGTGCGAATGCCCGAGAAAAACATTTCCAATGTGTCTGGCAAGGAGAAACTGAACCTGGAGAACACCTTTGTCAGGAGCTTGCACCTGCACCTTAGACACACACAGATTTGCATCACATCTAAATGGCCAAGCTCTTTCTTAGACAAGTTGAAAGCTGCTGTCAGAAGGCTGTGCTCCTTGTCAGATGGAAGCAGCAGCACACACATAGGAGTTTGGAAAGCACTAAAGAGCCACAGAAGAGCGTGGCCTAGGAAAATGAGGCAGGAAAAACGCTACATGTGCCCTTGTTGTCGCCTAACAACAGGTAGCAGCATAAACCAGATGCGGGTGAAGATCTTGCAGGTGACTTCTAACGTCAAATGAGCAAACGGGCTTACCACAGCTGCGGTCCTCTGGCAGTCTGAAAGCTTTGCGCACAAGCCGGACGCTAAGCGCCTTCCTTTGCCTTTTGGCAGTGCTCGTGCATTGCCAGCACTAGGCGGGAATGGTCACTATCCCACAGACACGTTTCGTTGTGCCCGTTGCTAAGCGCTCTGGAGCACTGTTTATGACGTAAACGGAACACCTCTTGCCGTTCCATTCTCAGAGCTCCTGAGTTAATCAAAGTGAGACTCTTGGTGCGAATGCCAGAGAAAAACATTACCAATGTGTCTGGAAGGGAGAAACTGAACCTGGAGAACACCTTTGTCAGGAGCTTGCACCTGCACCTTAGACACACACAGATTTGCATCACATCTAAATGGCCAAGCTCTTTCTTAGACAAGTTGAAAGCTGCTGTCAGAAGGCTGTGCTCCTTGTCAGATGGAAGCAGCAGCACGCACATAGGAGTTTGGCAAGAACTAAAGAGCCACAGAAGAGCGTGGTCTAGCAAAATGAGGCAGGAAAAAGCATATAGCTACATGTGCCCTTGTTGTCGCCTAACAACAGGTAGCAGCATAAACCAGATGCGGGTGAAGATCTTGCAGGCGACTTCTAACGTCAAATGAGCAAACGGGCTTACCACAGCTGCGGTCCTCTGGCAGTCTGAAAGCTTTGCGCACAAGGCGGATGCTAAGCGCCTTCCTTTGCCTTTTGGCAGTGCTCGTGCATTGCCAGCACTAGGCGGGAATGGTCACTTACCCAGAGACACGTTTCGTTGTGCCCGTTGCTAAGCGCTCTGGAGCACTGTTTATGACGTAAGCGGAACACCTCTTGCCGTTCCATTCTCAGAGCTCCTGAGTTAAGTAATCTGCGACTCTTGGTGCGAATGATAGAGGAAAACATTTCCAATGTGTCTGGCAGGGAGAAACTGAATCTGGAGAACACCTTTGTCAGGAGCTTGCACCTGCACCTTAGACACACACAGATTTGCATCACATCTAAATGGCCAAGCTCTTTCTTAGACAAGTTGAAAGCTGCTGTCAGAAGGCTGTGCTCCTTGTCAGATGGAAGCAGCAGCACGCACATAGGAGTTTGGAAAGCACTAAAGAGCCACAGAAGAGCGTGGCCTAGGAAAATGAGGCAGGAAAAACGCTACATGTGCCCTTGTTGTCGCCTAACAACAGGTAGCAGCATAAACCAGATGCGGGTGATGATCTTGCAGGCGACTTCTAACGTCAAATGAGCAAACGGGCTTACCACAGCTGCGGTCCTCTGGCAGTCTGAAAGCTTTGCGCACAAGCCGGATGCTAAGCGCCTTCCTTTGCCTTTTGGCAGTGCTCGTGCATTGCCAGCACTAGGCGGGAATGGTCACTTACCCAGAGACACGTTTCGTTGTGCCCGTTGCTAAGCGCTCTGGAGCACTGTTTATGACGTAAGCGGAACACCTCTTGCCGTTCCATTCTCAGAGCTCCTGAGTTAAGTAATCTGCGACTCTTGGTGCGAATGCCAGAGGAAAACATTTCCAATGTGTCTGGCAAGGAGAAACTGAACCTGGAGAACACCTTTGTCAGGAGCTTGCACCTGCACCTTAGACACACACAGATTTGCATCACATCTAAATGGCCAAGCTCTTTCTTAGACAAGTTGAAAGCTGCTGTCAGAAGGCTGTGCTCCTTGTCAGATGGAAGCAGCAGCACGCACATAGGAGTTTGGCAAGAACTAAAGAGCCACAGAAGAGCGTGGTCTAGCAAAATGAGGCAGGAAAAAGCATATAGCTACATGTGCCCTTGTTGTCGCCTAACAACAGGTAGCAGCATAAACCAGATGCGGGTGAAGATCTTGCAGGCGACTTCTAACGTCAAATGAGCAAACGGGCTTACCACAGCTGCGGTCCTCTGGCAGTCTGAAAGCTTTGTGCACAGGCCGGATGCTAAGCGCCTTCCTTTGCCTTTTGGCAGTGCTCGTGCATTGCCAGCAGTAGGCGGGAATGGTCACTATCCCAGAGACACGTTTCGTTGTGCCCGTTGCTAAGCGCTCTGGAGCACTGTTTATGACGTAAGCGGAACACCTCTTGCCGTTCCGTTCTCAGAGCTCCTGAGTTAATCAATGTGAGACTCTTGGTGCGAATGCCAGAGAAAAACATTTCCAATGTGTCTGGCAGGGAGAAACTGAACCTGGAGAACACCTTTGTCAAGAGCTTGCACCTGCACCTTAAACACACACAGATTTGCATCACATCTAAATGGCCAAGCTCTTTCTTAGACAAGTTGAAAGCTGCTGTCAGAAGGCTGTGCTCCTTGTCAGATGGAAGCAGCAGCACGCACATAGGAGTTTGGAAAGCACTAAAGAGCCACAGAAGAGCGTGGCCTAGGAAAATGAGGCAGGAAAAACGCTACATGTGCCCTTGTTGTCGCCTAACAACAGGTAGCAGCATAAACCAGATGCGGGTGAAGATCTTGCAGGCGACATCTAACGTCAAATGAGCAAACGGGCTTACCACAGCTGCGGTCCTCTGGCAGTCTGAAAGTTTTGCGCACAAGCCGGATGCTAAGCGCCTTCCTTTGCCTTTTGGCAGTGCTCGTGCATTGCCAGCAGTAGGCGGGAATGGTCACTATCCCAGAGACACGTTTCGTTGTGCCCGTTGCTAAGCGCTCTGGAGCACTGTTTATGACGTAAGCGGAACACCTCTTGCCGTTCCATTCTCAGAGCTCCTGAGTTAATCAAACTGAGACTCTTGGTGCGAATGCCAGAGGAAAACATTTCCAATGTGTCTGGCAAGGAGAAACTGAACCTGGAGAACACCTTTGTCAGGAGCTTGCACCTGCACCTTAGACACACACAGATTTGCATCACATCTAAATGGCCAAGCTCTTTCTTAGACAAGTTGAAAGCTGCTGTCAGAAGGCTGTGCTCCTTGTCAGATGGAAGCAGCAGCACGCACATAGGAGTTTGGAAAGCACTAAAGAGCCACAGAAGAGCGTGGCCTAGGAAAATGAGGCAGGAAAAACGCTACATGTGCCCTTGTTGTCGCCTAACAACAGGTAGCAGCATAAACCAGATGCGGGTGAAGATCTTGCAGGCGACATCTAACGTCAAATGAGCAAACGGGCTTACCACAGCTGCGGTCCTCTGGCAGTCTGAAAGCTTTGCGCACAAGGCGGATGCTAAGCGCCTTCCTTTGCCTTTTGGCAGTGCTCGTGCATTGCCAGCAGTAGGCGGGAATGGTCACTATCCCACAGACACGTTTCGTTGTGCCCGTTGCTAAGCGCTCTGGAGCACTGTTTATGACGTAAGCGGAACACCTCTTGGCGTTCCGTTCTCAGATCTCCTGAGTTAATCAAAGTGAGACTCTTGGTGCGAATGCCAGAGAAAAACATTTCCAATGTGTCTGGCAGGGAGAAACTGAACCTGGAGAACACCTTTGTCAAGAGCTTGCACCTGCACCTTAGACACACACAGATTTGCATCACATCTAAATGGCCAAGCTCTTTCTTAGACAAGTTGAAAGCTGCTGTCAGAAGGCTGTGCTCCTTGTCAGATGGAAGCAGCAGCACGCACATAGGAGTTTGGAAAGCACTAAAGAGCCACAGAAGAGCGTGGCCTAGGAAAATGAGGCAGGAAAAACGCTACATGTGCCCTTGTTGTCGCCTAACAACAGGTAGCAGCATAAACCAGATGCGGGTGAAGATCTTGCAGGCGACATCTAACGTCAAATGAGCAAACGGGCTTACCACAGCTGCGGTCCTCTGGCAGTCTGAAAGTTTTGCGCACAAGCCGGATGCTAAGCGCCTTCCTTTGCCTTTTGGCAGTGCTCGTGCATTGCCAGCAGTAGGCGGGAATGGTCACTATCCCAGAGACACGTTTCGTTGTGCCCGTTGCTAAGCGCTCTGGAGCACTGTTTATGACGTAAGCGGAACACCTCTTGCCGTTCCATTCTCAGAGCTCCTGAGTTAATCAAACTGAGACTCTTGGTGCGAATGCCAGAGGAAAACATTTCCAATGTGTCTGGCAAGGAGAAACTGAACCTGGAGAACACCTTTGTCAGGAGCTTGCACCTGCACCTTAGACACACACAGATTTGCATCACATCTAAATGGCCAAGCTCTTTCTTAGACAAGTTGAAAGCTGCTGTCAGAAGGCTGTGCTCCTTGTCAGATGGAAGCAGCAGCACGCACATAGGAGTTTGGAAAGCACTAAAGAGCCACAGAAGAGCGTGGCCTAGGAAAATGAGGCAGGAAAAACGCTACATGTGCCCTTGTTGTCGCCTAACAACAGGTAGCAGCATAAACCAGATGCGGGTGAAGATCTTGCAGGCGACTTCTAACGTCAAATGAGCAAACGGGCTTACCACAGCTGCGGTCCTCTGGCAGTCTGAAAGCTTTGCGCACAAGCCGGATGCTAAGCGCCTTCCTTTGCCTTTTGGCAGTGCTCGTGCATTGCCAGCACTAGGCGGGAATGGTCACTATCCCACAGACACGTTTCGTTGTGCCCGTTGCTAAGCGCTCTGGAGCACTGTTTATGACGTAAGCGGAACACCTCTTGGCGTTCCGTTCTCAGATCTCCTGAGTTAATCAAAGTGAGACTCTTGGTGCGAATGCCAGAGAAAAACATTTCCAATGTGTCTGGCAGGGAGAAACTGAACCTGGAGAACACCTTTGTCAAGAGCTTGCACCTGCACCTTAGACACACACAGATTTGCATCACATCTAAATGGCCAAGCTCTTTCTTAGACAAGTTGAAAGCTGCTGTCAGAAGGCTGTGCTCCTTGTCAGATGGAAGCAGCAGCACGCACATAGGAGTTTGGAAAGCACTAAAGAGCCACAGAAGAGCGTGGCCTAGGAAAATGAGGCAGGAAAAACGCTACATGTGCCCTTGTTGTCGCCTAACAACAGGTAGCAGCATAAACCAGATGCGGGTGAAGATCTTGCAGGCGACATCTAACGTCAAATGAGCAAACAGGCTTACCACAGCTGCGGTCCTCTGGCAGTCTGAAAGCTTTGCGCACAAGCCGGATGCTAAGCGCCTTCCTTTGCCTTTTGGCAGTGCTCGTGCATTGCCAGCAGTAGGCGGGAATGGTCACTATCCCAGAGACACGTTTCGTTGTGCCCGTTGCTAAGCGCTCTGGAGCACTGTTTATGACGTAAGCGGAACACCTCTTGCCGTTCCATTCTCAGAGCTCCTGAGTTAAGTAATCTGCGACTCTTGGTGCGAATGCCAGAGGAAAACATTTCCAATGTGTCTGGCAAGGAGAAACTGAACCTGGAGAACACCTTTGTCAGGAGCTTGCACCTGCACCTTAGACACACACAGATTTGCATCACATCTAAATGGCCAAGCTCTTTCTTAGACAAGTTGAAAGCTGCTGTCAGAAGGCTGTGCTCCTTGTCAGATGGAAGCAGCAGCACGCACATAGGAGTTTGGAAAGCACTAAAGAGCCACAGAAGAGCGTGGCCTAGGAAAATGAGGCAGGAAAAACGCTACATGTGCCCTTGTTGTCGCCTAACAACAGGTAGCAGCATAAACCAGATGCGGGTGAAGATCTTGCAGGCGACATCTAACGTCAAATGAGCAAACGGGCTTACCACAGCTGCGGTCCTCTGGCAGTCTGAAAGTTTTGCGCACAAGCCGGATGCTAAGCGCCTTCCTTTGCCTTTTGGTAGTGCTCGTGCATTGCCAGCACTAGGCGGGAATGGTCACTATCCCACAGACACGTTTCGTTGTGCCCGTTGCTAAGCGCTCTGGAGCACTGTTTATGACGTAAGCGGAACACCTCTTGCCGTTCCATTCTCAGAGCTCCTGAGTTAAGTAATCTGCTACTCTTGGTGCGAATGCCCGAGAAAAACATTTCCAATGTGTCTGGCAAGGAGAAACTGAACCTGGAGAACACCTTTGTCAGGAGCTTGCACCTGCACCTTAGACACACACAGATTTGCATCACATCTAAATGGCCAAGCTCTTTCTTAGACAAGTTGAAAGCTGCTGTCAGAAGGCTGTGCTCCTTGTCAGATGGAAGCAGCAGCACGCACATAGGAGTTTGGCAAGAACTAAAGAGCCACAGAAGAGCGTGGTCTAGCAAAATGAGGCAGGAAAAATGCTACATGTGCCCTTGTTGTCGCCTAACAACAGGTAGCAGCATAAACCAGATGCGGGTGAAGATCTTGCAGGCGACTTCTAACGTCAAATGAGCAAACGGGCTTACCACAGCTGCGGTCCTCTGGCAGTCTGAAAGCTTTGCGCACAAGCCGGATGCTAAGCGCCTTCCTTTGCCTTTTGGCAGTGCTCGTGCATTGCCAGCACTAGGCGGGAATGGTCACTTACCCAGAGACACGTTTCGTTGTGCCCGTTGCTAAGCGCTCTGGAGCACTGTTTATGACGTAAGCGGAACACCTCTTGCCGTTCCATTCTCAGAGCTCCTGAGTTAAGTAATCTGCTACTCTTGGTGCGAATGCCCGAGAAAAACATTTCCAATGTGTCTGGCAAGGAGAAACTGAACCTGGAGAACACCTTTGTCAGGAGCTTGCACCTGCACCTTAGACACACACAGATTTGCATCACATCTAAATGGCCAAGCTCTTTCTTAGACAAGTTGAAAGCTGCTGTCAGAAGGCTGTGCTCCTTGTCAGATGGAAGCAGCAGCACACACATAGGAGTTTGGAAAGCACTAAAGAGCCACAGAAGAGCGTGGCCTAGGAAAATGAGGCAGGAAAAACGCTACATGTGCCCTTGTTGTCGCCTAACAACAGGTAGCAGCATAAACCAGATGCGGGTGAAGATCTTGCAGGTGACTTCTAACGTCAAATGAGCAAACGGGCTTACCACAGCTGCGGTCCTCTGGCAGTCTGAAAGCTTTGCGCACAAGCCGGACGCTAAGCGCCTTCCTTTGCCTTTTGGCAGTGCTCGTGCATTGCCAGCACTAGGCGGGAATGGTCACTATCCCACAGACACGTTTCGTTGTGCCCGTTGCTAAGCGCTCTGGAGCACTGTTTATGACGTAAACGGAACACCTCTTGCCGTTCCATTCTCAGAGCTCCTGAGTTAATCAAAGTGAGACTCTTGGTGCGAATGCCAGAGAAAAACATTACCAATGTGTCTGGAAGGGAGAAACTGAACCTGGAGAACACCTTTGTCAGGAGCTTGCACCTGCACCTTAGACACACACAGATTTGCATCACATCTAAATGGCCAAGCTCTTTCTTAGACAAGTTGAAAGCTGCTGTCAGAAGGCTGTGCTCCTTGTCAGATGGAAGCAGCAGCACGCACATAGGAGTTTGGCAAGAACTAAAGAGCCACAGAAGAGCGTGGTCTAGCAAAATGAGGCAGGAAAAAGCATATAGCTACATGTGCCCTTGTTGTCGCCTAACAACAGGTAGCAGCATAAACCAGATGCGGGTGAAGATCTTGCAGGCGACTTCTAACGTCAAATGAGCAAACGGGCTTACCACAGCTGCGGTCCTCTGGCAGTCTGAAAGCTTTGCGCACAAGGCGGATGCTAAGCGCCTTCCTTTGCCTTTTGGCAGTGCTCGTGCATTGCCAGCACTAGGCGGGAATGGTCACTTACCCAGAGACACGTTTCGTTGTGCCCGTTGCTAAGCGCTCTGGAGCACTGTTTATGACGTAAGCGGAACACCTCTTGCCGTTCCATTCTCAGAGCTCCTGAGTTAAGTAATCTGCGACTCTTGGTGCGAATGATAGAGGAAAACATTTCCAATGTGTCTGGCAGGGAGAAACTGAATCTGGAGAACACCTTTGTCAGGAGCTTGCACCTGCACCTTAGACACACACAGATTTGCATCACATCTAAATGGCCAAGCTCTTTCTTAGACAAGTTGAAAGCTGCTGTCAGAAGGCTGTGCTCCTTGTCAGATGGAAGCAGCAGCACGCACATAGGAGTTTGGAAAGCACTAAAGAGCCACAGAAGAGCGTGGCCTAGGAAAATGAGGCAGGAAAAACGCTACATGTGCCCTTGTTGTCGCCTAACAACAGGTAGCAGCATAAACCAGATGCGGGTGATGATCTTGCAGGCGACTTCTAACGTCAAATGAGCAAACGGGCTTACCACAGCTGCGGTCCTCTGGCAGTCTGAAAGCTTTGCGCACAAGCCGGATGCTAAGCGCCTTCCTTTGCCTTTTGGCAGTGCTCGTGCATTGCCAGCAGTAGGCGGGAATGGTCACTTACCCAGAGACACGTTTCGTTGTGCCCGTTGCTAAGCGCTCTGGAGCACTGTTTATGACGTAAGCGGAACACCTCTTGCCGTTCCATTCTCAGAGCTCCTGAGTTAAGTAATCTGCGACTCTTGGTGCGAATGCCAGAGGAAAACATTTCCAATGTGTCTGGCAAGGAGAAACTGAACCTGGAGAACACCTTTGTCAGGAGCTTGCACCTGCACCTTAGACACACACAGATTTGCATCACATCTAAATGGCCAAGCTCTTTCTTAGACAAGTTGAAAGCTGCTGTCAGAAGGCTGTGCTCCTTGTCAGATGGAAGCAGCAGCACGCACATAGGAGTTTGGCAAGAACTAAAGAGCCACAGAAGAGCGTGGTCTAGCAAAATGAGGCAGGAAAAAGCATATAGCTACATGTGCCCTTGTTGTCGCCTAACAACAGGTAGCAGCATAAACCAGATGCGGGTGAAGATCTTGCAGGCGACTTCTAACGTCAAATGAGCAAACGGGCTTACCACAGCTGCGGTCCTCTGGCAGTCTGAAAGCTTTGTGCACAGGCCGGATGCTAAGCGCCTTCCTTTGCCTTTTGGCAGTGCTCGTGCATTGCCAGCAGTAGGCGGGAATGGTCACTATCCCAGAGACACGTTTCGTTGTGCCCGTTGCTAAGCGCTCTGGAGCACTGTTTATGACGTAAGCGGAACACCTCTTGCCGTTCCGTTCTCAGAGCTCCTGAGTTAATCAATGTGAGACTCTTGGTGCGAATGCCAGAGAAAAACATTTCCAATGTGTCTGGCAGGGAGAAACTGAACCTGGAGAACACCTTTGTCAAGAGCTTGCACCTGCACCTTAAACACACACAGATTTGCATCACATCTAAATGGCCAAGCTCTTTCTTAGACAAGTTGAAAGCTGCTGTCAGAAGGCTGTGCTCCTTGTCAGATGGAAGCAGCAGCACGCACATAGGAGTTTGGAAAGCACTAAAGAGCCACAGAAGAGCGTGGCCTAGGAAAATGAGGCAGGAAAAACGCTACATGTGCCCTTGTTGTCGCCTAACAACAGGTAGCAGCATAAACCAGATGCGGGTGAAGATCTTGCAGGCGACATCTAACGTCAAATGAGCAAACGGGCTTACCACAGCTGCGGTCCTCTGGCAGTCTGAAAGTTTTGCGCACAAGCCGGATGCTAAGCGCCTTCCTTTGCCTTTTGGCAGTGCTCGTGCATTGCCAGCAGTAGGCGGGAATGGTCACTATCCCAGAGACACGTTTCGTTGTGCCCGTTGCTAAGCGCTCTGGAGCACTGTTTATGACGTAAGCGGAACACCTCTTGCCGTTCCATTCTCAGAGCTCCTGAGTTAATCAAACTGAGACTCTTGGTGCGAATGCCAGAGGAAAACATTTCCAATGTGTCTGGCAAGGAGAAACTGAACCTGGAGAACACCTTTGTCAGGAGCTTGCACCTGCACCTTAGACACACACAGATTTGCATCACATCTAAATGGCCAAGCTCTTTCTTAGACAAGTTGAAAGCTGCTGTCAGAAGGCTGTGCTCCTTGTCAGATGGAAGCAGCAGCACGCACATAGGAGTTTGGAAAGCACTAAAGAGCCACAGAAGAGCGTGGCCTAGGAAAATGAGGCAGGAAAAACGCTACATGTGCCCTTGTTGTCGCCTAACAACAGGTAGCAGCATAAACCAGATGCGGGTGAAGATCTTGCAGGCGACATCTAACGTCAAATGAGCAAACGGGCTTACCACAGCTGCGGTCCTCTGGCAGTCTGAAAGCTTTGCGCACAAGGCGGATGCTAAGCGCCTTCCTTTGCCTTTTGGCAGTGCTCGTGCATTGCCAGCAGTAGGCGGGAATGGTCACTATCCCACAGACACGTTTCGTTGTGCCCGTTGCTAAGCGCTCTGGAGCACTGTTTATGACGTAAGCGGAACACCTCTTGGCGTTCCGTTCTCAGATCTCCTGAGTTAATCAAAGTGAGACTCTTGGTGCGAATGCCAGAGAAAAACATTTCCAATGTGTCTGGCAGGGAGAAACTGAACCTGGAGAACACCTTTGTCAAGAGCTTGCACCTGCACCTTAGACACACACAGATTTGCATCACATCTAAATGGCCAAGCTCTTTCTTAGACAAGTTGAAAGCTGCTGTCAGAAGGCTGTGCTCCTTGTCAGATGGAAGCAGCAGCACGCACATAGGAGTTTGGAAAGCACTAAAGAGCCACAGAAGAGCGTGGCCTAGGAAAATGAGGCAGGAAAAACGCTACATGTGCCCTTGTTGTCGCCTAACAACAGGTAGCAGCATAAACCAGATGCGGGTGAAGATCTTGCAGGCGACATCTAACGTCAAATGAGCAAACGGGCTTACCACAGCTGCGGTCCTCTGGCAGTCTGAAAGTTTTGCGCACAAGCCGGATGCTAAGCGCCTTCCTTTGCCTTTTGGCAGTGCTCGTGCATTGCCAGCAGTAGGCGGGAATGGTCACTATCCCAGAGACACGTTTCGTTGTGCCCGTTGCTAAGCGCTCTGGAGCACTGTTTATGACGTAAGCGGAACACCTCTTGCCGTTCCATTCTCAGAGCTCCTGAGTTAATCAAACTGAGACTCTTGGTGCGAATGCCAGAGGAAAACATTTCCAATGTGTCTGGCAAGGAGAAACTGAACCTGGAGAACACCTTTGTCAGGAGCTTGCACCTGCACCTTAGACACACACAGATTTGCATCACATCTAAATGGCCAAGCTCTTTCTTAGACAAGTTGAAAGCTGCTGTCAGAAGGCTGTGCTCCTTGTCAGATGGAAGCAGCAGCACGCACATAGGAGTTTGGAAAGCACTAAAGAGCCACAGAAGAGCGTGGCCTAGGAAAATGAGGCAGGAAAAACGCTACATGTGCCCTTGTTGTCGCCTAACAACAGGTAGCAGCATAAACCAGATGCGGGTGAAGATCTTGCAGGCGACTTCTAACGTCAAATGAGCAAACGGGCTTACCACAGCTGCGGTCCTCTGGCAGTCTGAAAGCTTTGCGCACAAGCCGGATGCTAAGCGCCTTCCTTTGCCTTTTGGCAGTGCTCGTGCATTGCCAGCACTAGGCGGGAATGGTCACTATCCCACAGACACGTTTCGTTGTGCCCGTTGCTAAGCGCTCTGGAGCACTGTTTATGACGTAAGCGGAACACCTCTTGGCGTTCCGTTCTCAGATCTCCTGAGTTAATCAAAGTGAGACTCTTGGTGCGAATGCCAGAGAAAAACATTTCCAATGTGTCTGGCAGGGAGAAACTGAACCTGGAGAACACCTTTGTCAAGAGCTTGCACCTGCACCTTAGACACACACAGATTTGCATCACATCTAAATGGCCAAGCTCTTTCTTAGACAAGTTGAAAGCTGCTGTCAGAAGGCTGTGCTCCTTGTCAGATGGAAGCAGCAGCACGCACATAGGAGTTTGGAAAGCACTAAAGAGCCACAGAAGAGCGTGGCCTAGGAAAATGAGGCAGGAAAAACGCTACATGTGCCCTTGTTGTCGCCTAACAACAGGTAGCAGCATAAACCAGATGCGGGTGAAGATCTTGCAGGCGACATCTAACGTCAAATGAGCAAACAGGCTTACCACAGCTGCGGTCCTCTGGCAGTCTGAAAGCTTTGCGCACAAGCCGGATGCTAAGCGCCTTCCTTTGCCTTTTGGCAGTGCTCGTGCATTGCCAGCAGTAGGCGGGAATGGTCACTATCCCAGAGACACGTTTCGTTGTGCCCGTTGCTAAGCGCTCTGGAGCACTGTTTATGACGTAAGCGGAACACCTCTTGCCGTTCCATTCTCAGAGCTCCTGAGTTAAGTAATCTGCGACTCTTGGTGCGAATGCCAGAGGAAAACATTTCCAATGTGTCTGGCAAGGAGAAACTGAACCTGGAGAACACCTTTGTCAGGAGCTTGCACCTGCACCTTAGACACACACAGATTTGCATCACATCTAAATGGCCAAGCTCTTTCTTAGACAAGTTGAAAGCTGCTGTCAGAAGGCTGTGCTCCTTGTCAGATGGAAGCAGCAGCACGCACATAGGAGTTTGGAAAGCACTAAAGAGCCACAGAAGAGCGTGGCCTAGGAAAATGAGGCAGGAAAAACGCTACATGTGCCCTTGTTGTCGCCTAACAACAGGTAGCAGCATAAACCAGATGCGGGTGAAGATCTTGCAGGCGACATCTAACGTCAAATGAGCAAACGGGCTTACCACAGCTGCGGTCCTCTGGCAGTCTGAAAGTTTTGCGCACAAGCCGGATGCTAAGCGCCTTCCTTTGCCTTTTGGTAGTGCTCGTGCATTGCCAGCACTAGGCGGGAATGGTCACTATCCCACAGACACGTTTCGTTGTGCCCGTTGCTAAGCGCTCTGGAGCACTGTTTATGACGTAAGCGGAACACCTCTTGCCGTTCCATTCTCAGAGCTCCTGAGTTAAGTAATCTGCTACTCTTGGTGCGAATGCCAGAGAAAAACATTTCCAATGTGTCTGGCAGGGAGAAACTGAACCTGGAGAACACCTTTGTCAGGAGCTTGCACCTGCACCTTAGACACACACAGATTTGCATCACATCTAAATGGCCAAGCTCTTTCTTAGACAAGTTGAAAACTGCTGTCAGAAGGCTGTGCTCCTTGTCAGATGGAAGCAGCAGCACGCACATAGGAGTTTGGCTAGCACTAAAGAGCCACAGAAGAGCGTGGCCTAGGAAAATGAGGCAGGAAAAACGCTACATGTGCCCTTGTTGTCGCCTAACAACAGGTAGCAGCATAAACCAGATGCGGGTGAAGATCTTGCAGGCGACATCTAACGTCAAATGAGCAAACGGGCTTACCACAGCTGCGGTCCTCTGGCAGTCTGAAAGTTTTGCGCACAAGCCGGATGCTAAGCACCTTCCTTTGCCTTTTGGCAGTGCTCGTGCATTGCCAGCACTAGGCGGGAATGGTCACTATCCCACAGACACGTTTCGTTGTGCCCGTTGCTAAGCGCTCTGGAGCACTGTTTATGACGTAAGCGGAACACCTCTTGCTGTTCCATTCTCAGAGCTCCTGAGTTAAGTAATCTGCGACTCTTGGTGCGAATGCCAGAGGAAAACATTTCCAATGTGTCTGGCAAGGAGAAACTGAACCTGGAGAACACCTTTGTCAGGAGCTTGCACCTGCACCTTAGACACACACAGATTTGCATCACATCTAAATGGCCAAGCTCTTTCTTAGACAAGTTGAAAGCTGCTGTCAGAAGGCTGTGCTCCTTGTCAGATGGAAGCAGCAGCACGCACATAGGAGTTTGGCAAGAACTAAAGAGCCACAGAAGAGCGTGGTCTAGCAAAATGAGGCAGGAAAAACGCTACATGTGCCCTTGTTGTCGCCTAACAACAGGTAGCAGCATAAACCAGATGCGGGTGAAGATCTTGCAGGCGACTTCTAACGTCAAATGAGCAAACGGGCTTACCACAGCTGCGGTCCTCTGGCAGTCTGAAAGCTTTGCGCACAAGCCGGATGCTAAGCGCCTTCCTTTGCCTTTTGGCAGTGCTTGTGCATTGCCAGCACTAGGCGGGAATGGTCACTTACCCAGAGACACGTTTCGTTGTGCCCGTTGCTAAGCGCTCTGGAGCACTGTTTATGACGTAAGCGGAACACCTCTTGCCGTTCCATTCTCAGAGCTCCTGAGTTAAGTAATCTGCGACTCTTGGTGCGAATGATAGAGGAAAACATTTCCAATGTGTCTGGCAGGGAGAAACTGAATCTGGAGAACACCTTTGTCAGGAGCTTGCACCTGCACCTTAGACACACACAGATTTGCATCACATCTAAATGGCCAAGCTCTTTCTTAGACAAGTTGAAAGCTGCTGTCAGAAGGCTGTGCTCCTTGTCAGATGGAAGCAGCAGCACGCACATAGGAGTTTGGAAAGCACTAAAGAGCCACAGAAGAGCGTGGCCTAGGAAAATGAGGCAGGAAAAACGCTACATGTGCCCTTGTTGTCGCCTAACAACAGGTAGCAGCATAAACCAGATGCGGGTGAAGATCTTGCAGGTGACATCTAACGTCAAATGAGCAAACGGGCTTACCACAGCTGCGGTCCTCTGGCAGTCTGAAAGCTTTGCGCACAAGCCGGATGCTAAGCGCCTTCCTTTGCCTTTTGGCAGTGCTCGTGCATTGCCAGCACTAGGCGGGAATGGTCACTTACCCAGAGACACGTTTCGTTGTGCCCGTTGCTAAGCGCTCTGGAGCACTGTTTATGACGTAAGCGGAACACCTCATGCCGTTCCATTCTCAGAGCTCCTGAGTTAAGTAATCTGCGACTCTTGGTGCGAATGCCAGAGGAAAACATTTCCAATGTGTCTGGCAAGGAGAAACTGAACCTGGAGAACACCTTTGTCAGGAGCTTGCACCTGCACCTTAGACACACACAGATTTGCATCACATCTAAATGGCCAAGCTCTTTCTTAGACAAGTTGAAAACTGCTGTCAGAAGGCTGTGCTCCTTGTCAGATGGAAGCAGCAGCACGCACATAGGAGTTTGGAAAGCACTAAAGAGCCACAGAAGAGCGTGGCCTAGGAAAATGAGGCAGGAAAAACGCTACATGTGCCCTTGTTGTCGCCTAACAACAGGTAGCAGCATAAACCAGATGCGGGTGAAGATCTTGCAGGCGACTTCTAACGTCAAATGAGCAAACGGGCTTACCACAGCTGCGGTCCTCTGGCAGTCTGAAAGCTTTGCGCACAAGCCGGATGCTAAGCGCCTTCCTTTGCCTTTTGGCAGTGCTCGTGCATTGCCAGCACTAGGCGGGAATGGTCACTATCCCACAGACACGTTTCGTTGTGCCCGTTGCTAAGCGCTCTGGAGCACTGTTTATGACGTAAGCGGAACACCTCTTGCCGTTCCATTCTCAGAGCTCCTGAGTTAAGTAATCTGCGACTCTTGGTGCGAATGCCAGAGGAAAACATTTCCAATGTGTCTGGCAAGGAGAAACTGAACCTGGAGAACACCTTTGTCAGGAGCTTGCACCTGCACCTTAGACACACACAGATTTGCATCACATCTAAATGGCCAAGCTCTTTCTTAGACAAGTTGAAAGCTGCTGTCAGAAGGCTGTGCTCCTTGTCAGATGGAAGCAGCAGCACGCACATAGGAGTTTGGCAAGAACTAAAGAGCCACAGAAGAGCGTGGTCTAGCAAAATGAGGCAGGAAAAACGCTACATGTGCCCTTGTTGTCGCCTAACAACAGGTAGCAGCATAAACCAGATGCGGGTGAAGATCTTGCAGGCGACTTCTAACGTCAAATGAGCAAACGGGCTTACCACAGCTGCGGTCCTCTGGCAGTCTGAAAGCTTTGCGCACAAGCCGGATGCTAAGCGCCTTCCTTTGCCTTTTGGCAGTGCTCGTGCATTGCCAGCACTAGGCGGGAATGGTCACTTACCCAGAGACACGTTTCGTTGTGCCCGTTGCTAAGCGCTCTGGAGCACTGTTTATGACGTAAGCGGAACACCTCTTGCCGTTCCATTCTCAGAGCTCCTGAGTTAAGTAATCTGCGACTCTTGGTGCGAATGATAGAGGAAAACATTTCCAATGTGTCTGGCAAGGAGAAACTGAACCTGGAGAACACCTTTGTCGGGAGCTTGCACCTGCACCTTAGACACACACAGATTTGCATCACATCTAAATGGCCAAGCTCTTTCTTAGACAAGTTGAAAGCTGCTGTCAGAAGGCTGTGCTCCTTGTCAGATGGAAGCAGCAGCACGCACATAGGAGTTTGGAAAGCACTAAAGAGCCACAGAAGAGCGTGGCCTAGGAAAATGAGGCAGGAAAAACGCTACATGTGCCCTTGTTGTCGCCTAACAACAGGTAGCAGCGTAAACCAGATGCGGGTGAAGATCTTGCAGGCGACATCTAACGTCAAATGAGCAAACGGGCTTACCACAGCTGCGGTCCTCTGGCAGTCTGAAAGCTTTGCGCACAAGCCGGATGCTAAGCGCCTTCCTTTGCCTTTTGGCAGTGCTCGTGCATTGCCAGCACTAGGCGGGAATGGTCACTTACCCAGAGACACGTTTCGTTGTGCCCGTTGCTAAGCGCTCTGGAGCACTGTTTATGACGTAAGCGGAACACCTCTTGCCCTTCCATTCTCAGAGCTCCTGAGTTAAGTAATCTGCTACTCTTGGTGCGAATGATAGAGAAAAACATTTCCAATGTGTCTGGCAAGGAGAAACTGAACCTGGAGAACACCTTTGTCAGGAGCTTGCACCTGCACCTTAGACACACACAGATTTGCATCACATCTAAATGGCCAAGCTCTTTCTTAGACAAGTTGAAAGCTGCTGTCAGAAGGCTGTGCTCCTTGTCAGATGGAAGCAGCAGCACGCATATAGGAGTTTGGCAAGAACTAAAGAGCCACAGAAGAGCGTGGCCTAGGAAAATGAGGCAGGAAAAACGCTACATGTGCCCTTGTTGTCGCCTAACAACAGGTAGCAGCATAAACCAGATGCGGGTGAAGATCTTGCAGGCGACATCTAACGTCAAATGAGCAAACGGGCTTACCACAGCTGCGGTCCTCTGGCAGTCTGAAAGCTTTGCGCACAAGCCGGATGCTAAGCGCCTTCCTTTGCCTTTTGGCAGTGCTCGTGCATTGCCAGCACTAGGTGGGAATGGTCACTATCCCACAGACACGTTTCGTTGTGCCCGTTGCTAAGCGCTCTGGAGCACTGTTTATGACGTAAGCGGAACACCTCTTGCCGTTCCATTCTCAGAGCTCCTGAGTTAAGTAATCTGCGACTCTTGGTGCGAATGCCAGGGAAAAACATTTCCAATGTGTCTGGCAGGGAGAAACTGAACCTGGAGAACACCTTTGTCCGGAGCTTGCACCTGCACCTTAGACACACGCAGATTTGGATCACATCTAAATGGCCAAGCTCTTTCTTAGACAAGTTGAAAGCTGCTGTCAGAAGGCTGTGCTCCTTGTCAGATGGAAGCAGCAGCACGCACATAGGAGTTTGGAAAGCACTAAAGAGCCACAGAAGAGCGTGGCCTAGGAAAATGAGGCAGGAAAAACGCTACATGTGCCCTTGTTGTCGCCTAACAACAAGTAGCAGCATAAACCAGATGCGGGTGAAGATCTTGCAGGCGACATCTAACGTCAAATGAGCAAACGGGCTTACCACAGCTGCGGTCCTCTGGCAGTCTGAAAGCTTTGCGCACAAGCCGGATGCTAAGCGCCTTCCTTTGCCTTTTGGCAGTGCTCGTGCATTGCCAGCACTAGGCGGGAATGGTCACTATCCCACAGACACGTTTCGTTGTGCCCGTTGCTAAGCGCTCTGGAGCACTGTTTATGACGTAAGCGGAACACCTCTTGCCGTTCCATTCTCAGAGCTCCTGAGTTAAGTAATCTGCTACTCTTGGTGCGAATGCCAGAGAAAAACATTTCCAATGTGTCTGGCAAGGAGAAACTGAACCTGGAGAACACCTTTGTCAGGAGCTTGCACCTGCACCTTAGACACACACAGATTTGCATCACATCTAAATGGCCAAGCTCTTTCTTAGACAAGTTGAAAGCTGCTGTCAGAAGGCTGTGCTCCTTGTCAGATGGAAGCAGCAGCACGCATATAGGAGTTTGGCAAGAACTAAAGAGCCACAGAAGAGCGTGGCCTAGGAAAATGAGGCAGGAAAAACGCTACATGTGCCCTTGTTGTCGCCTAACAACAGGTAGCAGCATAAACCAGATGCGGGTGAAGATCTTGCAGGCGACATCTAACGTCAAATGAGCAAACGGGCTTACCACAGCTGCGGTCCTCTGGCAGTCTGAAAGCTTTGCGCACAAGCCGGATGCTAAGCGCCTTCCTTTGCCTTTTGGCAGTGCTCGTGCATTGCCAGCACTAGGCGGGAATGGTCACTATCCCACAGACACGTTTCGTTGTGCCCGTTGCTAAGCGCTCTGGAGCACTGTTTATGACGTAAGCAGAACACCTCTTGCCGTTCCATTCTCAGAGCTCCTGAGTTAAGTAATCTGCTACTCTTGGTGCGAATGCCAGAGAAAAACATTTCCAATGTGTCTGGCAAGGAGAAACTGAACCTGGAGAACACCTTTGTCAGGAGCTTGCACCTGCACCTTAGACACACACAGATTTGCATCACATCTAAATGGCCAAGCTCTTTCTTAGACAAGTTGAAAGCTGCTGTCAGAAGGCTGTGCTCCTTGTCAGATGGAAGCAGCAGCACGCATATAGGAGTTTGGCAAGAACTAAAGAGCCACAGAAGAGCGTGGCCTAGGAAAATGAGGCAGGAAAAACGCTACATGTGCCCTTGTTGTCGCCTAACAACAGGTAGCAGCATAAACCAGATGCGGGTGAAGATCTTGCAGGCGACTTCTAACGTCAAATGAGCAAACGGGCTTACCACAGCTGCGGTCCTCTGGCAGTCTGAAAGCTTTGCGCACAAGCCGGATGCTAAGCGCCTTCCTTTGCCTTTTGGCAGTGCTCGTGCATTGCCAGCACTAGGCGGGAATGGTCACTATCCCACAGACACGTTTCGTTGTGCCCGTTGCTAAGCGCTCTGGAGCACTGTTTATGACGTAAGCGGAACACCTCTTGCCGTTCCATTCTCAGAGCTCCTGAGTTAAGTAATCTGCGACTCTTGGTGCGAATGCCAGAGGAAAACATTTCCAATGTGTCTGGCAGGGAGAAACTGAACCTGGAGAACACCTTTGTCCGGAGCTTGCACCTGCACCTTAGACACACGCAGATTTGGATCACATCTAAATGGCCAAGCTCTTTCTTAGACAAGTTGAAAGCTGCTGTCAGAAGGCTGTGCTCCTTGTCAGACGGAAGCAGCAGCACGCACATAGGAGTTTGGCAAGAACTAAAGAGCCACAGAAGAGCGTGGCCTAGGAAAATGAGGCAGGAAAAACGCTACATGTGCCCTTGTTGTCGCCTAACAACAGGTAGCAGCATAAACCAGATGCGGGTGAAGATCTTGCAGGCGACATCTAACGTCAAATGAGCAAACGGGCTTACCACAGCTGCGGTCCTCTGGCAGTCTGAAAGCTTTGCGCACAAGCCGGATGCTAAGCGCCTTCCTTTGCCTTTTGGCAGTGCTCGTGCATTGCCAGCAGTAGGCGGGAATGGTCACTATCCCACAGACACGTTTCGTTGTGCCCGTTGCTAAGCGCTCTGGAGCACTGTTTATGACGTAAGCGGAACACCTCTTGCCGTTCCATTCTCAGAGCTCCTGAGTTAAGTAATCTGCTACTCTTGGTGCGAATGCCAGGGAAAAACATTTCCAATGTGTCTGGCAAGGAGAAACTGAACCTGGAGAACACCTTTGTCAGGAGCTTGCACCTGCACCTTAGACACACACAGATTTGCATCACATCTAAATGGCCAAGCTCTTTCTTAGACAAGTTGAAAGCTGCTGTCAGAAGGCTGTGCTCCTTGTCAGATGGAAGCAGCAGCACGCACATAGGAGTTTGGAAAGCACTAAAGAGCCACAGAAGAGCGTGGCCTAGGAAAATGAGGCAGGAAAAACGCTACATGTGCCCTTGTTGTCGCCTAACAACAGGTAGCAGCATAAACCAGATGCGGGTGAAGATCTTGCAGGCGACATCTAACGTCAAATGAGCAAACGGGCTTACCACAGCTGCGGTCCTCTGGCAGTCTGAAAGCTTTGCGCACAAGCCGGATGCTAAGCGCCTTCCTTTGCCTTTTGGCAGTGCTCGTGCATTGCCAGCACTAGGCGGGAATGGTCACTATCCCACAGACACGTTTCGTTGTGCCCGTTGCTAAGCGCTCTGGAGCACTGTTTATGACGTAAGCGGAACACCTCTTGCCGTTCCATTCTCAGAGCTCCTGAGTTAAGTAATCTGCGACTCTTGGTGCGAATGCCAGAGGAAAACACTTCCAATGTGTCTGGCAAGGAGAAACTGAACCTGGAGAACACCTTTGTCAGGAGCTTGCACCTGCACCTTAGACACACACAGATTTGCATCACATCTAAATGGGCAAGCTCTTTCTTAGACAAGTTGAAAGCTGCTGTCAGAAGGCTGTGCTCCTTGTCAGATGGAAGCAGCAGCACGCACATAGGAGTTTGGAAAGCACTAAAGAGCCACAGAAGAGCGTGGCCTAGGAAAATGAGGCAGGAAAAACGCTACATGTGCCCTTGTTGTCGCCTAACAACAGGTAGCAGCGTAAACCAGATGCGGGTGAAGATCTTGCAGGCGACATCTAACGTCAAATGAGCAAACGGGCTTACCACAGCTGCGGTCCTCTGGCAGTCTGAAAGCTTTGCGCACAAGCCGGATGCTAAGCGCCTTCCTTTGCCTTTTGGCAGTGCTCGTGCATTGCCAGCACTAGGCGGGAATGGTCACTTACCCAGAGACACGTTTCGTTGTGCCCGTTGCTAAGCGCTCTGGAGCACTGTTTATGACGTAAGCGGAACACCTCTTGCCCTTCCATTCTCAGAGCTCCTGAGTTAAGTAATCTGCTACTCTTGGTGCGAATGATAGAGAAAAACATTTCCAATGTGTCTGGCAAGGAGAAACTGAACCTGGAGAACACCTTTGTCAGGAGCTTGCACCTGCACCTTAGACACACACAGATTTGCATCACATCTAAATGGCCAAGCTCTTTCTTAGACAAGTTGAAAGCTGCTGTCAGAAGGCTGTGCTCCTTGTCAGATGGAAGCAGCAGCACGCACATAGGAGTTTGGAAAGCACTAAAGAGCCACAGAAGAGCGTGGCCTAGGAAAATGAGGCAGGAAAAACGCTACATGTGCCCTTGTTGTCGCCTAACAACAGGTAGCAGCGTAAACCAGATGCGGGTGAAGATCTTGCAGGCGACATCTAACGTCAAATGAGCAAACGGGCTTACCACAGCTGCGGTCCTCTGGCAGTCTGAAAGCTTTGCGCACAAGCCGGATGCTAAGCGCCTTCCTTTGCCTTTTGGCAGTGCTCGTGCATTGCCAGCACTAGGCGGGAATGGTCACTTACCCAGAGACACGTTTCGTTGTGCCCGTTGCTAAGCGCTCTGGAGCACTGTTTATGACGTAAGCGGAACACCTCTTGCCCTTCCATTCTCAGAGCTCCTGAGTTAAGTAATCTGCTACTCTTGGTGCGAATGATAGAGAAAAACATTTCCAATGTGTCTGGCAAGGAGAAACTGAACCTGGAGAACACCTTTGTCAGGAGCTTGCACCTGCACCTTAGACACACACAGATTTGCATCACATCTAAATGGCCAAGCTCTTTCTTAGACAAGTTGAAAGCTGCTGTCAGAAGGCTGTGCTCCTTGTCAGATGGAAGCAGCAGCACGCATATAGGAGTTTGGCAAGAACTAAAGAGCCACAGAAGAGCGTGGCCTAGGAAAATGAGGCAGGAAAAACGCTACATGTGCCCTTGTTGTCGCCTAACAACAGGTAGCAGCATAAACCAGATGCGGGTGAAGATCTTGCAGGCGACATCTAACGTCAAATGAGCAAACGGGCTTACCACAGCTGCGGTCCTCTGGCAGTCTGAAAGCTTTGCGCACAAGCCGGATGCTAAGCGCCTTCCTTTGCCTTTTGGCAGTGCTCGTGCATTGCCAGCACTAGGTGGGAATGGTCACTATCCCACAGACACGTTTCGTTGTGCCCGTTGCTAAGCGCTCTGGAGCACTGTTTATGACGTAAGCGGAACACCTCTTGCCGTTCCATTCTCAGAGCTCCTGAGTTAAGTAATCTGCGACTCTTGGTGCGAATGCCAGGGAAAAACATTTCCAATGTGTCTGGCAGGGAGAAACTGAACCTGGAGAACACCTTTGTCCGGAGCTTGCACCTGCACCTTAGACACACGCAGATTTGGATCACATCTAAATGGCCAAGCTCTTTCTTAGACAAGTTGAAAGCTGCTGTCAGAAGGCTGTGCTCCTTGTCAGATGGAAGCAGCAGCACGCACATAGGAGTTTGGAAAGCACTAAAGAGCCACAGAAGAGCGTGGCCTAGGAAAATGAGGCAGGAAAAACGCTACATGTGCCCTTGTTGTCGCCTAACAACAAGTAGCAGCATAAACCAGATGCGGGTGAAGATCTTGCAGGCGACATCTAACGTCAAATGAGCAAACGGGCTTACCACAGCTGCGGTCCTCTGGCAGTCTGAAAGCTTTGCGCACAAGCCGGATGCTAAGCGCCTTCCTTTGCCTTTTGGCAGTGCTCGTGCATTGCCAGCACTAGGCGGGAATGGTCACTATCCCACAGACACGTTTCGTTGTGCCCGTTGCTAAGCGCTCTGGAGCACTGTTTATGACGTAAGCGGAACACCTCTTGCCGTTCCATTCTCAGAGCTCCTGAGTTAAGTAATCTGCTACTCTTGGTGCGAATGCCAGAGAAAAACATTTCCAATGTGTCTGGCAAGGAGAAACTGAACCTGGAGAACACCTTTGTCAGGAGCTTGCACCTGCACCTTAGACACACACAGATTTGCATCACATCTAAATGGCCAAGCTCTTTCTTAGACAAGTTGAAAGCTGCTGTCAGAAGGCTGTGCTCCTTGTCAGATGGAAGCAGCAGCACGCATATAGGAGTTTGGCAAGAACTAAAGAGCCACAGAAGAGCGTGGCCTAGGAAAATGAGGCAGGAAAAACGCTACATGTGCCCTTGTTGTCGCCTAACAACAGGTAGCAGCATAAACCAGATGCGGGTGAAGATCTTGCAGGCGACATCTAACGTCAAATGAGCAAACGGGCTTACCACAGCTGCGGTCCTCTGGCAGTCTGAAAGCTTTGCGCACAAGCCGGATGCTAAGCGCCTTCCTTTGCCTTTTGGCAGTGCTCGTGCATTGCCAGCACTAGGCGGGAATGGTCACTATCCCACAGACACGTTTCGTTGTGCCCGTTGCTAAGCGCTCTGGAGCACTGTTTATGACGTAAGCAGAACACCTCTTGCCGTTCCATTCTCAGAGCTCCTGAGTTAAGTAATCTGCTACTCTTGGTGCGAATGCCAGAGAAAAACATTTCCAATGTGTCTGGCAAGGAGAAACTGAACCTGGAGAACACCTTTGTCAGGAGCTTGCACCTGCACCTTAGACACACACAGATTTGCATCACATCTAAATGGCCAAGCTCTTTCTTAGACAAGTTGAAAGCTGCTGTCAGAAGGCTGTGCTCCTTGTCAGATGGAAGCAGCAGCACGCATATAGGAGTTTGGCAAGAACTAAAGAGCCACAGAAGAGCGTGGCCTAGGAAAATGAGGCAGGAAAAACGCTACATGTGCCCTTGTTGTCGCCTAACAACAGGTAGCAGCATAAACCAGATGCGGGTGAAGATCTTGCAGGCGACTTCTAACGTCAAATGAGCAAACGGGCTTACCACAGCTGCGGTCCTCTGGCAGTCTGAAAGCTTTGCGCACAAGCCGGATGCTAAGCGCCTTCCTTTGCCTTTTGGCAGTGCTCGTGCATTGCCAGCACTAGGCGGGAATGGTCACTATCCCACAGACACGTTTCGTTGTGCCCGTTGCTAAGCGCTCTGGAGCACTGTTTATGACGTAAGCGGAACACCTCTTGCCGTTCCATTCTCAGAGCTCCTGAGTTAAGTAATCTGCGACTCTTGGTGCGAATGCCAGAGGAAAACATTTCCAATGTGTCTGGCAGGGAGAAACTGAACCTGGAGAACACCTTTGTCCGGAGCTTGCACCTGCACCTTAGACACACGCAGATTTGGATCACATCTAAATGGCCAAGCTCTTTCTTAGACAAGTTGAAAGCTGCTGTCAGAAGGCTGTGCTCCTTGTCAGACGGAAGCAGCAGCACGCACATAGGAGTTTGGCAAGAACTAAAGAGCCACAGAAGAGCGTGGCCTAGGAAAATGAGGCAGGAAAAACGCTACATGTGCCCTTGTTGTCGCCTAACAACAGGTAGCAGCATAAACCAGATGCGGGTGAAGATCTTGCAGGCGACATGTAACGTCAAATGAGCAAACGGGCTTACCACAGCTGCGGTCCTCTGGCAGTCTGAAAGCTTTGCGCACAAGCCGGATGCTAAGCGCCTTCCTTTGCCTTTTGGCAGTGCTCGTGCATTGCCAGCACTAGGCGGGAATGGTCACTATCCCACAGACACGTTTCGTTGTGCCCGTTGCTAAGCGCTCTGGAGCACTGTTTATGACGTAAGCGGAACACCTCTTGCCGTTCCATTCTCAGAGCTCCTGAGTTAAGTAATCTGCTACTCTTGGTGCGAATGCCAGGGAAAAACATTTCCAATGTGTCTGGCAAGGAGAAACTGAACCTGGAGAACACCTTTGTCAGGAGCTTGCACCTGCACCTTAGACACACACAGATTTGCATCACATCTAAATGGCCAAGCTCTTTCTTAGACAAGTTGAAAGCTGCTGTCAGAAGGCTGTGCTCCTTGTCAGATGGAAGCAGCAGCACGCACATAGGAGTTTGGAAAGCACTAAAGAGCCACAGAAGAGCGTGGCCTAGGAAAATGAGGCAGGAAAAACGCTACATGTGCCCTTGTTGTCGCCTAACAACAGGTAGCAGCATAAACCAGATGCGGGTGAAGATCTTGCAGGCGACATCTAACGTCAAATGAGCAAACGGGCTTACCACAGCTGCGGTCCTCTGGCAGTCTGAAAGCTTTGCGCACAAGCCGGATGCTAAGCGCCTTCCTTTGCCTTTTGGCAGTGCTCGTGCATTGCCAGCACTAGGCGGGAATGGTCACTATCCCACAGACACGTTTCGTTGTGCCCGTTGCTAAGCGCTCTGGAGCACTGTTTATGACGTAAGCGGAACACCTCTTGCCGTTCCATTCTCAGAGCTCCTGAGTTAAGTAATCTGCGACTCTTGGTGCGAATGCCAGAGGAAAACACTTCCAATGTGTCTGGCAAGGAGAAACTGAACCTGGAGAACACCTTTGTCAGGAGCTTGCACCTGCACCTTAGACACACACAGATTTGCATCACATCTAAATGGCCAAGCTCTTTCTTAGACAAGTTGAAAGCTGCTGTCAGAAGGCTGTGCTCCTTGTCAGATGGAAGCAGCAGCACGCACATAGGAGTTTGGCAAGAACTAAAGAGCCACAGAAGAGCGTGGTCTAGCAAAATGAGGCAGGAAAAAGCATATCGCTACATGTGCCCTTGTTGTCGCCTAACAACAGGTAGCAGCATAAACCAGATGCGGGTGAAGATCTTGCAGGCGACATCTAACGTCAAATGAGCAAACGGGCTTACCACAGCTGCGGTCCTCTGGCAGTCTGAAAGCTTTGCGCACAAGCCGGATGCTAAGCGCCTTCCTTTGCCTTTTGGCAGTGCTCGTGCATTGCCAGCAGTAGGCGGGAATGGTCACTATCCCACAGACACGTTTCGTTGTGCCCGTTGCTAAGCGCTCTGGAGCACTGTTTATGACGTAAGCGGAACACCTCTTGCCGTTCCATTCTCAGAGCTCCTGAGTTAAGTAATCTGCTACTCTTGGTGCGAATGATAGAGAAAAACATTTCCAATGTGTCTGGCAAGGAGAAACTGAACCTGGAGAACACCTTTGTCAGGAGCTTGCACCTGCACCTTAGACACACACAGATTTGCATCACATCTAAATGGCCAAGCTCTTTCTTAGACAAGTTGAAAGCTGCTGTCAGAAGGCTGTGCTCCTTGTCAGATGGAAGCAGCAGCACGCACATAGGAGTTTGGAAAGCACTAAAGAGCCACAGAAGAGCGTGGTCTAGCAAAATGAGGCAGGAAAAACGCTACATGTGCCCTTGTTGTCGCCTAACAACAGGTAGCAGCATAAACCAGATGCGGGTGAAGATCTTGCAGGCGACATCTAACGTCAAATGAGCAAACGGGCTTACCACAGCTGCGGTCCTCTGGCAGTCTGAAAGCTTTGCGCACAAGCCGGATGCTAAGCGCCTTCCTTTGCCTTTTGGCAGTGCTCGTGCATTGCCAGCACTAGGCGGGAATGGTCACTATCCCACAGACACGTTTCGTTGTGCCCGTTGCTAAGCGCTCTGGAGCACTGTTTATGACGTAAGCGGAACACCTCTTGCCGTTCCATTCTCAGAGCTCCTGAGTTAAGTAATCTGCGACTCTTGGTGCGAATGATAGAGAAAAACATTTCCAATGTGTCTGGCAAGGAGAAACTGAACCTGGAGAACACCTTTGTCAGGAGCTTGCACCTGCACCTTAGACACACACAGATTTGCATCACATCTAAATGGCCAAGCTCTTTCTTAGACAAGTTGAAAGCTGCTGTCAGAAGGCTGTGCTCCTTGTCAGATGGAAGCAGCAGCACGCACATAGGAGTTTGGAAAGCACTAAAGAGCCACAGAAGAGCGTGGCCTAGCAAAATGAGGCAGGAAAAAGCATATCGCTACATGTGCCCTTGTTGTCGCCTAACAACAGGTAGCAGCATAAACCAGATGCGGGTGAAGATCTTGCAGGCGACATCTAACGTCAAATGAGCAAACGGGCTTACCACAGCTGCGGTCCTCTGGCAGTCTGAAAGCTTTGCGCACAAGCCGGATGCTAAGCGCCTTCCTTTGCCTTTTGGCAGTGCTCGTGCATTGCCAGCACTAGGCGGGAATGGTCACTATCCCACAGACACGTTTCGTTGTGCCCGTTGCTAAGCGCTCTGGAGCACTGTTTATGACGTAAGCGGAACACCTCTTGCCGTTCCATTCTCAGAGCTCCTGAGTTAAGTAATCTGCGACTCTTGGTGCGAATGCCAGAGGAAAACATTTCCAATGTGTCTGGCAGGGAGAAACTGAACCTGGAGAACACCTTTGTCCGGAGCTTGCACCTGCACCTTAGACACACGCAGATTTGGATCACATCTAAATGGCCAAGCTCTTTCTTAGACAAGTTGAAAGCTGCTGTCAGAAGGCTGTGCTCCTTGTCAGACGGAAGCAGCAGCACGCACATAGGAGTTTGGCAAGAACTAAAGAGCCACAGAAGAGCGTGGCCTAGGAAAATGAGGCAGGAAAAACGCTACATGTGCCCTTGTTGTCGCCTAACAACAGGTAGCAGCATAAACCAGATGCGGGTGAAGATCTTGCAGGCGACATCTAACGTCAAATGAGCAAACGGGCTTACCACAGCTGCGGTCCTCTGGCAGTCTGAAAGCTTTGCGCACAAGCCGGATGCTAAGCGCCTTCCTTTGCCTTTTGGCAGTGCTCGTGCATTGCCAGCAGTAGGCGGGAATGGTCACTATCCCACAGACACGTTTCGTTGTGCCCGTTGCTAAGCGCTCTGGAGCACTGTTTATGACGTAAGCGGAACACCTCTTGCCGTTCCATTCTCAGAGCTCCTGAGTTAAGTAATCTGCTACTCTTGGTGCGAATGCCAGGGAAAAACATTTCCAATGTGTCTGGCAAGGAGAAACTGAACCTGGAGAACACCTTTGTCAGGAGCTTGCACCTGCACCTTAGACACACACAGATTTGCATCACATCTAAATGGCCAAGCTCTTTCTTAGACAAGTTGAAAGCTGCTGTCAGAAGGCTGTGCTCCTTGTCAGATGGAAGCAGCAGCACGCACATAGGAGTTTGGAAAGCACTAAAGAGCCACAGAAGAGCGTGGCCTAGGAAAATGAGGCAGGAAAAACGCTACATGTGCCCTTGTTGTCGCCTAACAACAGGTAGCAGCATAAACCAGATGCGGGTGAAGATCTTGCAGGCGACATCTAACGTCAAATGAGCAAACGGGCTTACCACAGCTGCGGTCCTCTGGCAGTCTGAAAGCTTTGCGCACAAGCCGGATGCTAAGCGCCTTCCTTTGCCTTTTGGCAGTGCTCGTGCATTGCCAGCACTAGGCGGGAATGGTCACTATCCCACAGACACGTTTCGTTGTGCCCGTTGCTAAGCGCTCTGGAGCACTGTTTATGACGTAAGCGGAACACCTCTTGCCGTTCCATTCTCAGAGCTCCTGAGTTAAGTAATCTGCGACTCTTGGTGCGAATGCCAGAGGAAAACACTTCCAATGTGTCTGGCAAGGAGAAACTGAACCTGGAGAACACCTTTGTCAGGAGCTTGCACCTGCACCTTAGACACACACAGATTTGCATCACATCTAAATGGCCAAGCTCTTTCTTAGACAAGTTGAAAGCTGCTGTCAGAAGGCTGTGCTCCTTGTCAGATGGAAGCAGCAGCACGCACATAGGAGTTTGGCAAGAACTAAAGAGCCACAGAAGAGCGTGGTCTAGCAAAATGAGGCAGGAAAAAGCATATCGCTACATGTGCCCTTGTTGTCGCCTAACAACAGGTAGCAGCATAAACCAGATGCGGGTGAAGATCTTGCAGGCGACATCTAACGTCAAATGAGCAAACGGGCTTACCACAGCTGCGGTCCTCTGGCAGTCTGAAAGCTTTGCGCACAAGCCGGATGCTAAGCGCCTTCCTTTGCCTTTTGGCAGTGCTCGTGCATTGCCAGCAGTAGGCGGGAATGGTCACTATCCCACAGACACGTTTCGTTGTGCCCGTTGCTAAGCGCTCTGGAGCACTGTTTATGACGTAAGCGGAACACCTCTTGCCGTTCCATTCTCAGAGCTCCTGAGTTAAGTAATCTGCTACTCTTGGTGCGAATGATAGAGAAAAACATTTCCAATGTGTCTGGCAAGGAGAAACTGAACCTGGAGAACACCTTTGTCAGGAGCTTGCACCTGCACCTTAGACACACACAGATTTGCATCACATCTAAATGGCCAAGCTCTTTCTTAGACAAGTTGAAAGCTGCTGTCAGAAGGCTGTGCTCCTTGTCAGATGGAAGCAGCAGCACGCACATAGGAGTTTGGAAAGCACTAAAGAGCCACAGAAGAGCGTGGTCTAGCAAAATGAGGCAGGAAAAACGCTACATGTGCCCTTGTTGTCGCCTAACAACAGGTAGCAGCATAAACCAGATGCGGGTGAAGATCTTGCAGGCGACATCTAACGTCAAATGAGCAAACGGGCTTACCACAGCTGCGGTCCTCTGGCAGTCTGAAAGCTTTGCGCACAAGCCGGATGCTAAGCGCCTTCCTTTGCCTTTTGGCAGTGCTCGTGCATTGCCAGCACTAGGCGGGAATGGTCACTATCCCACAGACACGTTTCGTTGTGCCCGTTGCTAAGCGCTCTGGAGCACTGTTTATGACGTAAGCGGAACACCTCTTGCCGTTCCATTCTCAGAGCTCCTGAGTTAAGTAATCTGCGACTCTTGGTGCGAATGATAGAGAAAGACATTTCCAATGTGTCTGGCAAGGAGAAACTGAACCTGGAGAACACCTTTGTCAGGAGCTTGCACCTGCACCTTAGACACACACAGATTTGCATCACATCTAAATGGCCAAGCTCTTTCTTAGACAAGTTGAAAGCTGCTGTCAGAAGGCTGTGCTCCTTGTCAGATGGAAGCAGCAGCACGCACATAGGAGTTTGGAAAGCACTAAAGAGCCACAGAAGAGCGTGGCCTAGCAAAATGAGGCAGGAAAAAGCATATCGCTACATGTGCCCTTGTTGTCGCCTAACAACAGGTAGCAGCATAAACCAGATGCGGGTGAAGATCTTGCAGGCGACATCTAACGTCAAATGAGCAAACGGGCTTACCACAGCTGCGGTCCTCTGGCAGTCTGAAAGCTTTGCGCACAAGCCGGATGCTAAGCGCCTTCCTTTGCCTTTTGGCAGTGCTCGTGCATTGCCAGCACTAGGCGGGAATGGTCACTATCCCACAGACACGTTTCGTTGTGCCCGTTGCTAAGCGCTCTGGAGCACTGTTTATGACGTAAGCGGAACACCTCTTGCCGTTCCATTCTCAGAGCTCCTGAGTTAAGTAATCTGCGACTCTTGGTGCGAATGCCCGAGGAAAACATTTCCAATGTGTCTGGCAGGGAGAAACTGAACCTGGAGAACACCTTTGTCAGGAGCTTGCACCTGCACCTTAGACACACACAGATTTGCATCACATCTAAATGGGCAAGCTCTTTCTTAGACAAGTTGAAAGCTGCTGTCAGAAGGCTGTGCTCCTTGTCAGATGGAAGCAGCAGCACGCACATAGGAGTTTGGCAAGAACTAAAGAGCCACAGAAGAGCGTGGTCTAGCAAAATGAGGCAGGAAAAAGCATATCGCTACATGTGCCCTTGTTGTCGCCTAACAACAGGTAGCAGCATAAACCAGATGCGGGTGATGATCTTGCAGGCGACATCTAACGTCAAATGAGCAAACGGGCTTACCACAGCTGCGGTCCTCTGGCAGTCTGAAAGCTTTGCGCACAAGCCGGATGCTAAGCGCCTTCCTTTGCCTTTTGGCAGTGCTCGTGCATTGCCAGCACTAGGCGGGAATGGTAACTATCCCACCGACACGTTTCGTTGTGCCCGTTGCTAAGCGCTCTGGAGCACTGTTTATGACGTAAGCGGAACACCTCTTGCCGTTCCATTCTCAGAGCTCCTGAGTTAAGTAATCTGCGACTCTTGGTGCGAATGCCCGAGGAAAACATTTCCAATGTGTCTGGCAGGGAGAAACTGAACCTGGAGAACACCTTTGTCAGGAGCTTGCACCTGCACCTTAGACACACACAGATTTGCATCACATCTAAATGGCCAAGCTCTTTCTTAGACAAGTTGAAAGCTGCTGTCAGAAGGCTGTGCTCCTTGTCAGACGGAAGCAGCAGCACGCACATAAAAGTTTGGAAAGCACTAAAGAGCCACAGAAGAGCGTGGCCTAGCAAAATGAGGCAGGAAAAAGCATATCGCTACATGTGCCCTTGTTGTCGCCTAACAACAGGTAGCAGCATAAACCAGATGCGGGTGAAGATCTTGCAGGCGACATCTAACGTCAAATGAGCAAACGGGCTTACCACAGCTGCGGTCCTCTGGCAGTCTGAAAGCTTTGCGCACAAGCCGGATGCTAAGCGCCTTCCTTTGCCTTTTGGCAGTGCTCGTGCATTGCCAGCACTAGGCGGGAATGGTCACTATCCCACAGACACGTTTCGTTGTGCCCGTTGCTAAGCGCTCTGGAGCACTGTTTATGACGTAAGCGGAACACCTCTTGCCGTTCCATTCTCAGAGCTCCTGAGTTAAGTAATCTGCTACTCTTGGTGCGAATGCCAGAGAAAAACATTTCCAATGTGTCTGGCAGGGAGAAACTGAACCTGGAGAACACCTTTGTCAGGAGCTTGCACCTGCACCTTAGACACACACAGATTTGCATCACATCTAAATGGCCAAGCTCTTTCTTAGACAAGTTGAAAGCTGCTGTCAGAAGGCTGTGCTCCTTGTCAGATGGAAGCAGCAGCACGCACATAGGAGTTTGGCAAGAACTAAAGAGCCACAGAAGAGCGTGGTCTAGCAAAATGAGGCAGGAAAAAGCATATCGCTACATGTGCCCTTGTTGTCGCCTAACAACAGGTAGCAGCATAAACCAGATGCGGGTGATGATCTTGCAGGCGACTTCTAACGTGAAATGAGCAAACGGGCTTACCACAGCTGCGGTCCTCTGGCAGTCTGAAAGCTTTGCGCACAAGCCGGATGCTAAGCGCCTTCCTTTGCCTTTTGGCAGTGCTCGTGCATTGCCAGCACTAGGCGGGAATGGTCACTATCCCACCGACACGTTTCGTTGTGCCCGTTGCTAAGCGCTCTGGAGCACTGTTTATGACGTAAGCGGAACACCTCTTGCCATTCCATTCTCAGAGCTCCTGAGTTAAGTAATCTGCGACTCTTGGTGCGAATGCCCGAGGAAAACATTTCCAATGTGTCTGGCAGGGAGAAACTGAACCTGGAGAACACCTTTGTCAGGAGCTTGCACCTGCACCTTAGACACACACAGATTTGCATCACATCTAAATGGCCAAGCTCTTTCTTAGACAAGTTGAAAGCTGCTGTCAGAAGGCTGTGCTCCTTGTCAGACGGAAGCAGCAGCACGCACATAGGAGTTTGGCAAGAACTAAAGAGCCACAGAAGAGCGTGGCCTAGGAAAATGAGGCAGGAAAAACGCTACATGTGCCCTTGTTGTCACCTAACAACAAGTAGCAGCATAAACCAGATGCGGGTGAAGATCTTGCAGGCGACATCTAACGTCAAATGAGCAAACGGGCTTACCACAGCTGCGGTCCTCTGGCAGTCTGAAAGCTTTGCGCACAAGCCGGATGCTAAGCGCCTTCCTTTGCCTTTTGGCAGTGCTCGTGCATTGCCAGCACTAGGCGGGAATGGTCACTTACCCAGAGACACGTTTCGTTGTGCCCGTTGCTAAGCGCTCTGGAGCACTGTTTATGACGTAAGCGGAACACCTCTTGCCGTTCCATTCTCAGAGCTCCTGAGTTAAGTAATCTGCGACTCTTGGTGCGAATGCCAGAGGAAAACATTTCCAATGTGTCTGGCAAGGAGAAACTGAACCTGGAGAACACCTTTGTCAGGAGCTTGCACCTGCACCTTAGACACACATAGATTTGCATCACATCTAAATGGCCAAGCTCTTTCTTAGACAAGTTGAAAGCTGCTGTCAGAAGGCTGTGCTCCTTGTCAGATGGAAGCAGCAGCACGCACATAAAAGTTTGGAAAGCACTAAAGAGCCACAGAAGAGCGTGGCCTAGCAAAATGAGGCAGGAAAAAGCATATCGCTACATGTGCCCTTGTTGTCGCCTAACAACAGGTAGCAGCATAAACCAGATGCGGGTGATGACCTTGCAGGTGACTTCTAACGTCAAATGAGCAAACGGGCTTACCACAGCTGCGGTCCTCTGGCAGTCTGAAAGCTTTGCGCACAAGGCGGATGCTAAGCGCCTTCCTTTGCCTTTTGGCAGTGCTCGTGCATTGCCAGCACTAGGCGGGAATGGTCACTATCCCACAGACACGTTTCGTTGTGCCCGTTGCTAAGCGCTCTGGAGCACTGTTTATGACGTAAGCGGAACACCTCTTGCCGTTCCATTCTCAGAGCTCCTGAGTTAAGTAATCTGCAACTCTTGGTGCGAATGCCAGAGGAAAACACTTCCAATGTGTCTGGCAGGGAGAAACTGAACCTGGAGAACACCTTTGTCAGGAGCTTGCACCTGCACCTTAGACACACACAGATTTGCATCACATCTAAATGGCCAAGCTCTTTCTTAGACAAGTTGAAAGCTGCTGTCAGAAGGCTGTGCTCCTTGTCAGATGGAAGCAGCAGCCCGCACATAGGAGTTTGGCAAGAACTAAAGAGCCACAGAAGAGCGTGGCCTAGGAAAATGAGGCAGGAAAAACGCTACATGTGCCCTTGTTGTCGCCTAACAACAGGTAGCAGCATAAACCAGATGCGGGTGAAGATCTTGCAGGCGACATGTAACGTCAAATGAGCAAACGGGCTTACCACAGCTGCGGTCCTCTGGCAGTCTGAAAGCTTTGCGCACAAGCCGGATGCTAAGCGCCTTCCTTTGCCTTTTGGCAGTGCTCGTGCATTGCCAGCACTAGGCGGGAATGGTCACTATCCCACAGACACGTTTCGTTGTGCCCGTTGCTAAGCGCTCTGGAGCACTGTTTATGACGTAAGCGGAACACCTCTTGCCGTTCCATTCTCAGAGCTCCTGAGTTAAGTAATCTGCTACTCTTGGTGCGAATGCCAGAGAAAAACATTTCCAATGTGTCTGGCAGGGAGAAACTGAACCTGGAGAACACCTTTGTCAGGAGCTTGCACCTGCACCTTAGACACACACAGATTTGCATCACATCTAAATGGCCAAGCTCTTTCTTAGACAAGTTGAAAGCTGCTGTCAGAAGGCTGTGCTCCTTGTCAGATGGAAGCAGCAGCACGCACATAGGAGTTTGGCAAGAACTAAAGAGCCACAGAAGAGCGTGGTCTAGCAAAATGAGGCAGGAAAAAGCATATCGCTACATGTGCCCTTGTTGTCGCCTAACAACAGGTAGCAGCATAAACCAGATGCGGGTGATGATCTTGCAGGTGACTTCTAACGTCAAATGAGCAAACGGGCTTACCACAGCTGCGGTCCTCTGGCAGTCTGAAAGCTTTGCGCACAAGCCGGATGCTAAGCGCCTTCCTTTGCCTTTTGGCAGTGCTCGTGCATTGCCAGCAGTAGGCGGGAATGGTCACTATCCCACAGACACGTTTCGTTGTGCCCGTTGCTAAGCGCTCTGGAGCACTGTTTATGACGTAAGCGGAACACCTCTTGCCGTTCCATTCTCAGAGCTCCTGAGTTAAGTAATCTGCGACTCTTGCTGCGAATGCCAGAGGAAAACATTTCCAATGTGTCTGGCAGGGAGAAACTGAATCTGGAGAACACCTTTGCCAGGAGCTTGCACCTGCACCTTAGACACACGCAGATTTGGATCACATCTAAATGGCCAAGCTCTTTCTTAGACAAGTTGAAAGCTGCTGTCAGAAGGCTGTGCTCCTTGTCAGATGGAAGCAGCAGCACGCACATAGGAGTTTGGCAAGAACTAAAGAGCCACAGAAGAGCGTGGCCTAGGAAAATGAGGCAGGAAAAACGCTACATGTGCCCTTGTTGTCGCCTAACAACAGGTAGCAGCATAAACCAGATGCGGGTGAAGATCTTGCAGGTGACATCTAACGTCAAATGAGCAAACGGGCTTACCACAGCTGCGGTCCTCTGGCAGTCTGAAAGCTTTGCGCACAAGCCGGATGCTAAGCGCCTTCCTTTGCCTTTTGGCAGTGCTCGTGCATTGCCAGCACTAGGCGGGAATGGTCACTTACCCAGAGACACGTTTCGTTGTGCCCGTTGCTAAGCGCTCTGGAGCACTGTTTATGACGTAAGCGGAACACCTCTTGCCGTTCCATTCTCAGAGCTCCTGAGTTAAGTAATCTGCAACTCTTGGTGCGAATGCCAGAGGAAAACACTTCCAATGTGTCTGGCAAGGAGAAACTGAACCTGGAGAACACCTTTGTCAGGAGCTTGCACCTGCACCTTAGACACACACAGATTTGCATCACATCTAAATGGCCAAGCTCTTTCTTAGACAAGTTGAAAGCTGCTGTCAGAAGGCTGTGCTCCTTGTCAGATGGAAGCAGCAGCACGCACATAGGAGTTTGGAAAGCACTAAAGAGCCACAGAAGAGCGTGGCCTAGGAAAATGAGGCAGGAAAAACGCTACATGTGCCCTTGTTGTCACCTAACAACAAGTAGCAGCATAAACCAGATGCGGGTGAAGATCTTGCAGGCGACATCTAACGTCAAATGAGCAAACGGGCTTACCACAGCTGCGGTCCTCTGGCAGTCTGAAAGCTTTGCGCACAAGCCGGATGCTAAGCGCCTTCCTTTGCCTTTTGGCAGTGCTCGTGCATTGCCAGCAGTAGGCGGGAATGGTCACTTACCCAGAGACACGTTTCGTTGTGCCCGTTGCTAAGCGCTCTGGAGCACTGTTTATGACGTAAGCGGAACACCTCTTGCCGTTCCATTCTCAGAGCTCCTGAGTTAAGTAATCTGCGACTCTTGGTGCGAATGATAGAGGAAAACATTTCCAATGTGTCTGGCAAGGAGAAACTGAACCTGGAGAACACCTTTGTCAGGAGCTTGCACCTGCACCTTAGACACACATAGATTTGCATCACATCTAAATGGCCAAGCTCTTTCTTAGACAAGTTGAAAGCTGCTGTCAGAAGGCTGTGCTCCTTGTCAGATGGAAGCAGCAGCACGCACATAAAAGTTTGGAAAGCACTAAAGAGCCACAGAAGAGCGTGGCCTAGCAAAATGAGGCAGGAAAAAGCATATCGCTACATGTGCCCTTGTTGTCGCCTAACAACAGGTAGCAGCATAAACCAGATGCGGGTGATGACCTTGCAGGTGACTTCTAACGTCAAATGAGCAAACGGGCTTACCACAGCTGCGGTCCTCTGGCAGTCTGAAAGCTTTGCGCACAAGGCGGATGCTAAGCGCCTTCCTTTGCCTTTTGGCAGTGCTCGTGCATTGCCAGCACTAGGCGGGAATGGTCACTTACCCACAGACACGTTTCGTTGTGCCCGTTGCTAAGCGCTCTGGAGCACTGTTTATGACGTAAGCGGAACACCTCTTGCCGTTCCATTCTCAGAGCTCCTGAGTTAAGTAATCTGCAACTCTTGGTGCGAATGCCAGAGGAAAACACTTCCAATGTGTCTGGCAAGGAGAAACTGAACCTGGAGAACACCTTTGTCAGGAGCTTGCACCTGCACCTTAGACACACACAGATTTGCATCACATCTAAATGGCCAAGCTCTTTCTTAGACAAGTTGAAAGCTGCTGTCAGAAGGCTGTGCTCCTTGTCAGATGGAAGCAGCAGCACGCACATAGGAGTTTGGCAAGAACTAAAGAGCCACAGAAGAGCGTGGCCTAGGAAAATGAGGCAGGAAAAACGCTACATGTGCCCTTGTTGTCGCCTAACAACAGGTAGCAGCATAAACCAGATGCGGGTGAAGATCTTGCAGGCGACATCTAACGTCAAATGAGCAAACGGGCTTACCACAGCTGCGGTCCTCTGGCAGTCTGAAAGCTTTGCGCACAAGCCGGATGCTAAGCGCCTTCCTTTGCCTTTTGGCAGTGCTCGTGCATTGCCAGCACTAGGCGGGAATGGTCACTATCCCACAGACACGTTTCGTTGTGCCCGTTGCTAAGCGCTCTGGAGCACTGTTTATGACGTAAGCGGAACACCTCTTGCCGTTCCATTCTCAGAGCTCCTGAGTTAAGTAATCTGCTACTCTTGGTGCGAATGCCAGAGAAAAACATTTCCAATGTGTCTGGCAGGGAGAAACTGAACCTGGAGAACACCTTTGTCAGGAGCTTGCACCTGCACCTTAGACACACACAGATTTGCATCACATCTAAATGGCCAAGCTCTTTCTTAGACAAGTTGAAAGCTGCTGTCAGAAGGCTGTGCTCCTTGTCAGATGGAAGCAGCAGCACGCACATAGGAGTTTGGCAAGAACTAAAGAGCCACAGAAGAGCGTGGCCTAGGAAAATGAGGCAGGAAAAACGCTACATGTGCCCTTGTTGTCGCCTAACAACAGGTAGCAGCATAAACCAGATGCGGGTGAAGATCTTGCAGGCGACATCTAACGTCAAATGAGCAAACGGGCTTACCACAGCTGCGGTCCTCTGGCAGTCTGAAAGCTTTGCGCACAAGCCGGATGCTAAGCGCCTTCCTTTGCCTTTTGGCAGTGCTCGTGCATTGCCAGCACTAGGCGGGAATGGTCACTTACCCAGAGACACGTTTCGTTGTGCCCGTTGCTAAGCGCTCTGGAGCACTGTTTATGACGTAAGCGGAACACCTCTTGCCGTTCCATTCTCAGAGCTCCTGAGTTAAGTAATCTGCAACTCTTGGTGCGAATGCCAGAGGAAAACACTTCCAATGTGTCTGGCAAGGAGAAACTGAACCTGGAGAACACCTTTGTCAGGAGCTTGCACCTGCACCTTAGACACACACAGATTTGCATCACATCTAAATGGCCAAGCTCTTTCTTAGACAAGTTGAAAGCTGCTGTCAGAAGGCTGTGCTCCTTGTCAGATGGAAGCAGCAGCACGCACATAGGAGTTTGGAAAGCACTAAAGAGCCACAGAAGAGCGTGGCCTAGGAAAATGAGGCAGGAAAAACGCTACATGTGCCCTTGTTGTCACCTAACAACAAGTAGCAGCATAAACCAGATGCGGGTGAAGATCTTGCAGGCGACATCTAACGTCAAATGAGCAAACGGGCTTACCACAGCTGCGGTCCTCTGGCAGTCTGAAAGCTTTGCGCACAAGCCGGATGCTAAGCGCCTTCCTTTGCCTTTTGGCAGTGCTCGTGCATTGCCAGCACTAGGCGGGAATGGTCACTTACCCAGAGACACGTTTCGTTGTGCCCGTTGCTAAGCGCTCTGGAGCACTGTTTATGACGTAAGCGGAACACCTCTTGCCGTTCCATTCTCAGAGCTCCTGAGTTAAGTAATCTGCGACTCTTGGTGCGAATGATAGAGGAAAACATTTCCAATGTGTCTGGCAAGGAGAAACTGAACCTGGAGAACACCTTTGTCAGGAGCTTGCACCTGCACCTTAGACACACACAGATTTGCATCACATCTAAATGGCCAAGCTCTTTCTTAGACAAGTTGAAAGCTGCTGTCAGAAGGCTGTGCTCCTTGTCAGACGGAAGCAGCAGCACGCACATAGGAGTTTGGCAAGAACTAAAGAGCCACAGAAGAGCGTGGCCTAGGAAAATGAGGCAGGAAAAACGCTACATGTGCCCTTGTTGTCACCTAACAACAAGTAGCAGCATAAACCAGATGCGGGTGAAGATCTTGCAGGCGACATCTAACGTCAAATGAGCAAACGGGCTTACCACAGCTGCGGTCCTCTGGCAGTCTGAAAGCTTTGCGCACAAGCCGGATGCTAAGCGCCTTCCTTTGCCTTTTGGCAGTGCTCGTGCATTGCCAGCACTAGGCGGGAATGGTCACTTACCCAGAGACACGTTTCGTTGTGCCCGTTGCTAAGCGCTCTGGAGCACTGTTTATGACGTAAGCGGAACACCTCTTGCCGTTCCATTCTCAGAGCTCCTGAGTTAAGTAATCTGCGACTCTTGGTGCGAATGCCAGAGGAAAACATTTCCAATGTGTCTGGCAAGGAGAAACTGAACCTGGAGAACACCTTTGTCAGGAGCTTGCACCTGCACCTTAGACACACATAGATTTGCATCACATCTAAATGGCCAAGCTCTTTCTTAGACAAGTTGAAAGCTGCTGTCAGAAGGCTGTGCTCCTTGTCAGATGGAAGCAGCAGCACGCACATAAAAGTTTGGAAAGCACTAAAGAGCCACAGAAGAGCGTGGCCTAGCAAAATGAGGCAGGAAAAAGCATATCGCTACATGTGCCCTTGTTGTCGCCTAACAACAGGTAGCAGCATAAACCAGATGCGGGTGATGACCTTGCAGGTGACTTCTAACGTCAAATGAGCAAACGGGCTTACCACAGCTGCGGTCCTCTGGCAGTCTGAAAGCTTTGCGCACAAGGCGGATGCTAAGCGCCTTCCTTTGCCTTTTGGCAGTGCTCGTGCATTGCCAGCACTAGGCGGGAATGGTCACTATCCCACAGACACGTTTCGTTGTGCCCGTTGCTAAGCGCTCTGGAGCACTGTTTATGACGTAAGCGGAACACCTCTTGCCGTTCCATTCTCAGAGCTCCTGAGTTAAGTAATCTGCAACTCTTGGTGCGAATGCCAGAGGAAAACACTTCCAATGTGTCTGGCAAGGAGAAACTGAACCTGGAGAACACCTTTGTCAGGAGCTTGCACCTGCACCTTAGACACACACAGATTTGGATCACATCTAAATGGCCAAGCTCTTTCTTAGACAAGTTGAAAGCTGCTGTCAGAAGGCTGTGCTCCTTGTCAGATGGAAGCAGCAGCACGCACATAGGAGTTTGGCAAGAACTAAAGAGCCACAGAAGAGCGTGGCCTAGGAAAATGAGGCAGGAAAAACGCTACATGTGCCCTTGTTGTCGCCTAACAACAGGTAGCAGCATAAACCAGATGCGGGTGAAGATCTTGCAGGCGACATCTAACGTCAAATGAGCAAACGGGCTTACCACAGCTGCGGTCCTCTGGCAGTCTGAAAGCTTTGCGCACAAGCCGGATGCTAAGCGCCTTCCTTTGCCTTTTGGCAGTGCTCGTGCATTGCCAGCACTAGGCGGGAATGGTCACTATCCCACAGACACGTTTCGTTGTGCCCGTTGCTAAGCGCTCTGGAGCACTGTTTATGACGTAAGCGGAACACCTCTTGCCGTTCCATTCTCAGAGCTCCTGAGTTAAGTAATCTGCTACTCTTGGTGCGAATGCCAGAGAAAAACATTTCCAATGTGTCTGGCAGGGAGAAACTGAACCTGGAGAACACCTTTGTCAGGAGCTTGCACCTGCACCTTAGACACACACAGATTTGCATCACATCTAAATGGCCAAGCTCTTTCTTAGACAAGTTGAAAGCTGCTGTCAGAAGGCTGTGCTCCTTGTCAGATGGAAGCAGCAGCACGCACATAGGAGTTTGGCAAGAACTAAAGAGCCACAGAAGAGCGTGGTCTAGCAAAATGAGGCAGGAAAAAGCATATCGCTACATGTGCCCTTGTTGTCGCCTAACAACAGGTAGCAGCATAAACCAGATGCGGGTGATGATCTTGCAGGTGACTTCTAACGTCAAATGAGCAAACGGGCTTACCACAGCTGCGGTCCTCTGGCAGTCTGAAAGCTTTGCGCACAAGCCGGATGCTAAGCGCCTTCCTTTGCCTTTTGGCAGTGCTCGTGCATTGCCAGCAGTAGGCGGGAATGGTCACTATCCCACAGACACGTTTCGTTGTGCCCGTTGCTAAGCGCTCTGGAGCACTGTTTATGACGTAAGCGGAACACCTCTTGCCGTTCCATTCTCAGAGCTCCTGAGTTAAGTAATCTGCGACTCTTGCTGCGAATGCCAGAGGAAAACATTTCCAATGTGTCTGGCAGGGAGAAACTGAATCTGGAGAACACCTTTGCCAGGAGCTTGCACCTGCACCTTAGACACACGCAGATTTGGATCACATCTAAATGGCCAAGCTCTTTCTTAGACAAGTTGAAAGCTGCTGTCAGAAGGCTGTGCTCCTTGTCAGATGGAAGCAGCAGCACGCACATAGGAGTTTGGCAAGAACTAAAGAGCCACAGAAGAGCGTGGCCTAGGAAAATGAGGCAGGAAAAACGCTACATGTGCCCTTGTTGTCGCCTAACAACAGGTAGCAGCATAAACCAGATGCGGGTGAAGATCTTGCAGGCGACATCTAACGTCAAATGAGCAAACGGGCTTACCACAGCTGCGGTCCTCTGGCAGTCTGAAAGCTTTGCGCACAAGCCGGATGCTAAGCGCCTTCCTTTGCCTTTTGGCAGTGCTCGTGCATTGCCAGCACTAGGCGGGAATGGTCACTTACCCAGAGACACGTTTCGTTGTGCCCGTTGCTAAGCGCTCTGGAGCACTGTTTATGACGTAAGCGGAACACCTCTTGCCGTTCCATTCTCAGAGCTCCTGAGTTAAGTAATCTGCAACTCTTGGTGCGAATGCCAGAGGAAAACACTTCCAATGTGTCTGGCAAGGAGAAACTGAACCTGGAGAACACCTTTGTCAGGAGCTTGCACCTGCACCTTAGACACACACAGATTTGCATCACATCTAAATGGCCAAGCTCTTTCTTAGACAAGTTGAAAGCTGCTGTCAGAAGGCTGTGCTCCTTGTCAGATGGAAGCAGCAGCACGCACATAGGAGTTTGGAAAGCACTAAAGAGCCACAGAAGAGCGTGGCCTAGGAAAATGAGGCAGGAAAAACGCTACATGTGCCCTTGTTGTCACCTAACAACAAGTAGCAGCATAAACCAGATGCGGGTGAAGATCTTGCAGGCGACATCTAACGTCAAATGAGCAAACGGGCTTACCACAGCTGCGGTCCTCTGGCAGTCTGAAAGCTTTGCGCACAAGCCGGATGCTAAGCGCCTTCCTTTGCCTTTTGGCAGTGCTCGTGCATTGCCAGCAGTAGGCGGGAATGGTCACTTACCCAGAGACACGTTTCGTTGTGCCCGTTGCTAAGCGCTCTGGAGCACTGTTTATGACGTAAGCGGAACACCTCTTGCCGTTCCATTCTCAGAGCTCCTGAGTTAAGTAATCTGCGACTCTTGGTGCGAATGATAGAGGAAAACATTTCCAATGTGTCTGGCAAGGAGAAACTGAACCTGGAGAACACCTTTGTCAGGAGCTTGCACCTGCACCTTAGACACACACAGATTTGCATCACATCTAAATGGCCAAGCTCTTTCTTAGACAAGTTGAAAGCTGCTGTCAGAAGGCTGTGCTCCTTGTCAGATGGAAGCAGCAGCACGCACATAGGAGTTTGGCAAGAACTAAAGAGCCACAGAAGAGCGTGGCCTAGGAAAATGAGGCAGGAAAAACGCTACATGTGCCCTTGTTGTCACCTAACAACAAGTAGCAGCATAAACCAGATGCGGGTGAAGATCTTGCAGGCGACATCTAACGTCAAATGAGCAAACGGGCTTACCACAGCTGCGGTCCTCTGGCAGTCTGAAAGCTTTGCGCACAAGCCGGATGCTAAGCGCCTTCCTTTGCCTTTTGGCAGTGCTCGTGCATTGCCAGCACTAGGCGGGAATGGTCACTTACCCAGAGACACGTTTCGTTGTGCCCGTTGCTAAGCGCTCTGGAGCACTGTTTATGACGTAAGCGGAACACCTCTTGCCGTTCCATTCTCAGAGCTCCTGAGTTAAGTAATCTGCGACTCTTGGTGCGAATGCCAGAGGAAAACATTTCCAATGTGTCTGGCAAGGAGAAACTGAACCTGGAGAACACCTTTGTCAGGAGCTTGCACCTGCACCTTAGACACACATAGATTTGCATCACATCTAAATGGCCAAGCTCTTTCTTAGACAAGTTGAAAGCTGCTGTCAGAAGGCTGTGCTCCTTGTCAGATGGAAGCAGCAGCACGCACATAAAAGTTTGGAAAGCACTAAAGAGCCACAGAAGAGCGTGGCCTAGCAAAATGAGGCAGGAAAAAGCATATCGCTACATGTGCCCTTGTTGTCGCCTAACAACAGGTAGCAGCATAAACCAGATGCGGGTGATGACCTTGCAGGTGACTTCTAACGTCAAATGAGCAAACGGGCTTACCACAGCTGCGGTCCTCTGGCAGTCTGAAAGCTTTGCGCACAAGGCGGATGCTAAGCGCCTTCCTTTGCCTTTTGGCAGTGCTCGTGCATTGCCAGCACTAGGCGGGAATGGTCACTATCCCACAGACACGTTTCGTTGTGCCCGTTGCTAAGCGCTCTGGAGCACTGTTTATGACGTAAGCGGAACACCTCTTGCCGTTCCATTCTCAGAGCTCCTGAGTTAAGTAATCTGCAACTCTTGGTGCGAATGCCAGAGGAAAACACTTCCAATGTGTCTGGCAAGGAGAAACTGAACCTGGAGAACACCTTTGTCAGGAGCTTGCACCTGCACCTTAGACACACACAGATTTGGATCACATCTAAATGGCCAAGCTCTTTCTTAGACAAGTTGAAAGCTGCTGTCAGAAGGCTGTGCTCCTTGTCAGATGGAAGCAGCAGCACGCACATAGGAGTTTGGCAAGAACTAAAGAGCCACAGAAGAGCGTGGCCTAGGAAAATGAGGCAGGAAAAACGCTACATGTGCCCTTGTTGTCGCCTAACAACAGGTAGCAGCATAAACCAGATGCGGGTGAAGATCTTGCAGGCGACATCTAACGTCAAATGAGCAAACGGGCTTACCACAGCTGCGGTCCTCTGGCAGTCTGAAAGCTTTGCGCACAAGCCGGATGCTAAGCGCCTTCCTTTGCCTTTTGGCAGTGCTCGTGCATTGCCAGCACTAGGCGGGAATGGTCACTATCCCACAGACACGTTTCGTTGTGCCCGTTGCTAAGCGCTCTGGAGCACTGTTTATGACGTAAGCGGAACACCTCTTGCCGTTCCATTCTCAGAGCTCCTGAGTTAAGTAATCTGCTACTCTTGGTGCGAATGCCAGAGAAAAACATTTCCAATGTGTCTGGCAGGGAGAAACTGAACCTGGAGAACACCTTTGTCAGGAGCTTGCACCTGCACCTTAGACACACACAGATTTGCATCACATCTAAATGGCCAAGCTCTTTCTTAGACAAGTTGAAAGCTGCTGTCAGAAGGCTGTGCTCCTTGTCAGATGGAAGCAGCAGCACGCACATAGGAGTTTGGCAAGAACTAAAGAGCCACAGAAGAGCGTGGTCTAGCAAAATGAGGCAGGAAAAAGCATATCGCTACATGTGCCCTTGTTGTCGCCTAACAACAGGTAGCAGCATAAACCAGATGCGGGTGATGATCTTGCAGGTGACTTCTAACGTCAAATGAGCAAACGGGCTTACCACAGCTGCGGTCCTCTGGCAGTCTGAAAGCTTTGCGCACAAGCCGGATGCTAAGCGCCTTCCTTTGCCTTTTGGCAGTGCTCGTGCATTGCCAGCAGTAGGCGGGAATGGTCACTATCCCACAGACACGTTTCGTTGTGCCCGTTGCTAAGCGCTCTGGAGCACTGTTTATGACGTAAGCGGAACACCTCTTGCCGTTCCATTCTCAGAGCTCCTGAGTTAAGTAATCTGCGACTCTTGCTGCGAATGCCAGAGGAAAACATTTCCAATGTGTCTGGCAGGGAGAAACTGAATCTGGAGAACACCTTTGCCAGGAGCTTGCACCTGCACCTTAGACACACGCAGATTTGGATCACATCTAAATGGCCAAGCTCTTTCTTAGACAAGTTGAAAGCTGCTGTCAGAAGGCTGTGCTCCTTGTCAGATGGAAGCAGCAGCACGCACATAGGAGTTTGGCAAGAACTAAAGAGCCACAGAAGAGCGTGGCCTAGGAAAATGAGGCAGGAAAAACGCTACATGTGCCCTTGTTGTCGCCTAACAACAGGTAGCAGCATAAACCAGATGCGGGTGAAGATCTTGCAGGCGACATCTAACGTCAAATGAGCAAACGGGCTTACCACAGCTGCGGTCCTCTGGCAGTCTGAAAGCTTTGCGCACAAGCCGGATGCTAAGCGCCTTCCTTTGCCTTTTGGCAGTGCTCGTGCATTGCCAGCACTAGGCGGGAATGGTCACTTACCCAGAGACACGTTTCGTTGTGCCCGTTGCTAAGCGCTCTGGAGCACTGTTTATGACGTAAGCGGAACACCTCTTGCCGTTCCATTCTCAGAGCTCCTGAGTTAAGTAATCTGCAACTCTTGGTGCGAATGCCAGAGGAAAACACTTCCAATGTGTCTGGCAAGGAGAAACTGAACCTGGAGAACACCTTTGTCAGGAGCTTGCACCTGCACCTTAGACACACACAGATTTGCATCACATCTAAATGGCCAAGCTCTTTCTTAGACAAGTTGAAAGCTGCTGTCAGAAGGCTGTGCTCCTTGTCAGATGGAAGCAGCAGCACGCACATAGGAGTTTGGAAAGCACTAAAGAGCCACAGAAGAGCGTGGCCTAGGAAAATGAGGCAGGAAAAACGCTACATGTGCCCTTGTTGTCACCTAACAACAAGTAGCAGCATAAACCAGATGCGGGTGAAGATCTTGCAGGCGACATCTAACGTCAAATGAGCAAACGGGCTTACCACAGCTGCGGTCCTCTGGCAGTCTGAAAGCTTTGCGCACAAGCCGGATGCTAAGCGCCTTCCTTTGCCTTTTGGCAGTGCTCGTGCATTGCCAGCAGTAGGCGGGAATGGTCACTTACCCAGAGACACGTTTCGTTGTGCCCGTTGCTAAGCGCTCTGGAGCACTGTTTATGACGTAAGCGGAACACCTCTTGCCGTTCCATTCTCAGAGCTCCTGAGTTAAGTAATCTGCGACTCTTGGTGCGAATGATAGAGGAAAACATTTCCAATGTGTCTGGCAAGGAGAAACTGAACCTGGAGAACACCTTTGTCAGGAGCTTGCACCTGCACCTTAGACACACACAGATTTGCATCACATCTAAATGGCCAAGCTCTTTCTTAGACAAGTTGAAAGCTGCTGTCAGAAGGCTGTGCTCCTTGTCAGATGGAAGCAGCAGCACGCACATAGGAGTTTGGCAAGAACTAAAGAGCCACAGAAGAGCGTGGCCTAGGAAAATGAGGCAGGAAAAACGCTACATGTGCCCTTGTTGTCACCTAACAACAAGTAGCAGCATAAACCAGATGCGGGTGAAGATCTTGCAGGCGACATCTAACGTCAAATGAGCAAACGGGCTTACCACAGCTGCGGTCCTCTGGCAGTCTGAAAGCTTTGCGCACAAGGCGGATGCTAAGCGCCTTCCTTTGCCTTTTGGCAGTGCTCGTGCATTGCCAGCACTAGGCGGGAATGGTCACTTACCCAGAGACACGTTTCGTTGTGCCCGTTGCTAAGCGCTCTGGAGCACTGTTTATGACGTAAGCGGAACACCTCTTGCCGTTCCATTCTCAGAGCTCCTGAGTTAAGTAATCTGCGACTCTTGGTGCGAATGCCAGAGGAAAACATTTCCAATGTGTCTGGCAAGGAGAAACTGAACCTGGAGAACACCTTTGTCAGGAGCTTGCACCTGCACCTTAGACACACATAGATTTGCATCACATCTAAATGGCCAAGCTCTTTCTTAGACAAGTTGAAAGCTGCTGTCAGAAGGCTGTGCTCCTTGTCAGATGGAAGCAGCAGCACGCACATAAAAGTTTGGAAAGCACTAAAGAGCCACAGAAGAGCGTGGCCTAGCAAAATGAGGCAGGAAAAAGCATATCGCTACATGTGCCCTTGTTGTCGCCTAACAACAGGTAGCAGCATAAACCAGATGCGGGTGATGACCTTGCAGGTGACTTCTAACGTCAAATGAGCAAACGGGCTTACCACAGCTGCGGTCCTCTGGCAGTCTGAAAGCTTTGCGCACAAGCCGGATGCTAAGCGCCTTCCTTTGCCTTTTGGCAGTGCTCGTGCATTGCCAGCACTAGGCGGGAATGGTCACTATCCCACAGACACGTTTCGTTGTGCCCGTTGCTAAGCGCTCTGGAGCACTGTTTATGACGTAAGCGGAACACCTCTTGCCGTTCCATTCTCAGAGCTCCTGAGTTAAGTAATCTGCGACTCTTGGTGCGAATGATAGAGGAAAACATTTCCAATGTGTCTGGCAAGGAGAAACTGAACCTGGAGAACACCTTTGTCAGGAGCTTGCACCTGCACCTTAGACACACACAGATTTGCATCACATCTAAATGGCCAAGCTCTTTCTTAGACAAGTTGAAAGCTGCTGTCAGAAGGCTGTGCTCCTTGTCAGATGGAAGCAGCAGCACGCACATAGGAGTTTGGCAAGAACTAAAGAGCCACAGAAGAGCGTGGCCTAGGAAAATGAGGCAGGAAAAACGCTACATGTGCCCTTGTTGTCACCTAACAACAAGTAGCAGCATAAACCAGATGCGGGTGAAGATCTTGCAGGCGACATCTAACGTCAAATGAGCAAACGGGCTTACCACAGCTGCGGTCCTCTGGCAGTCTGAAAGCTTTGCGCACAAGCCGGATGCTAAGCGCCTTCCTTTGCCTTTTGGCAGTGCTCGTGCATTGCCAGCACTAGGCGGGAATGGTCACTTACCCAGAGACACGTTTCGTTGTGCCCGTTGCTAAGCGCTCTGGAGCACTGTTTATGACGTAAGCGGAACACCTCTTGCCGTTCCATTCTCAGAGCTCCTGAGTTAAGTAATCTGCGACTCTTGGTGCGAATGCCAGAGGAAAACATTTCCAATGTGTCTGGCAAGGAGAAACTGAACCTGGAGAACACCTTTGTCAGGAGCTTGCACCTGCACCTTAGACACACATAGATTTGCATCACATCTAAATGGCCAAGCTCTTTCTTAGACAAGTTGAAAGCTGCTGTCAGAAGGCTGTGCTCCTTGTCAGATGGAAGCAGCAGCACGCACATAAAAGTTTGGAAAGCACTAAAGAGCCACAGAAGAGCGTGGCCTAGCAAAATGAGGCAGGAAAAAGCATATCGCTACATGTGCCCTTGTTGTCGCCTAACAACAGGTAGCAGCATAAACCAGATGCGGGTGATGACCTTGCAGGTGACTTCTAACGTCAAATGAGCAAACGGGCTTACCACAGCTGCGGTCCTCTGGCAGTCTGAAAGCTTTGCGCACAAGCCGGATGCTAAGCGCCTTCCTTTGCCTTTTGGCAGTGCTCGTGCATTGCCAGCACTAGGCGGGAATGGTCACTATCCCACAGACACGTTTCGTTGTGCCCGTTGCTAAGCGCTCTGGAGCACTGTTTATGACGTAAGCGGAACACCTCTTGCCGTTCCATTCTCAGAGCTCCTGAGTTAAGTAATCTGCAACTCTTGGTGCGAATGCCAGAGGAAAACACTTCCAATGTGTCTGGCAAGGAGAAACTGAACCTGGAGAACACCTTTGTCAGGAGCTTGCACCTGCACCTTAGACACACACAGATTTGGATCACATCTAAATGGCCAAGCTCTTTCTTAGACAAGTTGAAAGCTGCTGTCAGAAGGCTGTGCTCCTTGTCAGATGGAAGCAGCAGCACGCACATAGGAGTTTGGCAAGAACTAAAGAGCCACAGAAGAGCGTGGCCTAGGAAAATGAGGCAGGAAAAACGCTACATGTGCCCTTGTTGTCGCCTAACAACAGGTAGCAGCATAAACCAGATGCGGGTGAAGATCTTGCAGGCGACATCTAACGTCAAATGAGCAAACGGGCTTACCACAGCTGCGGTCCTCTGGCAGTCTGAAAGCTTTGCGCACAAGCCGGATGCTAAGCGCCTTCCTTTGCCTTTTGGCAGTGCTCGTGCATTGCCAGCACTAGGCGGGAATGGTCACTTACCCAGAGACACGTTTCGTTGTGCCCGTTGCTAAGCGCTCTGGAGCACTGTTTATGACGTAAGCGGAACACCTCTTGCCGTTCCATTCTCAGAGCTCCTGAGTTAAGTAATCTGCAACTCTTGGTGCGAATGCCAGAGGAAAACACTTCCAATGTGTCTGGCAAGGAGAAACTGAACCTGGAGAACACCTTTGTCAGGAGCTTGCACCTGCACCTTAGACACACACAGATTTGCATCACATCTAAATGGCCAAGCTCTTTCTTAGACAAGTTGAAAGCTGCTGTCAGAAGGCTGTGCTCCTTGTCAGATGGAAGCAGCAGCACGCACATAGGAGTTTGGAAAGCACTAAAGAGCCACAGAAGAGCGTGGCCTAGGAAAATGAGGCAGGAAAAACGCTACATGTGCCCTTGTTGTCACCTAACAACAAGTAGCAGCATAAACCAGATGCGGGTGAAGATCTTGCAGGCGACATCTAACGTCAAATGAGCAAACGGGCTTACCACAGCTGCGGTCCTCTGGCAGTCTGAAAGCTTTGCGCACAAGCCGGATGCTAAGCGCCTTCCTTTGCCTTTTGGCAGTGCTCGTGCATTGCCAGCAGTAGGCGGGAATGGTCACTTACCCAGAGACACGTTTCGTTGTGCCCGTTGCTAAGCGCTCTGGAGCACTGTTTATGACGTAAGCGGAACACCTCTTGCCGTTCCATTCTCAGAGCTCCTGAGTTAAGTAATCTGCGACTCTTGGTGCGAATGATAGAGGAAAACATTTCCAATGTGTCTGGCAAGGAGAAACTGAACCTGGAGAACACCTTTGTCAGGAGCTTGCACCTGCACCTTAGACACACACAGATTTGCATCACATCTAAATGGCCAAGCTCTTTCTTAGACAAGTTGAAAGCTGCTGTCAGAAGGCTGTGCTCCTTGTCAGATGGAAGCAGCAGCACGCACATAGGAGTTTGGCAAGAACTAAAGAGCCACAGAAGAGCGTGGTCTAGCAAAATGAGGCAGGAAAAAGCATATCGCTACATGTGCCCTTGTTGTCGCCTAACAACAGGTAGCAGCATAAACCAGATGCGGGTGAAGATCTTGCAGGCGACTTCTAACGTCAAATGAGCAAACGGGCTTACCACAGCTGCGGTCCTCTAGCAGTCTGAAAGCTTTGCACACAAGCCGGATGCTAAGCGCCTTCCTTTGCCTTTTGGCAGTGCTCGTGCATTGCCAGCACTAGGCGGGAATGGTCACTTACCCAGAGACACGTTTCGTTGTGCCCGTTGCTAAGCGCTCTGGAGCACTGTTTATGACGTAAGCGGAACACCTCTTGCCGTTCCATTCTCAGAGCTCCTGAGTTAAGTAATCTGCTACTCTTGGTGCGAATGCCAGGGAAAAACATTTCCAATGTGTCTGGCAAGGAGAAACTGAACCTGGAGAACACCTTTGTCAGGAGCTTGCACCTGCACCTTAGACACACACAGATTTGCATCACATCTAAATGGCCAAGCTCTTTCTTAGACAAGTTGAAAGCTGCTGTCAGAAGGCTGTGCTCCTTGTCAGATGGAAGCAGCAGCACGCCCATAGGAGTTTGGAAAGCACTAAAGAGCCACAGAAGAGCGTGGCCTAGGAAAATGAGGCAGGAAAAACGCTACATGTGCCCTTGTTGTCGCCTAACAACAAGTAGCAGCATAAACCAGATGCGGGTGAAGATCTTGCAGGCGACATCTAACGTCAAATGAGCAAACGGGCTTACCACAGCTGCGGTCCTCTGGCAGTCTGAAAGCTTTGCGCACAAGCCGGATGCTAAGCGCCTTCCTTTGCCTTTTGGCAGTGCTCGTGCATTGCCAGCAGTAGGCGGGAATGGTCACTTACCCAGAGACACGTTTCGTTGTGCCCGTTGCTAAGCGCTCTGGAGCACTGTTTATGACGTAAGCGGAACACCTCTTGCCGTTCCATTCTCAGAGCTCCTGAGTTAAGTAATCTGCGACTCTTGGTGCGAATGCCAGAGGAAAACATTTCCAATGTGTCTGGCAAGGAGAAACTGAACCTGGAGAACACCTTTGTCAGGAGCTTGCACCTGCACCTTAGACACACACAGATTTGCATCACATCTAAATGGCCAAGCTCTTTCTTAGACAAGTTGAAAGCTGCTGTCAGAAGGCTGTGCTCCTTGTCAGATGGAAGCAGCAGCACGCACATAGGAGTTTGGCAAGAACTAAAGAGCCACAGAAGAGCGTGGCCTAGGAAAATGAGGCAGGAAAAACGCTACATGTGCCCTTGTTGTCGCCTAACAACAGGTAGCAGCATAAACCAGATGCGGGTGAAGATCTTGCAGGCGACATGTAACGTCAAATGAGCAAACGGGCTTACCACAGCTGCGGTCCTCTGGCAGTCTGAAAGCTTTGCGCACAAGCCGGATGCTAAGCGCCTTCCTTTGCCTTTTGGCAGTGCTCGTGCATTGCCAGCACTAGGCGGGAATGGTCACTATCCCACAGACACGTTTCGTTGTGCCCGTTGCTAAGCGCTCTGGAGCACTGTTTATGACGTAAGCGGAACACCTCTTGCCGTTTCATTCTCAGAGCTCCTGAGTTAAGTAATCTGCTACTCTTGGTGCGAATGCCAGAGGAAAATATTTCCAATGTGTCTGGCAAGGAGAAACTGAACCTGGAGAACACCTTTGTCAGGAGCTTGCACCTGCACCTTAGACACACGCAGATTTGGATCACATCTAAATGGCCAAGCTCTTTCTTAGACAAGTTGAAAGCTGCTGTCAGAAGGCTGTGCTGCTTGTCAGACGGAAGCAGCAGCACGCACATAGGAGTTTGGCAAGAACTAAAGAGCCACAGAAGAGCGTGGCCTAGGAAAATGAGGCAGGAAAAACGCTACATGTGCCCTTGTTGTCGCCTAACAACAGGTAGCAGCATAAACCAGATGCGGGTGAAGATCTTGCAGGCGACATCTAACGTCAAATGAGCAAACGGGCTTACCACAGCTGCGGTCCTCTGGCAGTCTGAAAGCTTTGCGCACAAGCCGGATGCTAAGCGCCTTCCTTTGCCTTTTGGCAGTGCTCGTGCATTGCCAGCACTAGGCGGGAATGGTCACTATCCCACAGACACGTTTCGTTGTGCCCGTTGCTAAGCGCTCTGGAGCACTGTTTATGACGTAAGCGGAACACCTCTTGCCGTTCCATTCTCAGAGCTCCTGAGTTAAGTAATCTGCTACTCTTGGTGCGAATGCCAGAGAAAAACATTTCCAATGTGTCTGTCAGGGAGAAACTGAACCTGGAGAACACCTTTGTCAGGAGCTTGCACCTGCACCTTAGACACACACAGATTTGCATCACATCTAAATGGCCAAGCTCTTTCTTAGACAAGTTGAAAGCTGCTGTCAGAAGGCTGTGCTCCTTGTCAGATGGAAGCAGCAGCACGCACATAGGAGTTTGGCAAGAACTAAAGAGCCACAGAAGAGCGTGGTCTAGCAAAATGAGGCAGGAAAAAGCATATCGCTACATGTGCCCTTGTTGTCGCCTAACAACAGGTAGCAGCATAAACCAGATGCGGGTGAAGATCTTGCAGGCGACTTCTAACGTCAAATGAGCAAACGGGCTTACCACAGCTGCGGTCCTCTGGCAGTCTGAAAGCTTTGCGCACAAGCCGGATGCTAAGCGCCTTCCTTTGCCTTTTGGCAGTGCTCGTGCATTGCCAGCACTAGGCGGGAATGGTCACTATCCCACAGACACGTTTCGTTGTGCCCGTTGCTAAGCGCTCTGGAGCACTGTTTATGACGTAAGCGGAACACCTCTTGCCGTTCCATTCTCAGAGCTCCTGAGATAAGTAATCTGCTACTCTTGGTGCGAATGCCAGGGAAAAACATTTCCAATGTGTCTGGCAAGGAGAAACTGAACCTGGAGAACACCTTTGTCAGGAGCTTGCACCTGCACCTTAGACACACACAGATTTGCATCACATCTAAATGGCCAAGCTCTTTCTTAGACAAGTTGAAAGCTGCTGTCAGAAGGCTGTGCTCCTTGTCAGATGGAAGCAGCAGCACGCACATAGGAGTTTGGAAAGCACTAAAGAGCCACAGAAGAGCGTGGCCTAGGAAAATGAGGCAGGAAAAACGCTACATGTGCCCTTGTTGTCGCCTAACAACAAGTAGCAGCATAAACCAGATGCGGGTGAAGATCTTGCAGGCGACATCTAACGTCAAATGAGCAAACGGGCTTACCACAGCTGCGGTCCTCTGGCAGTCTGAAAGCTTTGCGCACAAGCCGGATGCTAAGCGCCTTCCTTTGCCTTTTGGCAGTGCTCGTGCATTGCCAGCACTAGGCGGGAATGGTCACTTACCCAGAGACACGTTTCGTTGTGCCCGTTGCTAAGCGCTCTGGAGCACTGTTTATGACGTAAGCGGAACACCTCTTGCCGTTCCATTCTCAGAGCTCCTGAGTTAAGTAATCTGCTACTCTTGGTGCGAATGCCAGAGAAAAACATTTCCAATGTGTCTGGCAAGGAGAAACTGAACCTGGAGAACACCTTTGTCAGGAGCTTGCACCTGCACCTTAGACACACACAGATTTGCATCACATCTAAATGGCCAAGCTCTTTCTTAGACAAGTTGAAAGCTGCTGTCAGAAGGCTGTGCTCCTTGTCAGATGGAAGCAGCAGCACGCATATAGGAGTTTGGCAAGAACTAAAGAGCCACAGAAGAGCGTGGCCTAGGAAAATGAGGCAGGAAAAACGCTACATGTGCCCTTGTTGTCGCCTAACAACAGGTAGCAGCATAAACCAGATGCGGGTGAAGATCTTGCAGGCGACATCTAACGTCAAATGAGCAAACGGGCTTACCACAGCTGCGGTCCTCTGGCAGTCTGAAAGCTTTGCGCACAAGGCGGATGCTAAGCGCCTTCCTTTGCCTTTTGGCAGTGCTCGTGCATTGCCAGCACTAGGCGGGAATGGTCACTATCCCACAGACACGTTTCGTTGTGCCCGTTGCTAAGCGCTCTGGAGCACTGTTTATGACGTAAGCGGAACACCTCTTGCCGTTCCATTCTCAGAGCTCCTGAGTTAAGTAATCTGCGACTCTTGGTGCGAATGCCAGAGGAAAACATTTCCAATGTGTCTGGCAGGGAGAAACTGAACCTGGAGAACACCTTTGTCCGGAGCTTGCACCTGCACCTTAGACACACGCAGATTTGGATCACATCTAAATGGCCAAGCTCTTTCTTAGACAAGTTGAAAGCTGCTGTCAGAAGGCTGTGCTCCTTGTCAGACGGAAGCAGCAGCACGCACATAGGAGTTTGGCAAGAACTAAAGAGCCACAGAAGAGCGTGGCCTAGGAAAATGAGGCAGGAAAAACGCTACATGTGCCCTTGTTGTCGCCTAACAACAGGTAGCAGCATAAACCAGATGCGGGTGAAGATCTTGCAGGCGACATCTAACGTCAAATGAGCAAACGGGCTTACCACAGCTGCGGTCCTCTGGCAGTCTGAAAGCTTTGCGCACAAGCCGGATGCTAAGCGCCTTCCTTTGCCTTTTGGCAGTGCTCGTGCATTGCCAGCACTAGGCGGGAATGGTCACTATCCCACAGACACGTTTCGTTGTGCCCGTTGCTAAGCGCTCTGGAGCACTGTTTATGACGTAAGCGGAACACCTCTTGCCGTTCCATTCTCAGAGCTCCTGAGTTAAGTAATCTGCGACTCTTGGTGCGAATGCCAGAGGAAAACATTTCCAATGTGTCTGGCAAGGAGAAACTGAACCTGGAGAACACCTTTGTCAGGAGCTTGCACCTGCACCTTAGACACACACAGATTTGCATCACATCTAAATGGCCAAGCTCTTTCTTAGACAAGTTGAAAGCTGCTGTCAGAAGGCTGTGCTCCTTGTCAGATGGAAGCAGCAGCACGCACATAGGAGTTTGGAAAGCACTAAAGAGCCACAGAAGAGCGTGGCCTAGGAAAATGAGGCAGGAAAAACGCTACATGTGCCCTTGTTGTCGCCTAAAAACAAGTAGCAGCATAAACCAGATGCGGGTGAAGATCTTGCAGGCGACATCTAACGTCAAATGAGCAAACGGGCTTACCACAGCTGCGGTCCTCTGGCAGTCTGAAAGCTTTGCGCACAAGCCGGATGCTAAGCGCCTTCCTTTGCCTTTTGGCAGTGCTCGTGCATTGCCAGCACTAGGCGGGAATGGTCACTATCCCACAGACACGTTTCGTTGTGCCCGTTGCTAAGCGCTCTGGAGCACTGTTTATGACGTAAGCGGAACACCTCTTGCCGTTCCATTCTCAGAGCTCCTGAGTTAAGTAATCTGCGACTCTTGCTGCGAATGCCAGAGGAAAACACTTCCAATGTGTCTGGCAAGGAGAAACTGAACCTGGAGAACACCTTTGTCAGGAGCTTGCACCTGCACCTTAGACACACACAGATTTGCATCACATCTAAATGGCCAAGCTCTTTCTTAGACAAGTTGAAAGCTGCTGTCAGAAGGCTGTGCTCCTTGTCAGATGGAAGCAGCAGCACGCACATAGGAGTTTGGCAAGAACTAAAGAGCCACAGAAGAGCGTGGTCTAGCAAAATGAGGCAGGAAAAAGCATATCGCTACATGTGCCCTTGTTGTCACCTAACAACAGGTAGCAGCATAAACCAGATGCGGGTGAAGATCTTGCAGGCGACATCTAACGTCAAATGAGCAAACGGGCTTACCACAGCTGCGGTCCTCTGGCAGTCTGAAAGCTTTGCGCACAAGCCGGATGCTAAGCGCCTTCCTTTGCCTTTTGGCAGTGCTCGTGCATTGCCAGCAGTAGGCGGGAATGGTCACTATCCCACAGACACGTTTCGTTGTGCCCGTTGCTAAGCGCTCTGGAGCACTGTTTATGACGTAAGCGGAACACCTCTTGCCGTTCCATTCTCAGAGCTCCTGAGTTAAGTAATCTGCTACTCTTGGTGCGAATGCCAGGGAAAAACATTTCCAATGTGTCTGGCAAGGAGAAACTGAACCTGGAGAACACCTTTGTCAGGAGCTTGCACCTGCACCTTAGACACACACAGATTTGCATCACATCTAAATGGCCAAGCTCTTTCTTAGACAAGTTGAAAGCTGCTGTCAGAAGGCTGTGCTCCTTGTCAGATGGAAGCAGCAGCACGCACATAGGAGTTTGGAAAGCACTAAAGAGCCACAGAAGAGCGTGGCCTAGGAAAATGAGGCAGGAAAAACGCTACATGTGCCCTTGTTGTCGCCTAACAACAAGTAGCAGCATAAACCAGATGCGGGTGAAGATCTTGCAGGCGACATCTAACGTCAAATGAGCAAACGGGCTTACCACAGCTGCGGTCCTCTGGCAGTCTGAAAGCTTTGCGCACAAGCCGGATGCTAAGCGCCTTCCTTTGCCTTTTGGCAGTGCTCGTGCATTGCCAGCACTAGGCGGGAATGGTCACTATCCCACAGACACGTTTCGTTGTGCCCGTTGCTAAGCGCTCTGGAGCACTGTTTATGACGTAAGCAGAACACCTCTTGCCGTTCCATTCTCAGAGCTCCTGAGTTAAGTAATCTGCTACTCTTGGTGCGAATGCCAGAGAAAAACATTTCCAATGTGTCTGGCAAGGAGAAACTGAACCTGGAGAACACCTTTGTCAGGAGCTTGCACCTGCACCTTAGACACACACAGATTTGCATCACATCTAAATGGCCAAGCTCTTTCTTAGACAAGTTGAAAGCTGCTGTCAGAAGGCTGTGCTCCTTGTCAGATGGAAGCAGCAGCACGCATATAGGAGTTTGGCAAGAACTAAAGAGCCACAGAAGAGCGTGGCCTAGGAAAATGAGGCAGGAAAAACGCTACATGTGCCCTTGTTGTCGCCTAACAACAGGTAGCAGCATAAACCAGATGCGGGTGAAGATCTTGCAGGCGACATCTAACGTCAAATGAGCAAACGGGCTTACCACAGCTGCGGTCCTCTGGCAGTCTGAAAGCTTTGCGCACAAGCCGGATGCTAAGCGCCTTCCTTTGCCTTTTGGCAGTGCTCGTGCATTGCCAGCACTAGGCGGGAATGGTCACTATCCCACAGACACGTTTCGTTGTGCCCGTTGCTAAGCGCTCTGGAGCACTGTTTATGACGTAAGCGGAACACCTCTTGCCGTTCCATTCTCAGAGCTCCTGAGTTAAGTAATCTGCGACTCTTGCTGCGAATGCCAGAGGAAAACATTTCCAATGTGTCTGGCAGGGAGAAACTGAACCTGGAGAACACCTTTGTCCGGAGCTTGCACCTGCACCTTAGACACACGCAGATTTGGATCACATCTAAATGGCCAAGCTCTTTCTTAGACAAGTTGAAAGCTGCTGTCAGAAGGCTGTGCTCCTTGTCAGACGGAAGCAGCAGCACGCACATAGGAGTTTGGCAAGAACTAAAGAGCCACAGAAGAGCGTGGCCTAGGAAAATGAGGCAGGAAAAACGCTACATGTGCCCTTGTTGTCGCCTAACAACAGGTAGCAGCATAAACCAGATGCGGGTGAAGATCTTGCAGGCGACATCTAACGTCAAATGAGCAAACGGGCTTACCACAGCTGCGGTCCTCTGGCAGTCTGAAAGCTTTGCGCACAAGCCGGATGCTAAGCGCCTTCCTTTGCCTTTTGGCAGTGCTCGTGCATTGCCAGCACTAGGCGGGAATGGTCACTATCCCACAGACACGTTTCGTTGTGCCCGTTGCTAAGCGCTCTGGAGCACTGTTTATGACGTAAGCGGAACACCTCTTGCCGTTCCATTCTCAGAGCTCCTGAGTTAAGTAATCTGCGACTCTTGGTGCGAATGCCAGAGGAAAACATTTCCAATGTGTCTGGCAAGGAGAAACTGAACCTGGAGAACACCTTTGTCAGGAGCTTGCACCTGCACCTTAGACACACACAGATTTGCATCACATCTAAATGGCCAAGCTCTTTCTTAGACAAGTTGAAAGCTGCTGTCAGAAGGCTGTGCTCCTTGTCAGATGGAAGCAGCAGCACGCACATAGGAGTTTGGCAAGAACTAAAGAGCCACAGAAGAGCGTGGCCTAGGAAAATGAGGCAGGAAAAACGCTACATGTGCCCTTGTTGTCGCCTAACAACAGGTAGCAGCATAAACCAGATGCGGGTGAAGATCTTGCAGGCGACATGTAACGTCAAATGAGCAAACGGGCTTACCACAGCTGCGGTCCTCTGGCAGTCTGAAAGCTTTGCGCACAAGCCGGATGCTAAGCGCCTTCCTTTGCCTTTTGGCAGTGCTCGTGCATTGCCAGCACTAGGCGGGAATGGTCACTATCCCACAGACACGTTTCGTTGTGCCCGTTGCTAAGCGCTCTGGAGCACTGTTTATGACGTAAGCGGAACACCTCTTGTCGTTCCATTCTCAGAGCTCCTGAGTTAAGTAATCTGCTACTCTTGGTGCGAATGCCAGAGGAAAATATTTCCAATGTGTCTGGCAAGGAGAAACTGAACCTGGAGAACACCTTTGTCAGGAGCTTGCACCTGCACCTTAGACACACGCAGATTTGGATCACATCTAAATGGCCAAGCTCTTTCTTAGACAAGTTGAAAGCTGCTGTCAGAAGGCTGTGCTGCTTGTCAGACGGAAGCAGCAGCACGCACATAGGAGTTTGGCAAGAACTAAAGAGCCACAGAAGAGCGTGGCCTAGGAAAATGAGGCAGGAAAAACGCTACATGTGCCCTTGTTGTCGCCTAACAACAGGTAGCAGCATAAACCAGATGCGGGTGAAGATCTTGCAGGCGACATCTAACGTCAAATGAGCAAACGGGCTTACCACAGCTGCGGTCCTCTGGCAGTCTGAAAGCTTTGCGCACAAGCCGGATGCTAAGCGCCTTCCTTTGCCTTTTGGCAGTGCTCGTGCATTGCCAGCACTAGGCGGGAATGGTCACTATCCCACAGACACGTTTCGTTGTGCCCGTTGCTAAGCGCTCTGGAGCACTGTTTATGACGTAAGCGGAACACCTCTTGCCGTTCCATTCTCAGAGCTCCTGAGTTAAGTAATCTGCTACTCTTGGTGCGAATGCCAGAGAAAAACATTTCCAATGTGTCTGTCAGGGAGAAACTGAACCTGGAGAACACCTTTGTCAGGAGCTTGCACCTGCACCTTAGACACACACAGATTTGCATCACATCTAAATGGCCAAGCTCTTTCTTAGACAAGTTGAAAGCTGCTGTCAGAAGGCTGTGCTCCTTGTCAGATGGAAGCAGCAGCACGCACATAGGAGTTTGGCAAGAACTAAAGAGCCACAGAAGAGCGTGGTCTAGCAAAATGAGGCAGGAAAAAGCATATCGCTACATGTGCCCTTGTTGTCGCCTAACAACAGGTAGCAGCATAAACCAGATGCGGGTGAAGATCTTGCAGGCGACTTCTAACGTCAAATGAGCAAACGGGCTTACCACAGCTGCGGTCCTCTGGCAGTCTGAAAGCTTTGCACACAAGGCGGATGCTAAGCGCCTTCCTTTGCCTTTTGGCAGTGCTCGTGCATTGCCAGCACTAGGCGGGAATGGTCACTTACCCAGAGACACGTTTCGTTGTGCCCGTTGCTAAGCGCTCTGGAGCACTGTTTATGACGTAAGCGGAACACCTCTTGCCGTTCCATTCTCAGAGCTCCTGAGATAAGTAATCTGCTACTCTTGGTGCGAATGCCAGGGAAAAACATTTCCAATGTGTCTGGCAAGGAGAAACTGAACCTGGAGAACACCTTTGTCAGGAGCTTGCACCTGCACCTTAGACACACACAGATTTGCATCACATCTAAATGGCCAAGCTCTTTCTTAGACAAGTTGAAAGCTGCTGTCAGAAGGCTGTGCTCCTTGTCAGATGGAAGCAGCAGCACGCACATAGGAGTTTGGAAAGCACTAAAGAGCCACAGAAGAGCGTGGCCTAGGAAAATGAGGCAGGAAAAACGCTACATGTGCCCTTGTTGTCGCCTAACAACAAGTAGCAGCATAAACCAGATGCGGGTGAAGATCTTGCAGGCGACATGTAACGTCAAATGAGCAAACGGGCTTACCACAGCTGCGGTCCTCTGGCAGTCTGAAAGCTTTGCGCACAAGCCGGATGCTAAGCGCCTTCCTTTGCCTTTTGGCAGTGCTCGTGCATTGCCAGCACTAGGCGGGAATGGTCACTTACCCAGAGACACGTTTCGTTGTGCCCGTTGCTAAGCGCTCTGGAGCACTGTTTATGACGTAAGCGGAACACCTCTTGCCGTTCCATTCTCAGAGCTCCTGAGTTAAGTAATCTGCTACTCTTGGTGCGAATGCCAGAGAAAAACATTTCCAATGTGTCTGGCAAGGAGAAACTGAACCTGGAGAACACCTTTGTCAGGAGCTTGCACCTGCACCTTAGACACACACAGATTTGCATCACATCTAAATGGCCAAGCTCTTTCTTAGACAAGTTGAAAGCTGCTGTCAGAAGGCTGTGCTCCTTGTCAGATGGAAGCAGCAGCACGCATATAGGAGTTTGGCAAGAACTAAAGAGCCACAGAAGAGCGTGGCCTAGGAAAATGAGGCAGGAAAAACGCTACATGTGCCCTTGTTGTCGCCTAACAACAGGTAGCAGCATAAACCAGATGCGGGTGAAGATCTTGCAGGCGACATCTAACGTCAAATGAGCAAACGGGCTTACCACAGCTGCGGTCCTCTGGCAGTCTGAAAGCTTTGCGCACAAGGCGGATGCTAAGCGCCTTCCTTTGCCTTTTGGCAGTGCTCGTGCATTGCCAGCACTAGGCGGGAATGGTCACTATCCCACAGACACGTTTCGTTGTGCCCGTTGCTAAGCGCTCTGGAGCACTGTTTATGACGTAAGCGGAACACCTCTTGCCGTTCCATTCTCAGAGCTCCTGAGTTAAGTAATCTGCGACTCTTGGTGCGAATGCCAGAGGAAAACATTTCCAATGTGTCTGGCAGGGAGAAACTGAACCTGGAGAACACCTTTGTCCGGAGCTTGCACCTGCACCTTAGACACACGCAGATTTGGATCACATCTAAATGGCCAAGCTCTTTCTTAGACAAGTTGAAAGCTGCTGTCAGAAGGCTGTGCTCCTTGTCAGACGGAAGCAGCAGCACGCACATAGGAGTTTGGCAAGAACTAAAGAGCCACAGAAGAGCGTGGCCTAGGAAAATGAGGCAGGAAAAACGCTACATGTGCCCTTGTTGTCGCCTAACAACAGGTAGCAGCATAAACCAGATGCGGGTGAAGATCTTGCAGGCGACATCTAACGTCAAATGAGCAAACGGGCTTACCACAGCTGCGGTCCTCTGGCAGTCTGAAAGCTTTGCGCACAAGCCGGATGCTAAGCGCCTTCCTTTGCCTTTTGGCAGTGCTCGTGCATTGCCAGCACTAGGCGGGAATGGTCACTATCCCACAGACACGTTTCGTTGTGCCCGTTGCTAAGCGCTCTGGAGCACTGTTTATGACGTAAGCGGAACACCTCTTGCCGTTCCATTCTCAGAGCTCCTGAGTTAAGTAATCTGCGACTCTTGGTGCGAATGCCAGAGGAAAACATTTCCAATGTGTCTGGCAAGGAGAAACTGAACCTGGAGAACACCTTTGCCAGGAGCTTGCACCTGCACCTTAGACACACACAGATTTGCATCACATCTAAATGGCCAAGCTCTTTCTTAGACAAGTTGAAAGCTGCTGTCAGAAGGCTGTGCTCCTTGTCAGATGGAAGCAGCAGCACGCACATAGGAGTTTGGAAAGCACTAAAGAGCCACAGAAGAGCGTGGCCTAGGAAAATGAGGCAGGAAAAACGCTACATGTGCCCTTGTTGTCGCCTAAAAACAAGTAGCAGCATAAACCAGATGCGGGTGAAGATCTTGCAGGCGACATCTAACGTCAAATGAGCAAACGGGCTTACCACAGCTGCGGTCCTCTGGCAGTCTGAAAGCTTTGCGCACAAGCCGGATGCTAAGCGCCTTCCTTTGCCTTTTGGCAGTGCTCGTGCATTGCCAGCACTAGGCGGGAATGGTCACTATCCCACAGACACGTTTCGTTGTGCCCGTTGCTAAGCGCTCTGGAGCACTGTTTATGACGTAAGCGGAACACCTCTTGCCGTTCCATTCTCAGAGCTCCTGAGTTAAGTAATCTGCGACTCTTGCTGCGAATGCCAGAGGAAAACACTTCCAATGTGTCTGGCAAGGAGAAACTGAACCTGGAGAACACCTTTGTCAGGAGCTTGCACCTGCACCTTAGACACACACAGATTTGCATCACATCTAAATGGCCAAGCTCTTTCTTAGACAAGTTGAAAGCTGCTGTCAGAAGGCTGTGCTCCTTGTCAGATGGAAGCAGCAGCACGCACATAGGAGTTTGGCAAGAACTAAAGAGCCACAGAAGAGCGTGGTCTAGCAAAATGAGGCAGGAAAAAGCATATCGCTACATGTGCCCTTGTTGTCGCCTAACAACAGGTAGCAGCATAAACCAGATGCGGGTGAAGATCTTGCAGGCGACTTCTAACGTCAAATGAGCAAACGGGCTTACCACAGCTGCGGTCCTCTGGCAGTCTGAAAGCTTTGCGCACAAGCCGGATGCTAAGCGCCTTCCTTTGCCTTTTGGCAGTGCTCGTGCATTGCCAGCACTAGGCGGGAATGGTCACTATCCCACAGACACGTTTCGTTGTGCCCGTTGCTAAGCGCTCTGGAGCACTGTTTATGACGTAAGCGGAACACCTCTTGCCGTTCCATTCTCAGAGCTCCTGAGTTAAGTAATCTGCTACTCTTGGTGCGAATGCCAGGGAAAAACATTTCCAATGTGTCTGGCAAGGAGAAACTGAACCTGGAGAACACCTTTGTCAGGAGCTTGCACCTGCACCTTAGACACACACAGATTTGCATCACATCTAAATGGCCAAGCTCTTTCTTAGACAAGTTGAAAGCTGCTGTCAGAAGGCTGTGCTCCTTGTCAGATGGAAGCAGCAGCACGCACATAGGAGTTTGGAAAGCACTAAAGAGCCACAGAAGAGCGTGGCCTAGGAAAATGAGGCAGGAAAAACGCTACATGTGCCCTTGTTGTCGCCTAACAACAAGTAGCAGCATAAACCAGATGCGGGTGAAGATCTTGCAGGCGACATCTAACGTCAAATGAGCAAACGGGCTTACCACAGCTGCGGTCCTCTGGCAGTCTGAAAGCTTTGCGCACAAGCCGGATGCTAAGCGCCTTCCTTTGCCTTTTGGCAGTGCTCGTGCATTGCCAGCACTAGGCGGGAATGGTCACTATCCCACAGACACGTTTCGTTGTGCCCGTTGCTAAGCGCTCTGGAGCACTGTTTATGACGTAAGCGGAACACCTCTTGCCGTTCCATTCTCAGAGCTCCTGAGTTAAGTAATCTGCTACTCTTGGTGCGAATGCCAGGGAAAAACATTTCCAATGTGTCTGGCAAGGAGAAACTGAACCTGGAGAACACCTTTGTCAGGAGCTTGCACCTGCACCTTAGACACACACAGATTTGCATCACATCTAAATGGCCAAGCTCTTTCTTAGACAAGTTGAAAGCTGCTGTCAGAAGGCTGTGCTCCTTGTCAGATGGAAGCAGCAGCACGCACATAGGAGTTTGGAAAGCACTAAAGAGCCACAGAAGAGCGTGGCCTAGGAAAATGAGGCAGGAAAAACGCTACATGTGCCCTTGTTGTCGCCTAACAACAAGTAGCAGCATAAACCAGATGCGGGTGAAGATCTTGCAGGCGACATCTAACGTCAAATGAGCAAACGGGCTTACCACAGCTGCGGTCCTCTGGCAGTCTGAAAGCTTTGCGCACAAGCCGGATGCTAAGCGCCTTCCTTTGCCTTTTGGCAGTGCTCGTGCATTGCCAGCACTAGGCGGGAATGGTCACTATCCCACAGACACGTTTCGTTGTGCCCGTTGCTAAGCGCTCTGGAGCACTGTTTATGACGTAAGCAGAACACCTCTTGCCGTTCCATTCTCAGAGCTCCTGAGTTAAGTAATCTGCTACTCTTGGTGCGAATGCCAGAGAAAAACATTTCCAATGTGTCTGGCAAGGAGAAACTGAACCTGGAGAACACCTTTGTCAGGAGCTTGCACCTGCACCTTAGACACACACAGATTTGCATCACATCTAAATGGCCAAGCTCTTTCTTAGACAAGTTGAAAGCTGCTGTCAGAAGGCTGTGCTCCTTGTCAGATGGAAGCAGCAGCACGCATATAGGAGTTTGGCAAGAACTAAAGAGCCACAGAAGAGCGTGGCCTAGGAAAATGAGGCAGGAAAAACGCTACATGTGCCCTTGTTGTCGCCTAACAACAGGTAGCAGCATAAACCAGATGCGGGTGAAGATCTTGCAGGCGACATCTAACGTCAAATGAGCAAACGGGCTTACCACAGCTGCGGTCCTCTGGCAGTCTGAAAGCTTTGCGCACAAGCCGGATGCTAAGCGCCTTCCTTTGCCTTTTGGCAGTGCTCGTGCATTGCCAGCACTAGGCGGGAATGGTCACTATCCCACAGACACGTTTCGTTGTGCCCGTTGCTAAGCGCTCTGGAGCACTGTTTATGACGTAAGCGGAACACCTCTTGCCGTTCCATTCTCAGAGCTCCTGAGTTAAGTAATCTGCGACTCTTGCTGCGAATGCCAGAGGAAAACATTTCCAATGTGTCTGGCAGGGAGAAACTGAACCTGGAGAACACCTTTGTCCGGAGCTTGCACCTGCACCTTAGACACACACAGATTTGCATCACATCTAAATGGCCAAGCTCTTTCTTAGACAAGTTGAAAGCTGCTGTCAGAAGGCTGTGCTCCTTGTCAGACGGAAGCAGCAGCACGCACATAGGAGTTTGGCAAGAACTAAAGAGCCACAGAAGAGCGTGGCCTAGCAAAATGAGGCAGGAAAAACGCTACATGTGCCCTTGTTGTCGCCTAACAACAGGTAGCAGCATAAACCAGATGCGGGTGAAGATCTTGCAGGCGACATCTAACGTCAAATGAGCAAACGGGCTTACCACAGCTGCGGTCCTCTGGCAGTCTGAAAGCTTTGCGCACAAGCCGGATGCTAAGCGCCTTCCTTTGCCTTTTGGCAGTGCTCGTGCATTGCCAGCACTAGGCGGGAATGGTCACTTACCCAGAGACACGTTTCGTTGTGCCCGTTGCTAAGCGCTCTGGAGCACTGTTTATGACGTAAGCGGAACACCTCTTGCCGTTCCATTCTCAGAGCTCCTGAGTTAAGTAATCTGCTACTCTTGGTGCGAATGCCAGGGAAAAACATTTCCAATGTGTCTGGCAAGGAGAAACTGAACCTGGAGAACACCTTTGTCAGGAGCTTGCACCTGCACCTTAGACACACACAGATTTGCATCACATCTAAATGGCCAAGCTCTTTCTTAGACAAGTTGAAAGCTGCTGTCAGAAGGCTGTGCTCCTTGTCAGATGGAAGCAGCAGCACGCACATAGGAGTTTGGAAAGCACTAAAGAGCCACAGAAGAGCGTGGCCTAGGAAAATGAGGCAGGAAAAACGCTACATGTGCCCTTGTTGTCGCCTAACAACAGGTAGCAGCATAAACCAGATGCGGGTGAAGATCTTGCAGGCGACATCTAACGTCAAATGAGCAAACGGGCTTACCACAGCTGCGGTCCTCTGGCAGTCTGAAAGCTTTGCGCACAAGCCGGATGCTAAGCGCCTTCCTTTGCCTTTTGGCAGTGCTCGTGCATTGCCAGCACTAGGCGGGAATGGTCACTATCCCACAGACACGTTTCGTTGTGCCCGTTGCTAAGCGCTCTGGAGCACTGTTTATGACGTAAGCGGAACACCTCTTGCCGTTCCATTCTCAGAGCTCCTGAGTTAAGTAATCTGCGACTCTTGCTGCGAATGCCAGAGGAAAACATTTCCAATGTGTCTGGCAGGGAGAAACTGAACCTGGAGAACACCTTTGTCCGGAGCTTGCACCTGCACCTTAGACACACGCAGATTTGGATCACATCTAAATGGCCAAGCTCTTTCTTAGACAAGTTGAAAGCTGCTGTCAGAAGGCTGTGCTCCTTGTCAGACGGAAGCAGCAGCACGCACATAGGAGTTTGGCAAGAACTAAAGAGCCACAGAAGAGCGTGGCCTAGGAAAATGAGGCAGGAAAAACGCTACATGTGCCCTTGTTGTCGCCTAACAACAGGTAGCAGCATAAACCAGATGCGGGTGAAGATCTTGCAGGCGACATCTAACGTCAAATGAGCAAACGGGCTTACCACAGCTGCGGTCCTCTGGCAGTCTGAAAGCTTTGCGCACAAGCCGGATGCTAAGCGCCTTCCTTTGCCTTTTGGCAGTGCTCGTGCATTGCCAGCACTAGGCGGGAATGGTCACTATCCCACAGACACGTTTCGTTGTGCCCGTTGCTAAGCGCTCTGGAGCACTGTTTATGACGTAAGCGGAACACCTCTTGCCGTTCCATTCTCAGAGCTCCTGAGTTAAGTAATCTGCAACTCTTGGTGCGAATGCCAGAGGAAAACACTTCCAATGTGTCTGGCAAGGAGAAACTGAACCTGGAGAACACCTTTGTCAGGAGCTTGCACCTGCACCTTAGACACACACAGATTTGCATCACATCTAAATGGCCAAGCTCTTTCTTAGACAAGTTGAAAGCTGCTGTCAGAAGGCTGTGCTCCTTGTCAGACGGAAGCAGCAGCACGCACATAAAAGTTTGGAAAGCACTAAAGAGCCACAGAAGAGCGTGGCCTAGGAAAATGAGGCAGGAAAAAGCATATCGCTACATGTGCCCTTGTTGTCGCCTAACAACAGGTAGCAGCATAAACCAGATGCGGGTGAAGATCTTGCAGGCGACATCTAACGTCAAATGAGCAAACGGGCTTACCACAGCTGCGGTCCTCTGGCAGTCTGAAAGCTTTGCGCACAAGCCGGATGCTAAGCGCCTTCCTTTGCCTTTTGGCAGTGCTCGTGCATTGCCAGCACTAGGCGGGAATGGTCACTATCCCACAGACACGTTTCGTTGTGCCCGTTGCTAAGCGCTCTGGAGCACTGTTTATGACGTAAGCGGAACACCTCTTGCCGTTCCATTCTCAGAGCTCCTGAGTTAAGTAATCTGCTACTCTTGGTGCGAATGCCAGAGAAAAAAATTTCCAATGTGTCTGGCAGGGAGAAACTGAACCTGGAGAACACCTTTGTCAGGAGCTTGCACCTGCACCTTAGACACACACAGATTTGCATCACATCTAAATGGGCAAGCTCTTTCTTAGACAAGTTGAAAGCTGCTGTCAGAAGGCTGTGCTCCTTGTCAGATGGAAGCAGCAGCACGCACATAGGAGTTTGGCAAGAACTAAAGAGCCACAGAAGAGCGTGGTCTAGCAAAATGAGGCAGGAAAAAGCATATCGCTACATGTGCCCTTGTTGTCGCCTAACAACAGGTAGCAGCATAAACCAGATGCGGGTGATGATCTTGCAGGCGACTTCTAACGTGAAATGAGCAAACGGGCTTACCACAGCTGCGGTCCTCTGGCAGTCTGAAAGCTTTGCACACAAGCCGGATGCTAAGCGCCTTCCTTTGCCTTTTGGCAGTGCTCGTGCATTGCCAGCACTAGGCGGGAATGGTCACTATCCCACAGACACGTTTCGTTGTGCCCGTTGCTAAGCGCTCTGGAGCACTGTTTATGACGTAAGCGGAACACCTCTTGCCGTTCCATTCTCAGAGCTCCTGAGTTAAGTAATCTGCGACTCTTGCTGCGAATGCCAGAGGAAAACATTTCCAATGTGTCTGGCAGGGAGAAACTGAACCTGGAGAACACCTTTGTCCGGAGCTTGCACCTGCACCTTAGACACACGCAGATTTGGATCACATCTAAATGGCCAAGCTCTTTCTTAGACAAGTTGAAAGCTGCTGTCAGAAGGCTGTGCTCCTTGTCAGACGGAAGCAGCAGCACGCACATAGGAGTTTGGCAAGAACTAAAGAGCCACAGAAGAGCGTGGCCTAGGAAAATGAGGCAGGAAAAACGCTACATGTGCCCTTGTTGTCGCCTAACAACAGGTAGCAGCATAAACCAGATGCGGGTGAAGATCTTGCAGGCGACATCTAACGTCAAATGAGCAAACGGGCTTACCACAGCTGCGGTCCTCTGGCAGTCTGAAAGCTTTGCGCACAAGCCGGATGCTAAGCGCCTTCCTTTGCCTTTTGGCAGTGCTCGTGCATTGCCAGCACTAGGCGGGAATGGTCACTATCCCACAGACACGTTTCGTTGTGCCCGTTGCTAAGCGCTCTGGAGCACTGTTTATGACGTAAGCGGAACACCTCTTGCCGTTCCATTCTCAGAGCTCCTGAGTTAAGTAATCTGCGACTCTTGGTGCGAATGCCAGAGGAAAACATTTCCAATGTGTCTGGCAAGGAGAAACTGAACCTGGAGAACACCTTTGTCAGGAGCTTGCACCTGCACCTTAGACACACACAGATTTGCATCACATCTAAATGGCCAAGCTCTTTCTTAGACAAGTTGAAAGCTGCTGTCAGAAGGCTGTGCTCCTTGTCAGATGGAAGCAGCAGCACGCACATAGGAGTTTGGAAAGCACTAAAGAGCCACAGAAGAGCGTGGCCTAGGAAAATGAGGCAGGAAAAACGCTACATGTGCCCTTGTTGTCGCCTAAAAACAAGTAGCAGCATAAACCAGATGCGGGTGAAGATCTTGCAGGCGACATCTAACGTCAAATGAGCAAACGGGCTTACCACAGCTGCGGTCCTCTGGCAGTCTGAAAGCTTTGCGCACAAGCCGGATGCTAAGCGCCTTCCTTTGCCTTTTGGCAGTGCTCGTGCATTGCCAGCACTAGGCGGGAATGGTCACTATCCCACAGACACGTTTCGTTGTGCCCGTTGCTAAGCGCTCTGGAGCACTGTTTATGACGTAAGCGGAACACCTCTTGCCGTTCCATTCTCAGAGCTCCTGAGTTAAGTAATCTGCGACTCTTGCTGCGAATGCCAGAGGAAAACACTTCCAATGTGTCTGGCAAGGAGAAACTGAACCTGGAGAACACCTTTGTCAGGAGCTTGCACCTGCACCTTGGACACACACAGATTTGCATCACATCTAAATGGCCAAGCTCTTTCTTAGACAAGTTGAAAGCTGCTGTCAGAAGGCTGTGCTCCTTGTCAGATGGAAGCAGCAGCACGCACATAGGAGTTTGGCAAGAACTAAAGAGCCACAGAAGAGCGTGGTCTAGCAAAATGAGGCAGGAAAAAGCATATCGCTACATGTGCCCTTGTTGTCGCCTAACAACAGGTAGCAGCATAAACCAGATGCGGGTGAAGATCTTGCAGGCGACATCTAACGTCAAATGAGCAAACGGGCTTACCACAGCTGCGGTCCTCTGGCAGTCTGAAAGCTTTGCGCACAAGCCGGATGCTAAGCGCCTTCCTTTGCCTTTTGGCAGTGCTCGTGCATTGCCAGCAGTAGGCGGGAATGGTCACTATCCCACAGACACGTTTCGTTGTGCCCGTTGCTAAGCGCTCTGGAGCACTGTTTATGACGTAAGCGGAACACCTCTTGCCGTTCCATTCTCAGAGCTCCTGAGTTAAGTAATCTGCTACTCTTGGTGCGAATGCCAGGGAAAAACATTTCCAATGTGTCTGGCAAGGAGAAACTGAACCTGGAGAACACCTTTGTCAGGAGCTTGCACCTGCACCTTAGACACACACAGATTTGCATCACATCTAAATGGCCAAGCTCTTTCTTAGACAAGTTGAAAGCTGCTGTCAGAAGGCTGTGCTCCTTGTCAGATGGAAGCAGCAGCACGCACATAGGAGTTTGGAAAGCACTAAAGAGCCACAGAAGAGCGTGGCCTAGGAAAATGAGGCAGGAAAAACGCTACATGTGCCCTTGTTGTCGCCTAACAACAAGTAGCAGCATAAACCAGATGCGGGTGAAGATCTTGCAGGCGACATCTAACGTCAAATGAGCAAACGGGCTTACCACAGCTGCGGTCCTCTGGCAGTCTGAAAGCTTTGCGCACAAGCCGGATGCTAAGCGCCTTCCTTTGCCTTTTGGCAGTGCTCGTGCATTGCCAGCACTAGGCGGGAATGGTCACTATCCCACAGACACGTTTCGTTGTGCCCGTTGCTAAGCGCTCTGGAGCACTGTTTATGACGTAAGCGGAACACCTCTTGCCGTTCCATTCTCAGAGCTCCTGAGTTAAGTAATCTGCGACTCTTGCTGCGAATGCCAGAGGAAAACATTTCCAATGTGTCTGGCAGGGAGAAACTGAACCTGGAGAACACCTTTGTCCGGAGCTTGCACCTGCACCTTAGACACACGCAGATTTGGATCACATCTAAATGGCCAAGCTCTTTCTTAGACAAGTTGAAAGCTGCTGTCAGAAGGCTGTGCTCCTTGTCAGACGGAAGCAGCAGCACGCACATAGGAGTTTGGCAAGAACTAAAGAGCCACAGAAGAGCGTGGCCTAGGAAAATGAGGCAGGAAAAACGCTACATGTGCCCTTGTTGTCGCCTAACAACAGGTAGCAGCATAAACCAGATGCGGGTGAAGATCTTGCAGGCGACATCTAACGTCAAATGAGCAAACGGGCTTACCACAGCTGCGGTCCTCTGGCAGTCTGAAAGCTTTGCGCACAAGCCGGATGCTAAGCGCCTTCCTTTGCCTTTTGGCAGTGCTCGTGCATTGCCAGCACTAGGCGGGAATGGTCACTTACCCAGAGACACGTTTCGTTGTGCCCGTTGCTAAGCGCTCTGGAGCACTGTTTATGACGTAAGCGGAACACCTCTTGCCGTTCCATTCTCAGAGCTCCTGAGTTAAGTAATCTGCTACTCTTGGTGCGAATGCCAGGGAAAAACATTTCCAATGTGTCTGGCAAGGAGAAACTGAACCTGGAGAACACCTTTGTCAGGAGCTTGCACCTGCACCTTAGACACACACAGATTTGCATCACATCTAAATGGCCAAGCTCTTTCTTAGACAAGTTGAAAGCTGCTGTCAGAAGGCTGTGCTCCTTGTCAGATGGAAGCAGCAGCACGCACATAGGAGTTTGGAAAGCACTAAAGAGCCACAGAAGAGCGTGGCCTAGGAAAATGAGGCAGGAAAAACGCTACATGTGCCCTTGTTGTCGCCTAACAACAAGTAGCAGCATAAACCAGATGCGGGTGAAGATCTTGCAGGCGACATCTAACGTCAAATGAGCAAACGGGCTTACCACAGCTGCGGTCCTCTGGCAGTCTGAAAGCTTTGCGCACAAGCCGGATGCTAAGCGCCTTCCTTTGCCTTTTGGCAGTGCTCGTGCATTGCCAGCACTAGGCGGGAATGGTCACTATCCCACAGACACGTTTCGTTGTGCCCGTTGCTAAGCGCTCTGGAGCACTGTTTATGACGTAAGCGGAACACCTCTTGCCGTTCCATTCTCAGAGCTCCTGAGTTAAGTAATCTGCGACTCTTGGTGCGAATGCCAGAGGAAAACACTTCCAATGTGTCTGGCAAGGAGAAACTGAACCTGGAGAACACCTTTGTCAGGAGCTTGCACCTGCACCTTAGACACACACAGATTTGCATCACATCTAAATGGCCAAGCTCTTTCTTAGACAAGTTGAAAGCTGCTGTCAGAAGGCTGTGCTCCTTGTCAGATGGAAGCAGCAGCACGCATATAGGAGTTTGGCAAGAACTAAAGAGCCACAGAAGAGCGTGGCCTAGGAAAATGAGGCAGGAAAAACGCTACATGTGCCCTTGTTGTCGCCTAACAACAGGTAGCAGCATAAACCAGATGCGGGTGAAGATCTTGCAGGCGACATCTAACGTCAAATGAGCAAACGGGCTTACCACAGCTGCGGTCCTCTGGCAGTCTGAAAGCTTTGCGCACAAGCCGGATGCTAAGCGCCTTCCTTTGCCTTTTGGCAGTGCTCGTGCATTGCCAGCACTAGGCGGGAATGGTCACTTACCCAGAGACACGTTTCGTTGTGCCCGTTGCTAAGCGCTCTGGAGCACTGTTTATGACGTAAGCGGAACACCTCTTGCCGTTCCATTCTCAGAGCTCCTGAGTTAAGTAATCTGCGACTCTTGGTGCGAATGCCAGAGGAAAACATTTCCAATGTGTCTGGCAGGGAGAAACTGAACCTGGAGAACACCTTTGTCCGGAGCTTGCACCTGCACCTTAGACACACGCAGATTTGGATCACATCTAAATGGCCAAGCTCTTTCTTAGACAAGTTGAAAGCTGCTGTCAGAAGGCTGTGCTCCTTGTCAGACGGAAGCAGCAGCACGCACATAGGAGTTTGGCAAGAACTAAAGAGCCACAGAAGAGCGTGGCCTAGGAAAATGAGGCAGGAAAAACGCTACATGTGCCCTTGTTGTCGCCTAACAACAGGTAGCAGCATAAACCAGATGCGGGTGAAGATCTTGCAGGCGACATCTAACGTCAAATGAGCAAACGGGCTTACCACAGCTGCGGTCCTCTGGCAGTCTGAAAGCTTTGCGCACAAGCCGGATGCTAAGCGCCTTCCTTTGCCTTTTGGCAGTGCTCGTGCATTGCCAGCACTAGGCGGGAATGGTCACTATCCCACAGACACGTTTCGTTGTGCCCGTTGCTAAGCGCTCTGGAGCACTGTTTATGACGTAAGCGGAACACCTCTTGCCGTTCCATTCTCAGAGCTCCTGAGTTAAGTAATCTGCAACTCTTGGTGCGAATGCCAGAGGAAAACACTTCCAATGTGTCTGGCAAGGAGAAACTGAACCTGGAGAACACCTTTGTCAGGAGCTTGCACCTGCACCTTAGACACACACAGATTTGCATCACATCTAAATGGCCAAGCTCTTTCTTAGACAAGTTGAAAGCTGCTGTCAGAAGGCTGTGCTCCTTGTCAGACGGAAGCAGCAGCACGCACATAAAAGTTTGGAAAGCACTAAAGAGCCACAGAAGAGCGTGGCCTAGCAAAATGAGGCAGGAAAAAGCATATCGCTACATGTGCCCTTGTTGTCGCCTAACAACAGGTAGCAGCATAAACCAGATGCGGGTGAAGATCTTGCAGGCGACATCTAACGTCAAATGAGCAAACGGGCTTACCACAGCTGCGGTCCTCTGGCAGTCTGAAAGCTTTGCGCACAAGCCGGATGCTAAGCGCCTTCCTTTGCCTTTTGGCAGTGCTCGTGCATTGCCAGCACTAGGCGGGAATGGTCACTATCCCACAGACACGTTTCGTTGTGCCCGTTGCTAAGCGCTCTGGAGCACTGTTTATGACGTAAGCGGAACACCTCTTGCCGTTCCATTCTCAGAGCTCCTGAGTTAAGTAATCTGCGACTCTTGCTGCGAATGCCAGAGGAAAACACTTCCAATGTGTCTGGCAAGGAGAAACTGAACCTGGAGAACACCTTTGTCAGGAGCTTGCACCTGCACCTTGGACACACACAGATTTGCATCACATCTAAATGGCCAAGCTCTTTCTTAGACAAGTTGAAAGCTGCTGTCAGAAGGCTGTGCTCCTTGTCAGATGGAAGCAGCAGCACGCACATAGGAGTTTGGCAAGAACTAAAGAGCCACAGAAGAGCGTGGTCTAGCAAAATGAGGCAGGAAAAAGCATATCGCTACATGTGCCCTTGTTGTCGCCTAACAACAGGTAGCAGCATAAACCAGATGCGGGTGAAGATCTTGCAGGCGACATCTAACGTCAAATGAGCAAACGGGCTTACCACAGCTGCGGTCCTCTGGCAGTCTGAAAGCTTTGCGCACAAGCCGGATGCTAAGCGCCTTCCTTTGCCTTTTGGCAGTGCTCGTGCATTGCCAGCAGTAGGCGGGAATGGTCACTATCCCACAGACACGTTTCGTTGTGCCCGTTGCTAAGCGCTCTGGAGCACTGTTTATGACGTAAGCGGAACACCTCTTGCCGTTCCATTCTCAGAGCTCCTGAGTTAAGTAATCTGCTACTCTTGGTGCGAATGCCAGGGAAAAACATTTCCAATGTGTCTGGCAAGGAGAAACTGAACCTGGAGAACACCTTTGTCAGGAGCTTGCACCTGCACCTTAGACACACACAGATTTGCATCACATCTAAATGGCCAAGCTCTTTCTTAGACAAGTTGAAAGCTGCTGTCAGAAGGCTGTGCTCCTTGTCAGATGGAAGCAGCAGCACGCATATAGGAGTTTGGCAAGAACTAAAGAGCCACAGAAGAGCGTGGCCTAGGAAAATGAGGCAGGAAAAACGCTACATGTGCCCTTGTTGTCGCCTAACAACAGGTAGCAGCATAAACCAGATGCGGGTGAAGATCTTGCAGGCGACATCTAACGTCAAATGAGCAAACGGGCTTACCACAGCTGCGGTCCTCTGGCAGTCTGAAAGCTTTGCGCACAAGCCGGATGCTAAGCGCCTTCCTTTGCCTTTTGGCAGTGCTCGTGCATTGCCAGCACTAGGCGGGAATGGTCACTATCCCACCGACACGTTTCGTTGTGCCCGTTGCTAAGCGCTCTGGAGCACTGTTTATGACGTAAGCGGAACACCTCTTGCCGTTCCATTCTCAGAGCTCCTGAGTTAAGTAATCTGCGACTCTTGGTGCGAATGCCAGAGGAAAACATTTCCAATGTGTCTGGCAGGGAGAAACTGAACCTGGAGAACACCTTTGTCCGGAGCTTGCACCTGCACCTTAGACACACGCAGATTTGGATCACATCTAAATGGCCAAGCTCTTTCTTAGACAAGTTGAAAGCTGCTGTCAGAAGGCTGTGCTCCTTGTCAGACGGAAGCAGCAGCACGCACATAGGAGTTTGGCAAGAACTAAAGAGCCACAGAAGAGCGTGGCCTAGGAAAATGAGGCAGGAAAAACGCTACATGTGCCCTTGTTGTCGCCTAACAACAGGTAGCAGCATAAACCAGATGCGGGTGAAGATCTTGCAGGCGACATCTAACGTCAAATGAGCAAACGGGCTTACCACAGCTGCGGTCCTCTGGCAGTCTGAAAGCTTTGCGCACAAGCCGGATGCTAAGCGCCTTCCTTTGCCTTTTGGCAGTGCTCGTGCATTGCCAGCACTAGGCGGGAATGGTCACTTACCCAGAGACACGTTTCGTTGTGCCCGTTGCTAAGCGCTCTGGAGCACTGTTTATGACGTAAGCGGAACACCTCTTGCCGTTCCATTCTCAGAGCTCCTGAGTTAAGTAATCTGCGACTCTTGGTGCGAATGCCCGAGGAAAACATTTCCAATGTGTCTGGCAGGGAGAAACTGAACCTGGAGAACACCTTTGTCAGGAGCTTGCACCTGCACCTTAGACACACACAGATTTGCATCACATCTAAATGGCCAAGCTCTTTCTTAGACAAGTTGAAAGCTGCTGTCAGAAGGCTGTGCTCCTTGTCAGACGGAAGCAGCAGCACGCACATAGGAGTTTGGAAAGCACTAAAGAGCCACAGAAGAGCGTGGCCTAGGAAAATGAGGCAGGAAAAACGCTACATGTGCCCTTGTTGTCGCCTAAAAACAAGTAGCAGCATAAACCAGATGCGGGTGAAGATCTTGCAGGCGACATCTAACGTCAAATGAGCAAACGGGCTTACCACAGCTGCGGTCCTCTGGCAGTCTGAAAGCTTTGCGCACAAGCCGGATGCTAAGCGCCTTCCTTTGCCTTTTGGCAGTGCTCGTGCATTGCCAGCACTAGGCGGGAATGGTCACTATCCCACAGACACGTTTCGTTGTGCCCGTTGCTAAGCGCTCTGGAGCACTGTTTATGACGTAAGCGGAACACCTCTTGCCGTTCCATTCTCAGAGCTCCTGAGTTAAGTAATCTGCGACTCTTGCTGCGAATGCCAGAGGAAAACACTTCCAATGTGTCTGGCAAGGAGAAACTGAACCTGGAGAACACCTTTGTCAGGAGCTTGCACCTGCACCTTGGACACACACAGATTTGCATCACATCTAAATGGCCAAGCTCTTTCTTAGACAAGTTGAAAGCTGCTGTCAGAAGGCTGTGCTCCTTGTCAGATGGAAGCAGCAGCACGCACATAGGAGTTTGGCAAGAACTAAAGAGCCACAGAAGAGCGTGGTCTAGCAAAATGAGGCAGGAAAAAGCATATCGCTACATGTGCCCTTGTTGTCGCCTAACAACAGGTAGCAGCATAAACCAGATGCGGGTGAAGATCTTGCAGGCGACATCTAACGTCAAATGAGCAAACGGGCTTACCACAGCTGCGGTCCTCTGGCAGTCTGAAAGCTTTGCGCACAAGCCGGATGCTAAGCGCCTTCCTTTGCCTTTTGGCAGTGCTCGTGCATTGCCAGCAGTAGGCGGGAATGGTCACTATCCCACAGACACGTTTCGTTGTGCCCGTTGCTAAGCGCTCTGGAGCACTGTTTATGACGTAAGCGGAACACCTCTTGCCGTTCCATTCTCAGAGCTCCTGAGTTAAGTAATCTGCTACTCTTGGTGCGAATGCCAGGGAAAAACATTTCCAATGTGTCTGGCAAGGAGAAACTGAACCTGGAGAACACCTTTGTCAGGAGCTTGCACCTGCACCTTAGACACACACAGATTTGCATCACATCTAAATGGCCAAGCTCTTTCTTAGACAAGTTGAAAGCTGCTGTCAGAAGGCTGTGCTCCTTGTCAGATGGAAGCAGCAGCACGCATATAGGAGTTTGGCAAGAACTAAAGAGCCACAGAAGAGCGTGGCCTAGGAAAATGAGGCAGGAAAAACGCTACATGTGCCCTTGTTGTCGCCTAACAACAGGTAGCAGCATAAACCAGATGCGGGTGAAGATCTTGCAGGCGACATCTAACGTCAAATGAGCAAACGGGCTTACCACAGCTGCGGTCCTCTGGCAGTCTGAAAGCTTTGCGCACAAGCCGGATGCTAAGCGCCTTCCTTTGCCTTTTGGCAGTGCTCGTGCATTGCCAGCACTAGGCGGGAATGGTCACTATCCCACCGACACGTTTCGTTGTGCCCGTTGCTAAGCGCTCTGGAGCACTGTTTATGACGTAAGCGGAACACCTCTTGCCGTTCCATTCTCAGAGCTCCTGAGTTAAGTAATCTGCGACTCTTGGTGCGAATGCCAGAGGAAAACATTTCCAATGTGTCTGGCAGGGAGAAACTGAACCTGGAGAACACCTTTGTCCGGAGCTTGCACCTGCACCTTAGACACACGCAGATTTGGATCACATCTAAATGGCCAAGCTCTTTCTTAGACAAGTTGAAAGCTGCTGTCAGAAGGCTGTGCTCCTTGTCAGACGGAAGCAGCAGCACGCACATAGGAGTTTGGCAAGAACTAAAGAGCCACAGAAGAGCGTGGCCTAGGAAAATGAGGCAGGAAAAACGCTACATGTGCCCTTGTTGTCGCCTAACAACAGGTAGCAGCATAAACCAGATGCGGGTGAAGATCTTGCAGGCGACATCTAACGTCAAATGAGCAAACGGGCTTACCACAGCTGCGGTCCTCTGGCAGTCTGAAAGCTTTGCGCACAAGCCGGATGCTAAGCGCCTTCCTTTGCCTTTTGGCAGTGCTCGTGCATTGCCAGCACTAGGCGGGAATGGTCACTTACCCAGAGACACGTTTCGTTGTGCCCGTTGCTAAGCGCTCTGGAGCACTGTTTATGACGTAAGCGGAACACCTCTTGCCGTTCCATTCTCAGAGCTCCTGAGTTAAGTAATCTGCGACTCTTGGTGCGAATGCCCGAGGAAAACATTTCCAATGTGTCTGGCAGGGAGAAACTGAACCTGGAGAACACCTTTGTCAGGAGCTTGCACCTGCACCTTAGACACACACAGATTTGCATCACATCTAAATGGCCAAGCTCTTTCTTAGACAAGTTGAAAGCTGCTGTCAGAAGGCTGTGCTCCTTGTCAGACGGAAGCAGCAGCACGCACATAGGAGTTTGGAAAGCACTAAAGAGCCACAGAAGAGCGTGGCCTAGGAAAATGAGGCAGGAAAAACGCTACATGTGCCCTTGTTGTCGCCTAAAAACAAGTAGCAGCATAAACCAGATGCGGGTGAAGATCTTGCAGGCGACATCTAACGTCAAATGAGCAAACGGGCTTACCACAGCTGCGGTCCTCTGGCAGTCTGAAAGCTTTGCGCACAAGCCGGATGCTAAGCGCCTTCCTTTGCCTTTTGGCAGTGCTCGTGCATTGCCAGCACTAGGCGGGAATGGTCACTTACCCAGAGACACGTTTCGTTGTGCCCGTTGCTAAGCGCTCTGGAGCACTGTTTATGACGTAAGCGGAACACCTCTTGCCGTTCCATTCTCAGAGCTCCTGAGTTAAGTAATCTGCGACTCTTGCTGCGAATGCCAGAGGAAAACACTTCCAATGTGTCTGGCAAGGAGAAACTGAACCTGGAGAACACCTTTGTCAGGAGCTTGCACCTGCACCTTGGACACACACAGATTTGCATCACATCTAAATGGCCAAGCTCTTTCTTAGACAAGTTGAAAGCTGCTGTCAGAAGGCTGTGCTCCTTGTCAGATGGAAGCAGCAGCACGCACATAGGAGTTTGGCAAGAACTAAAGAGCCACAGAAGAGCGTGGTCTAGCAAAATGAGGCAGGAAAAAGCATATCGCTACATGTGCCCTTGTTGTCGCCTAACAACAGGTAGCAGCATAAACCAGATGCGGGTGAAGATCTTGCAGGCGACATCTAACGTCAAATGAGCAAACGGGCTTACCACAGCTGCGGTCCTCTGGCAGTCTGAAAGCTTTGCGCACAAGCCGGATGCTAAGCGCCTTCCTTTGCCTTTTGGCAGTGCTCGTGCATTGCCAGCAGTAGGCGGGAATGGTCACTATCCCACAGACACGTTTCGTTGTGCCCGTTGCTAAGCGCTCTGGAGCACTGTTTATGACGTAAGCGGAACACCTCTTGCCGTTCCATTCTCAGAGCTCCTGAGTTAAGTAATCTGCTACTCTTGGTGCGAATGCCAGGGAAAAACATTTCCAATGTGTCTGGCAAGGAGAAACTGAACCTGGAGAACACCTTTGTCAGGAGCTTGCACCTGCACCTTAGACACACACAGATTTGCATCACATCTAAATGGCCAAGCTCTTTCTTAGACAAGTTGAAAGCTGCTGTCAGAAGGCTGTGCTCCTTGTCAGATGGAAGCAGCAGCACGCATATAGGAGTTTGGCAAGAACTAAAGAGCCACAGAAGAGCGTGGCCTAGGAAAATGAGGCAGGAAAAACGCTACATGTGCCCTTGTTGTCGCCTAACAACAGGTAGCAGCATAAACCAGATGCGGGTGAAGATCTTGCAGGCGACATCTAACGTCAAATGAGCAAACGGGCTTACCACAGCTGCGGTCCTCTGGCAGTCTGAAAGCTTTGCGCACAAGCCGGATGCTAAGCGCCTTCCTTTGCCTTTTGGCAGTGCTCGTGCATTGCCAGCACTAGGCGGGAATGGTCACTATCCCACCGACACGTTTCGTTGTGCCCGTTGCTAAGCGCTCTGGAGCACTGTTTATGACGTAAGCGGAACACCTCTTGCCGTTCCATTCTCAGAGCTCCTGAGTTAAGTAATCTGCGACTCTTGGTGCGAATGCCAGAGGAAAACATTTCCAATGTGTCTGGCAGGGAGAAACTGAACCTGGAGAACACCTTTGTCCGGAGCTTGCACCTGCACCTTAGACACACGCAGATTTGGATCACATCTAAATGGCCAAGCTCTTTCTTAGACAAGTTGAAAGCTGCTGTCAGAAGGCTGTGCTCCTTGTCAGACGGAAGCAGCAGCACGCACATAGGAGTTTGGCAAGAACTAAAGAGCCACAGAAGAGCGTGGCCTAGGAAAATGAGGCAGGAAAAACGCTACATGTGCCCTTGTTGTCGCCTAACAACAGGTAGCAGCATAAACCAGATGCGGGTGAAGATCTTGCAGGCGACATCTAACGTCAAATGAGCAAACGGGCTTACCACAGCTGCGGTCCTCTGGCAGTCTGAAAGCTTTGCGCACAAGCCGGATGCTAAGCGCCTTCCTTTGCCTTTTGGCAGTGCTCGTGCATTGCCAGCACTAGGCGGGAATGGTCACTTACCCAGAGACACGTTTCGTTGTGCCCGTTGCTAAGCGCTCTGGAGCACTGTTTATGACGTAAGCGGAACACCTCTTGCCGTTCCATTCTCAGAGCTCCTGAGTTAAGTAATCTGCTACTCTTGGTGCGAATGCCAGGGAAAAACATTTCCAATGTGTCTGGCAAGGAGAAACTGAACCTGGAGAACACCTTTGTCAGGAGCTTGCACCTGCACCTTAGACACACACAGATTTGCATCACATCTAAATGGCCAAGCTCTTTCTTAGACAAGTTGAAAGCTGCTGTCAGAAGGCTGTGCTCCTTGTCAGATGGAAGCAGCAGCACGCACATAGGAGTTTGGAAAGCACTAAAGAGCCACAGAAGAGCGTGGCCTAGGAAAATGAGGCAGGAAAAACGCTACATGTGCCCTTGTTGTCGCCTAACAACAAGTAGCAGCATAAACCAGATGCGGGTGATGATCTTGCAGGCGACTTCTAACGTGAAATGAGCAAACGGGCTTACCACAGCTGCGGTCCTCTGGCAGTCTGAAAGCTTTGCACACAAGCCGGATGCTAAGCGCCTTCCTTTGCCTTTTGGCAGTGCTCGTGCATTGCCAGCACTAGGCGGGAATGGTCACTATCCCACCGACACGTTTCGTTGTGCCCGTTGCTAAGCGCTCTGGAGCACTGTTTATGACGTAAGCGGAACACCTCTTGCCGTTCCATTCTCAGAGCTCCTGAGTTAAGTAATCTGCGACTCTTGGTGCGAATGCCCGAGGAAAACATTTCCAATGTGTCTGGCAGGGAGAAACTGAACCTGGAGAACACCTTTGTCAGGAGCTTGCACCTGCACCTTAGACACACACAGATTTGCATCACATCTAAATGGCCAAGCTCTTTCTTAGACAAGTTGAAAGCTGCTGTCAGAAGGCTGTGCTCCTTGTCAGACGGAAGCAGCAGCACGCACATAGGAGTTTGGCAAGAACTAAAGAGCCACAGAAGAGCGTGGCCTAGGAAAATGAGGCAGGAAAAATGCTACATGTGCCCTTGTTGTCGCCTAACAACAAGTAGCAGCATAAACCAGATGCGGGTGAAGATCTTGCAGGCGACATCTAACGTCAAATGAGCAAACGGGCTTACCACAGCTGCGGTCCTCTGGCAGTCTGAAAGCTTTGCGCACAAGCCGGATGCTAAGCGCCTTCCTTTGCCTTTTGGCAGTGCTCGTGCATTGCCAGCACTAGGCGGGAATGGTCACTATCCCACCGACACGTTTCGTTGTGCCCGTTGCTAAGCGCTCTGGAGCACTGTTTATGACGTAAGCGGAACACCTCTTGCCGTTCCATTCTCAGAGCTCCTGAGTTAAGTAATCTGCGACTCTTGGTGCGAATGCCAGAGGAAAACATTTCCAATGTGTCTGGCAAGGAGAAACTGAACCTGGAGAACACCTTTGTCAGGAGCTTGCACCTGCACCTTAGACACACATAGATTTGCATCACATCTAAATGGCCAAGCTCTTTCTTAGACAAGTTGAAAGCTGCTGTCAGAAGGCTGTGCTCCTTGTCAGATGGAAGCAGCAGCACGCACATAAAAGTTTGGAAAGCACTAAAGAGCCACAGAAGAGCGTGGCCTAGCAAAATGAGGCAGGAAAAAGCATATCGCTACATGTGCCCTTGTTGTCGCCTAACAACAGGTAGCAGCATAAACCAGATGCGGGTGAAGATCTTGCAGGCGACATCTAACGTCAAATGAGCAAACGGGCTTACCACAGCTGCGGTCCTCTGGCAGTCTGAAAGCTTTGCGCACAAGCCGGATGCTAAGCGCCTTCCTTTGCCTTTTGGCAGTGCTCGTGCATTGCCAGCACTAGGCGGGAATGGTCACTTACCCAGAGACACGTTTCGTTGTGCCCGTTGCTAAGCGCTCTGGAGCACTGTTTATGACGTAAGCGGAACACCTCTTGCCGTTCCATTCTCAGAGCTCCTGAGTTAAGTAATCTGCAACTCTTGGTGCGAATGCCAGAGGAAAACATTTCCAATGTGTCTGGCAAGGAGAAACTGAACCTGGAGAACACCTTTGCCAGGAGCTTGCACCTGCACCTTAGACACACACAGATTTGCATCACATCTAAATGGCCAAGCTCTTTCTTAGACAAGTTGAAAGCTGCTGTCAGAAGGCTGTGCTCCTTGTCAGATGGAAGCAGCAGCACGCACATAGGAGTTTGGAAAGCACTAAAGAGCCACAGAAGAGCGTGGCCTAGGAAAATGAGGCAGGAAAAACGCTACATGTGCCCTTGTTGTCGCCTAACAACAGGTAGCAGCATAAACCAGATGCGGGTGAAGATCTTGCAGGCGACATCTAACGTCAAATGAGCAAACGGGCTTACCACAGCTGCGGTCCTCTGGCAGTCTGAAAGCTTTGCGCACAAGCCGGATGCTGAGCGCCTTCCTTTGCCTTTTGGCAGTGCTCGTGCATTGCCAGCACTAGGCGGGAATGGTCACTTACCCAGAGACACGTTTCGTTGTGCCCGTTGCTAAGCGCTCTGGAGCACTGTTTATGACGTAAGCGGAACACCTCTTGCCGTTCCATTCTCAGAGCTCCTGAGTTAAGTAATCTGCTACTCTTGGTGCAAATGCCAGAGGAAAACATTTCCAATGTGTCTGGCAAGGAGAAACTGAACCTGGAGAACACCTTTGTCAGGAGCTTGCACCTGCACCTTAGACACACACAGATTTGCATCACATCTAAATGGCCAAGCTCTTTCTTAGACAAGTTGAAAGCTGCTGTCAGAAGGCTGTGCTCCTTGTCAGATGGAAGCAGCAGCACGCACATAGGAGTTTGGAAAGCACTAAAGAGCCACAGAAGAGCGTGGCCTAGGAAAATGAGGCAGGAAAAACGCTACATGTGCCCTTGTTGTCGCCTAACAACAGGTAGCAGCATAAACCAGATGCGGGTGAAGATCTTGCAGGCGACATCTAACGTCAAATGAGCAAACGGGCTTACCACAGCTGCGGTCCTCTGGCAGTCTGAAAGCTTTGCGCACAAGCCGGATGCTAAGCGCCTTCCTTTGCCTTTTGGCAGTGCTCGTGCATTGCCAGCACTAGGCGGGAATGGTCACTATCCCACAGACACGTTTCGTTGTGCCCGTTGCTAAGCGCTCTGGAGCACTGTTTATGACGTAAGCGGAACACCTCTTGCCGTTCCATTCTCAGAGCTCCTGAGTTAAGTAATCTGCGACTCTTGGTGCGAATGCCAGAGGAAAACACTTCCAATGTGTCTGGCAAGGAGAAACTGAACCTGGAGAACACCTTTGTCAGGAGCTTGCACCTGCACCTTAGACACACACAGATTTGCATCACATCTAAATGGCCAAGCTCTTTCTTAGACAAGTTGAAAGCTGCTGTCAGAAGGCTGTGCTCCTTGTCAGATGGAAGCAGCAGCACGCATATAGGAGTTTGGCAAGAACTAAAGAGCCACAGAAGAGCGTGGCCTAGGAAAATGAGGCAGGAAAAACGCTACATGTGCCCTTGTTGTCGCCTAACAACAGGTAGCAGCATAAACCAGATGCGGGTGAAGATCTTGCAGGCGACATCTAACGTCAAATGAGCAAACGGGCTTACCACAGCTGCGGTCCTCTGGCAGTCTGAAAGCTTTGCGCACAAGCCGGATGCTAAGCGCCTTCCTTTGCCTTTTGGCAGTGCTCGTGCATTGCCAGCACTAGGCGGGAATGGTCACTATCCCACAGACACGTTTCGTTGTGCCCGTTGCTAAGCGCTCTGGAGCACTGTTTATGACGTAAGCGGAACACCTCTTGCCGTTCCATTCTCAGAGCTCCTGAGTTAAGTAATCTGCGACTCTTGGTGCGAATGCCAGAGGAAAACATTTCCAATGTGTCTGGCAGGGAGAAACTGAACCTGGAGAACACCTTTGTCCGGAGCTTGCACCTGCACCTTAGACACACGCAGATTTGGATCACATCTAAATGGCCAAGCTCTTTCTTAGACAAGTTGAAAGCTGCTGTCAGAAGGCTGTGCTCCTTGTCAGACGGAAGCAGCAGCACGCACATAGGAGTTTGGCAAGAACTAAAGAGCCACAGAAGAGCGTGGCCTAGGAAAATGAGGCAGGAAAAACGCTACATGTGCCCTTGTTGTCGCCTAACAACAGGTAGCAGCATAAACCAGATGCGGGTGAAGATCTTGCAGGCGACATCTAACGTCAAATGAGCAAACGGGCTTACCACAGCTGCGGTCCTCTGGCAGTCTGAAAGCTTTGCGCACAAGCCGGATGCTAAGCGCCTTCCTTTGCCTTTTGGCAGTGCTCGTGCATTGCCAGCACTAGGCGGGAATGGTCACTATCCCACAGACACGTTTCGTTGTGCCCGTTGCTAAGCGCTCTGGAGCACTGTTTATGACGTAAGCGGAACACCTCTTGCCGTTCCATTCTCAGAGCTCCTGAGTTAAGTAATCTGCAACTCTTGGTGCGAATGCCAGAGGAAAACACTTCCAATGTGTCTGGCAAGGAGAAACTGAACCTGGAGAACACCTTTGTCAGGAGCTTGCACCTGCACCTTAGACACACACAGATTTGCATCACATCTAAATGGCCAAGCTCTTTCTTAGACAAGTTGAAAGCTGCTGTCAGAAGGCTGTGCTCCTTGTCAGACGGAAGCAGCAGCACGCACATAGGAGTTTGGAAAGCACTAAAGAGCCACAGAAGAGCGTGGCCTAGGAAAATGAGGCAGGAAAAAGCATATCGCTACATGTGCCCTTGTTGTCGCCTAACAACAGGTAGCAGCATAAACCAGATGCGGGTGAAGATCTTGCAGGCGACATCTAACGTCAAATGAGCAAACGGGCTTACCACAGCTGCGGTCCTCTGGCAGTCTGAAAGCTTTGCGCACAAGCCGGATGCTAAGCGCCTTCCTTTGCCTTTTGGCAGTGCTCGTGCATTGCCAGCACTAGGCGGGAATGGTCACTATCCCACAGACACGTTTCGTTGTGCCCGTTGCTAAGCGCTCTGGAGCACTGTTTATGACGTAAGCGGAACACCTCTTGCCGTTCCATTCTCAGAGCTCCTGAGTTAAGTAATCTGCGACTCTTGGTGCGAATGCCCGAGGAAAACATTTCCAATGTGTCTGGCAGGGAGAAACTGAACCTGGAGAACACCTTTGTCAGGAGCTTGCACCTGCACCTTAGACACACACAGATTTGCATCACATCTAAATGGCCAAGCTCTTTCTTAGACAAGTTGAAAGCTGCTGTCAGAAGGCTGTGCTCCTTGTCAGACGGAAGCAGCAGCACGCACATAGGAGTTTGGCAAGAACTAAAGAGCCACAGAAGAGCGTGGCCTAGGAAAATGAGGCAGGAAAAACGCTACATGTGCCCTTGTTGTCGCCTAACAACAAGTAGCAGCATAAACCAGATGCGGGTGAAGATCTTGCAGGCGACATCTAACGTCAAATGAGCAAACGGGCTTACCACAGCTGCGGTCCTCTGGCAGTCTGAAAGCTTTGCGCACAAGCCGGATGCTAAGCGCCTTCCTTTGCCTTTTGGCAGTGCTCGTGCATTGCCAGCACTAGGCGGGAATGGTCACTTACCCAGAGACACGTTTCGTTGTGCCCGTTGCTAAGCGCTCTGGAGCACTGTTTATGACGTAAGCGGAACACCTCTTGCCGTTCCATTCTCAGAGCTCCTGAGTTAAGTAATCTGCGACTCTTGCTGCGAATGCCAGAGGAAAACATTTCCAATGTGTCTGGCAAGGAGAAACTGAACCTGGAGAACACCTTTGTCAGGAGCTTGCACCTGCACCTTAGACACACATAGATTTGCATCACATCTAAATGGCCAAGCTCTTTCTTAGACAAGTTGAAAGCTGCTGTCAGAAGGCTGTGCTCCTTGTCAGATGGAAGCAGCAGCACGCACATAAAAGTTTGGAAAGCACTAAAGAGCCACAGAAGAGCGTGGCCTAGCAAAATGAGGCAGGAAAAAGCATATCGCTACATGTGCCCTTGTTGTCGCCTAACAACAGGTAGCAGCATAAACCAGATGCGGGTGAAGATCTTGCAGGCGACATCTAACGTCAAATGAGCAAACGGGCTTACCACAGCTGCGGTCCTCTGGCAGTCTGAAAGCTTTGCGCACAAGCCGGATGCTAAGCGCCTTCCTTTGCCTTTTGGCAGTGCTCGTGCATTGCCAGCACTAGGCGGGAATGGTCACTTACCCAGAGACACGTTTCGTTGTGCCCGTTGCTAAGCGCTCTGGAGCACTGTTTATGACGTAAGCGGAACACCTCTTGCCGTTCCATTCTCAGAGCTCCTGAGTTAAGTAATCTGCGACTCTTGCTGCGAATGCCAGAGGAAAACATTTCCAATGTGTCTGGCAGGGAGAAACTGAATCTGGAGAACACCTTTGCCAGGAGCTTGCACCTGCACCTTAGACACACACAGATTTGCATCACATCTAAATGGCCAAGCTCTTTCTTAGACAAGTTGAAAGCTGCTGTCAGAAGGCTGTGCTCCTTGTCAGATGGAAGCAGCAGCACGCACATAGGAGTTTGGAAAGCACTAAAGAGCCACAGAAGAGCGTGGCCTAGGAAAATGAGGCAGGAAAAACGCTACATGTGCCCTTGTTGTCGCCTAACAACAGGTAGCAGCATAAACCAGATGCGGGTGAAGATCTTGCAGGCGACATCTAACGTCAAATGAGCAAACGGGCTTACCACAGCTGCGGTCCTCTGGCAGTCTGAAAGCTTTGCGCACAAGCCGGATGCTAAGCGCCTTCCTTTGCCTTTTGGCAGTGCTCGTGCATTGCCAGCACTAGGCGGGAATGGTCACTATCCCACCGACACGTTTCGTTGTGCCCGTTGCTAAGCGCTCTGGAGCACTGTTTATGACGTAAGCGGAACACCTCTTGCCGTTCCATTCTCAGAGCTCCTGAGTTAAGTAATCTGCGACTCTTGGTGCGAATGCCAGAGGAAAACATTTCCAATGTGTCTGGCAAGGAGAAACTGAACCTGGAGAACACCTTTGTCAGGAGCTTGCACCTGCACCTTAGACACACATAGATTTGCATCACATCTAAATGGCCAAGCTCTTTCTTAGACAAGTTGAAAGCTGCTGTCAGAAGGCTGTGCTCCTTGTCAGATGGAAGCAGCAGCACGCACATAAAAGTTTGGAAAGCACTAAAGAGCCACAGAAGAGCGTGGCCTAGCAAAATGAGGCAGGAAAAAGCATATCGCTACATGTGCCCTTGTTGTCGCCTAACAACAGGTAGCAGCATAAACCAGATGCGGGTGAAGATCTTGCAGGCGACATCTAACGTCAAATGAGCAAACGGGCTTACCACAGCTGCGGTCCTCTGGCAGTCTGAAAGCTTTGCGCACAAGCCGGATGCTAAGCGCCTTCCTTTGCCTTTTGGCAGTGCTCGTGCATTGCCAGCACTAGGCGGGAATGGTCACTTACCCAGAGACACGTTTCGTTGTGCCCGTTGCTAAGCGCTCTGGAGCACTGTTTATGACGTAAGCGGAACACCTCTTGCCGTTCCATTCTCAGAGCTCCTGAGTTAAGTAATCTGCGACTCTTGGTGCGAATGCCAGAGGAAAACATTTCCAATGTGTCTGGCAGGGAGAAACTGAATCTGGAGAACACCTTTGCCAGGAGCTTGCACCTGCACCTTAGACACACACAGATTTGCATCACATCTAAATGGCCAAGCTCTTTCTTAGACAAGTTGAAAGCTGCTGTCAGAAGGCTGTGCTCCTTGTCAGATGGAAGCAGCAGCACGCACATAGGAGTTTGGAAAGCACTAAAGAGCCACAGAAGAGCGTGGCCTAGGAAAATGAGGCAGGAAAAACGCTACATGTGCCCTTGTTGTCGCCTAACAACAGGTAGCAGCATAAACCAGATGCGGGTGAAGATCTTGCAGGCGACATGTAACGTCAAATGAGCAAACGGGCTTACCACAGCTGCGGTCCTCTGGCAGTCTGAAAGCTTTGCGCACAAGCCGGATGCTAATCACCTTCCTTTGCCTTTTGGCAGTGCTCGTGCATTGCCAGCACTAGGCGGGAATGGTCACTTACCCAGAGACACGTTTCGTTGTGCCCGTTGCTAAGCGCTCTGGAGCACTGTTTATGACGTAAGCGGAACACCTCTTGCTGTTCCATTCTCAGAGCTCCTGAGTTAAGTAATCTGCGACTCTTGCTGCGAATGCCAGAGAAAGACATTTCCAATGTGTCTGGCAGGGAGAAACTGAACCTGGAGAACACCTTTGTCAGGAGCTTGCACCTGCACCTTAGACACACACAGATTTGCATCACATCTAAATGGCCAAGCTCTTTCTTAGACAAGTTGAAAGCTGCTGTCAGAAGGCTGTGCTCCTTGTCAGATGGAAGCAGCAGCACGCACATAGGAGTTTGGCAAGAACTAAAGAGCCACAGAAGAGCGTGGCCTAGGAAAATGAGGCAGGAAAAACGCTACATGTGCCCTTGTTGTCGCCTAACAACAGGTAGCAGCATAAACCAGATGCGGGTGAAGATCTTGCAGGCGACATCTAACGTCAAATGAGCAAACGGGCTTACCACAGCTGCGGTCCTCTGGCAGTCTGAAAGCTTTGCGCACAAGCCGGATGCTAAGCGCCTTCCTTTGCCTTTTGGCAGTGCTCGTGCATTGCCAGCACTAGGCGGGAATGGTCACTTACCCAGAGACACGTTTCGTTGTGCCCGTTGCTAAGCGCTCTGGAGCACTGTTTATGACGTAAGCGGAACACCTCTTGCCGTTCCATTCTCAGAGCTCCTGAGTTAAGTAATCTGCGACTCTTGGTGCGAATGCCAGAGGAAAACATTTCCAATGTGTCTGGCAAGGAGAAACTGAACCTGGAGAACACCTTTGTCAGGAGCTTGCACCTGCACCTTAGACACACACAGATTTGCATCACATCTAAATGGCCAAGCTCTTTCTTAGACAAGTTGAAAGCTGCTGTCAGAAGGCTGTGCTCCTTGTCAGATGGAAGCAGCAGCACGCACATAGGAGTTTGGAAAGCACTAAAGAGCCACAGAAGAGCGTGGCCTAGGAAAATGAGGCAGGAAAAACGCTACATGTGCCCTTGTTGTCGCCTAACAACAGGTAGCAGCATAAACCAGATGCGGGTGAAGATCTTGCAGGCGACATCTAACGTCAAATGAGCAAACGGGCTTACCACAGCTGCGGTCCTCTGGCAGTCTGAAAGCTTTGCGCACAAGCCGGATGCTAAGCGCCTTCCTTTGCCTTTTGGCAGTGCTCGTGCATTGCCAGCACTAGGCGGGAATGGTCACTATCCCACAGACACGTTTCGTTGTGCCCGTTGCTAAGCGCTCTGGAGCACTGTTTATGACGTAAGCGGAACACCTCTTGCCGTTCCATTCTCAGAGCTCCTGAGTTAAGTAATCTGCTACTCTTGGTGCAAATGCCAGAGGAAAACATTTCCAATGTGTCTGGCAAGGAGAAACTGAACCTGGAGAACACCTTTGTCAGGAGCTTGCACCTGCACCTTAGACACACACAGATTTGCATCACATCTAAATGGCCAAGCTCTTTCTTAGACAAGTTGAAAGCTGCTGTCAGAAGGCTGTGCTCCTTGTCAGATGGAAGCAGCAGCACGCACATAGGAGTTTGGAAAGCACTAAAGAGCCACAGAAGAGCGTGGCCTAGGAAAATGAGGCAGGAAAAACGCTACATGTGCCCTTGTTGTCGCCTAACAACAGGTAGCAGCATAAACCAGATGCGGGTGAAGATCTTGCAGGCGACATCTAACGTCAAATGAGCAAACGGGCTTACCACAGCTGCGGTCCTCTGGCAGTCTGAAAGCTTTGCGCACAAGCCGGATGCTAAGCGCCTTCCTTTGCCTTTTGGCAGTGCTCGTGCATTGCCAGCACTAGGCGGGAATGGTCACTATCCCACAGACACGTTTCGTTGTGCCCGTTGCTAAGCGCTCTGGAGCACTGTTTATGACGTAAGCGGAACACCTCTTGCCGTTCCATTCTCAGAGCTCCTGAGTTAAGTAATCTGCAACTCTTGGTGCGAATGCCAGAGGAAAACATTTCCAATGTGTCTGGCAAGGAGAAACTGAACCTGGAGAACACCTTTGCCAGGAGCTTGCACCTGCACCTTAGACACACACAGATTTGCATCACATCTAAATGGGCAAGCTCTTTCTTAGACAAGTTGAAAGCTGCTGTCAGAAGGCTGTGCTCCTTGTCAGATGGAAGCAGCAGCACGCACATAGGAGTTTGGAAAGCACTAAAGAGCCACAGAAGAGCGTGGCCTAGGAAAATGAGGCAGGAAAAACGCTACATGTGCCCTTGTTGTCGCCTAACAACAGGTAGCAGCATAAACCAGATGCGGGTGAAGATCTTGCAGGCGACATCTAACGTCAAATGAGCAAACGGGCTTACCACAGCTGCGGTCCTCTGGCAGTCTGAAAGCTTTGCGCACAAGCCGGATGCTAAGCGCCTTCCTTTGCCTTTTGGCAGTGCTCGTGCATTGCCAGCACTAGGCGGGAATGGTCACTTACCCAGAGACACGTTTCGTTGTGCCCGTTGCTAAGCGCTCTGGAGCACTGTTTATGACGTAAGCGGAACACCTCTTGCCGTTCCATTCTCAGAGCTCCTGAGTTAAGTAATCTGCTACTCTTGGTGCAAATGCCAGAGGAAAACATTTCCAATGTGTCTGGCAAGGAGAAACTGAACCTGGAGAACACCTTTGTCAGGAGCTTGCACCTGCACCTTAGACACACACAGATTTGCATCACATCTAAATGGCCAAGCTCTTTCTTAGACAAGTTGAAAGCTGCTGTCAGAAGGCTGTGCTCCTTGTCAGATGGAAGCAGCAGCACGCACATAGGAGTTTGGAAAGCACTAAAGAGCCACAGAAGAGCGTGGCCTAGGAAAATGAGGCAGGAAAAACGCTACATGTGCCCTTGTTGTCGCCTAACAACAGGTAGCAGCATAAACCAGATGCGGGTGAAGATCTTGCAGGCGACATCTAACGTCAAATGAGCAAACGGGCTTACCACAGCTGCGGTCCTCTGGCAGTCTGAAAGCTTTGCGCACAAGCCGGATGCTAAGCGCCTTCCTTTGCCTTTTGGCAGTGCTCGTGCATTGCCAGCACTAGGCGGGAATGGTCACTATCCCACAGACACGTTTCGTTGTGCCCGTTGCTAAGCGCTCTGGAGCACTGTTTATGACGTAAGCGGAACACCTCTTGCCGTTCCATTCTCAGAGCTCCTGAGTTAAGTAATCTGCGACTCTTGGTGCGAATGCCAGAGGAAAACATTTCCAATGTGTCTGGCAAGGAGAAACTGAACCTGGAGAACACCTTTGCCAGGAGCTTGCACCTGCACCTTAGACACACACAGATTTGCATCACATCTAAATGGCCAAGCTCTTTCTTAGACAAGTTGAAAGCTGCTGTCAGAAGGCTGTGTTCCTTGTCAGATGGAAGCAGCAGCACGCACATAGGAGTTTGGAAAGCACTAAAGAGCCACAGAAGAGCGTGGCCTAGGAAAATGAGGCAGGAAAAACGCTACATGTGCCCTTGTTGTCGCCTAACAACAGGTAGCAGCATAAACCAGATGCGGGTGAAGATCTTGCAGGCGACTTCTAACGTCAAATGAGCAAACGGGCTTACCACAGCTGCGGTCCTCTGGCAGTCTGAAAGCTTTGCGCACAAGCCGGATGCTAAGCGCCTTCCTTTGCCTTTTGGCAGTGCTCGTGCATTGCCAGCACTAGGCGGGAATGGTCACTTACCCAGAGACACGTTTCGTTGTGCCCGTTGCTAAGCGCTCTGGAGCACTGTTTATGACGTAAGCGGAACACCTCTTGCCGTTCCATTCTCAGAGCTCCTGAGTTAAGTAATCTGCAACTCTTGGTGCGAATGCCAGAGGAAAACATTTCCAATGTGTCTGGCAAGGAGAAACTGAACCTGGAGAACACCTTTGCCAGGAGCTTGCACCTGCACCTTAGACACACACAGATTTGCATCACATCTAAATGGCCAAGCTCTTTCTTAGACAAGTTGAAAGCTGCTGTCAGAAGGCTGTGCTCCTTGTCAGATGGAAGCAGCAGCACGCACATAGGAGTTTGGAAAGCACTAAAGAGCCACAGAAGAGCGTGGCCTAGGAAAATGAGGCAGGAAAAACGCTACATGTGCCCTTGTTGTCGCCTAACAACAGGTAGCAGCATAAACCAGATGCGGGTGAAGATCTTGCAGGCGACATCTAACGTCAAATGAGCAAACGGGCTTACCACAGCTGCGGTCCTCTGGCAGTCTGAAAGCTTTGCGCACAAGCCGGATGCTAAGCGCCTTCCTTTGCCTTTTGGCAGTGCTCGTGCATTGCCAGCAGTAGGCGGGAATGGTCACTTACCCAGAGACACGTTTCGTTGTGCCCGTTGCTAAGCGCTCTGGAGCACTGTTTATGACGTAAGCGGAACACCTCTTGCCGTTCCATTCTCAGAGCTCCTGAGTTAAGTAATCTGCGACTCTTGCTGCGAATGCCAGAGGAAAACATTTCCAATGTGTCTGGCAGGGAGAAACTGAATCTGGAGAACACCTTTGTCAGGAGCTTGCACCTGCACCTTAGACACACGCAGATTTGGATCACATCTAAATGGCCAAGCTCTTTCTTAGACAAGTTGAAAGCTGCTGTCAGAAGGCTGTGCTCCTTGTCAGATGGAAGCAGCAGCACGCACATAGGAGTTTGGAAAGCACTAAAGAGCCACAGAAGAGCGTGGTCTAGCAAAATGAGGCAGGAAAAACGCTACATGTGCCCTTGTTGTCGCCTAACAACAGGTAGCAGCATAAACCAGATGCGGGTGAAGATCTTGCAGGCGACTTCTAACGTCAAATGAGCAAACGGGCTTACCACAGCTGCGGTCCTCTGGCAGTCTGAAAGCTTTGCGCACAAGCCGGATGCTAAGCGCCTTCCTTTGCCTTTTGGCAGTGCTCGTGCATTGCCAGCACTAGGCGGGAATGGTCACTTACCCAGAGACACGTTTCGTTGTGCCCGTTGCTAAGCGCTCTGGAGCACTGTTTATGACGTAAGCGGAACACCTCTTGCCGTTCCATTCTCAGAGCTCCTGAGTTAAGTAATCTGCGACTCTTGCTGCGAATGATAGAGGAAAACATTTCCAATGTGTCTGGCAGGGAGAAACTGAATCTGGAGAACACCTTTGCCAGGAGCTTGCACCTGCACCTTAGACACACACAGATTTGCATCACATCTAAATGGCCAAGCTCTTTCTTAGACAAGTTGAAAGCTGCTGTCAGAAGGCTGTGCTCCTTGTCAGATGGAAGCAGCAGCACGCACATAGGAGTTTGGCAAGAACTAAAGAGCCACAGAAGAGCGTGGCCTAGGAAAATGAGGCAGGAAAAACGCTACATGTGCCCTTGTTGTCGCCTAACAACAGGTAGCAGCATAAACCAGATGCGGGTGAAGATCTTGCAGGCGACTTCTAACGTCAAATGAGCAAACGGGCTTACCACAGCTGCGGTCCTCTGGCAGTCTGAAAGCTTTGCGCACAAGCCGGATGCTAAGCGCCTTCCTTTGCCTTTTGGCAGTGCTCGTGCATTGCCAGCACTAGGCGGGAATGGTCACTTACCCAGAGACACGTTTCGTTGTGCCCGTTGCTAAGCGCTCTGGAGCACTGTTTATGACGTAAGCGGAACACCTCTTGCCGTTCCATTCTCAGAGCTCCTGAGTTAAGTAATCTGCGACTCTTGGTGCGAATGCCAGAGGAAAATATTTCCAATGTGTCTGGCAAGGAGAAACTGAACCTGGAAAACACCTTTGTCAGGAGCTTGCACCTGCACCTTAGACACACACAGATTTGCATCACATCTAAATGGCCAAGCTCTTTCTTAGACAAGTTGAAAGCTGCTGTCAGAAGGCTGTGCTCCTTGTCAGATGGAAGCAGCAGCACGCACATAGGAGTTTGGCAAGAACTAAAGAGCCACAGAAGAGCGTGGTCTAGCAAAATGAGGCAGGAAAAACGCTACATGTGCCCTTGTTGTCGCCTAACAACAGGTAGCAGCATAAACCAGATGCGGGTGAAGATCTTGCAGGCGACTTCTAACGTCAAATGAGCAAACGGGCTTACCACAGCTGCGGTCCTCTGGCAGTCTGAAAGCTTTGCGCACAAGCCGGATGCTAAGCGCCTTCCTTTGCCTTTTGGCAGTGCTCGTGCATTGCCAGCACTAGGCGGGAATGGTCACTATCCCACAGACACGTTTCGTTGTGCCCGTTGCTAAGCGCTCTGGAGCACTGTTTATGACGTAAGCGGAACACCTCTTGCCGTTCCATTCTCAGAGCTCCTGAGTTAAGTAATCTGCGACTCTTGCTGCGAATGCCAGAGGAAAACATTTCCAATGTGTCTGGCAGGGAGAAACTGAACCTGGAGAACACCTTTGTCAGGAGCTTGCACCTGCACCTTAGACACACATAGATTTGCATCACATCTAAATGGCCAAGCTCTTTCTTAGACAAGTTGAAAGCTGCTGTCAGAAGGCTGTGCTCCTTGTCAGATGGAAGCAGCAGCACGCACATAGGAGTTTGGAAAGCACTAAAGAGCCACAGAAGAGCGTGGCCTAGCAAAATGAGGCAGGAAAAAGCATATCGCTACATGTGCCCTTGTTGTCGCCTAACAACAGGTAGCAGCATAAACCAGATGCGGGTGAAGATCTTGCAGGCGACTTCTAACGTCAAATGAGCAAACGGGCTTACCACAGCTGCGGTCCTCTGGCAGTCTGAAAGCTTTGCGCACAAGCCGGATGCTAAGCGCCTTCCTTTGCCTTTTGGCAGTGCTCGTGCATTGCCAGCACTAGGCGGGAATGGTCACTTACCCAGAGACACGTTTCATTGTGCCCGTTGCTAAGCGCTCTGGAGCACTGTTTATGACGTAAGCGGAACACCTCTTGCCGTTCCATTCTCAGAGCTCCTGAGTTAAGTAATCTGCGACTCTTGGTGCGAATGCCAGAGGAAAACATTTCCAATGTGTCTGGCAAGGAGAAACTGAACCTGGAGAACACCTTTGTCAGGAGCTTGCACCTGCACCTTAGACACACACAGATTTGCATCACATCTAAATGGCCAAGCTCTTTCTTAGACAAGTTGAAAGCTGCTGTCAGAAGGCTGTGCTCCTTGTCAGATGGAAGCAGCAGCACGCACATAGGAGTTTGGAAAGCACTAAAGAGCCACAGAAGAGCGTGGCCTAGCAAAATGAGGCAGGAAAAACGCTACATGTGCCCTTGTTGTCGCCTAACAACAGGTAGCAGCATAAACCAGATGCGGGTGAAGATCTTGCAGGCGACTTCTAACGTCAAATGAGCAAACGGGCTTACCACAGCTGCGGTCCTCTGGCAGTCTGAAAGCTTTGCGCACAAGCCGGATGCTAAGCGCCTTCCTTTGCCTTTTGGCAGTGCTCGTGCATTGCCAGCACTAGGCGGGAATGGTCACTTACCCAGAGACACGTTTCGTTGTGCCCGTTGCTAAGCGCTCTGGAGCACTGTTTATGACGTAAGCGGAACACCTCTTGCCGTTCCATTCTCAGAGCTCCTGAGTTAAGTAATCTGCGACTCTTGCTGCGAATGCCAGAGGAAAACATTTCCAATGTGTCTGGCAAGGAGAAACTGAACCTGGAAAACACCTTTGTCAGGAGCTTGCACCTGCACCTTAGACACACACAGATTTGCATCACATCTAAATGGCCAAGCTCTTTCTTAGACAAGTTGAAAGCTGCTGTCAGAAGGCTGTGCTCCTTGTCAGATGGAAGCAGCAGCACGCACATAGGAGTTTGGCAAGAACTAAAGAGCCACAGAAGAGCGTGGTCTAGCAAAATGAGGCAGGAAAAACGCTACATGTGCCCTTGTTGTCGCCTAACAACAGGTAGCAGCATAAACCAGATGCGGGTGAAGATCTTGCAGGCGACTTCTAACGTCAAATGAGCAAACGGGCTTACCACAGCTGCGGTCCTCTGGCAGTCTGAAAGCTTTGCGCACAAGCCGGATGCTAAGCGCCTTCCTTTGCCTTTTGGCAGTGCTCGTGCATTGCCAGCACTAGGCGGGAATGGTCACTATCCCACAGACACGTTTCGTTGTGCCCGTTGCTAAGCGCTCTGGAGCACTGTTTATGACGTAAGCGGAACACCTCTTGCTGTTCCATTCTCAGAGCTCCTGAGTTAAGTAATCTGCGACTCTTGCTGCGAATGCCAGAGAAAGACATTTCCAATGTGTCTGGCAGGGAGAAACTGAACCTGGAGAACACCTTTGTCAGGAGCTTGCACCTGCACCTTAGACACACACAGATTTGCATCACATCTAAATGGCCAAGCTCTTTCTTAGACAAGTTGAAAGCTGCTGTCAGAAGGCTGTGCTCCTTGTCAGATGGAAGCAGCAGCACGCACATAGGAGTTTGGCAAGAACTAAAGAGCCACAGAAGAGCGTGGCCTAGCAAAATGAGGCAGGAAAAACGCTACATGTGCCCTTGTTGTCGCCTAACAACAGGTAGCAGCATAAACCAGATGCGGGTGAAGATCTTGCAGGCGACATCTGACATCAAATGAGCAAACGGGCTTACCACAGCTGCGGTCCTCTGGCAGTCTGAAAGCATTGCGCACAAGCCGGATGCTAAGCGCCTTCCTTTGCCTTTTGGCAGTGCTCGTGCATTGCCAGCACTAGGCGGGAATGGTCACTATCCCACCGACACGTTTCGTTGTGCTTGTTGCTAAGCGCTCTGGAGCACTGTTTATGACGTAAGCGGAACACCTCTTGCCGTTCCATTCTCAGAGCTCCTGAGTTAATCAAAGTGAAACTCTTGGTGCGAATGCCAGAGAAAAACATTTCCAATGTGTCTGGCAGGGAGAAACTGAATCTGGAGAACACCTTTGTCAGGAGCTTGCACCTGCACCTTAGACACACACAGATTTGCATCACATCTAAATGGCCAAGCTCTTTCTTAGACAAGTTGAAAGCTGCTGTCAGAAGGCTGTGCTCCTTGTCAGACGGAAGCAGCAGCACGCACATAGGAGTTTGGCAAGAACTAAAGAGCCACAGAAGAGCGTGGTCTAGCAAAATGAGGCAGGAAAAAGCATATCGCTACATGTGCCCTTGTTGTCGCCTAACAACAGGTAGCAGCATAAACCAGATGCGGGTGAAGATCTTGCAGGCGACATCTAACGTCAAATGAGCAAACGGGCTTACCACAGCTGCGGTCCTCTGGCAGTCTGAAAGCTTTGCGCACAAGCCGGATGCTAAGCGCCTTCCTTTGCCTTTTGGCAGTGCTCGTGCATTGCCAGCACTAGGCGGGAATGGTCACTATCCCAGAGACACGTTTCGTTGTGCCCGTTGCTAAGCGCTCTGGAGCACTGTTTATGACGTAAGCGGAACACCTCTTGCCGTTCCATTCTCAGAGCTCCTGAGTTAAGTAATCTGCTACTCTTGGTGCGAATGCCAGAGGAAAACATTTCCAATGTGTCTGGCAAGGAGAAACTGAACCTGGAGAACACCTTTGTCAGGAGCTTGCACCTGCACCTTAGACACACACAGATTTGCATCACATCTAAATGGCCAAGCTCTTTCTTAGACAAGTTGAAAGCTGCTGTCAGAAGGCTGTGCTCCTTGTCAGATGGAAGCAGCAGCACGCACATAGGAGTTTGGAAAGCACTAAAGAGCCACAGAAGAGCGTGGCCTAGGAAAATGAGGCAGGAAAAACGCTACATGTGCCCTTGTTGTCGCCTAACAACAAGTAGCAGCATAAACCAGATGCGGGTGAAGATCTTGCAGGCGACATCTAACGTCAAATGAGCAAACGGGCTTACCACAGCAGCGGTCCTCTGGCAGTCTGAAAGCTTTGCGCACAAGCCGGATGCTAAGCGCCTTCCTTTGCCTTTTGGCAGTGCTCGTGCATTGCCAGCACTAGGCGGGAATGGTCACTATCCCACAGACACGTTTCGTTGTGCCCGTTGCTAAGCGCTCTGGAGCACTGTTTATGACGTAAGCGGAACACCTCTTGCTGTTCCATTCTCAGAGCTCCTGAGTTAAGTAATCTGCGACTCTTGCTGCGAATGCCAGAGAAAGACATTTCCAATGTGTCTGGCAGGGAGAAACTGAACCTGGAGAACACCTTTGTCAGGAGCTTGCACCTGCACCTTAGACACACACAGATTTGCATCACATCTAAATGGCCAAGCTCTTTCTTAGACAAGTTGAAAGCTGCTGTCAGAAGGCTGTGCTCCTTGTCAGATGGAAGCAGCAGCACGCACATAGGAGTTTGGCAAGAACTAAAGAGCCACAGAAGAGCGTGGCCTAGCAAAATGAGGCAGGAAAAACGCTACATGTGCCCTTGTTGTCGCCTAACAACAGGTAGCAGCATAAACCAGATGCGGGTGAAGATCTTGCAGGCGACTTCTAACGTCAAATGAGCAAACGGGCTTACCACAGCTGCGGTCCTCTGGCAGTCTGAAAGCTTTGCGCACAAGCCGGATGCTAAGCGCCTTCCTTTGCCTTTTGGCAGTGCTCGTGCATTGCCAGCACTAGGCGGGAATGGTCACTTACCCAGAGACACGTTTCGTTGTGCCCGTTGCTAAGCGCTCTGGAGCACTGTTTATGACGTAAGCGGAACACCTCTTGCTGTTCCATTCTCAGAGCTCCTGAGTTAAGTAATCTGCGACTCTTGCTGCGAATGCCAGAGAAAGACATTTCCAATGTGTCTGGCAGGGAGAAACTGAACCTGGAGAACACCTTTGTCAGGAGCTTGCACCTGCACCTTAGACACACACAGATTTGCATCACATCTAAATGGCCAAGCTCTTTCTTAGACAAGTTGAAAGCTGCTGTCAGAAGGCTGTGCTCCTTGTCAGATGGAAGCAGCAGCACGCACATAGGAGTTTGGCAAGAACTAAAGAGCCACAGAAGAGCGTGGCCTAGGAAAATGAGGCAGGAAAAACGCTACATGTGCCCTTGTTGTCGCCTAACAACAGGTAGCAGCATAAACCAGATGCGGGTGAAGATCTTGCAGGCGACATCTGACATCAAATGAGCAAACGGGCTTACCACAGCTGCGGTCCTCTGGCAGTCTGAAAGCTTTGCGCACAAGCCGGATGCTAAGCGCCTTCCTTTGCCTTTTGGCAGTGCTCGTGCATTGCCAGCACTAGGCGGGAATGGTCACTATCCCACAGACACGTTTCGTTGTGCCCGTTGCTAAGCGCTCTGGAGCACTGTTTATGACGTAAGCGGAACACCTCTTGCCGTTCCATTCTCAGAGCTCCTGAGTTAAGTAATCTGCGACTCTTGCTGCGAATGCCAGAGGAAAACATTTCCAATGTGTCTGGCAGGGAGAAACTGAACCTGGAGAACACCTTTGTCAGGAGCTTGCACCTGCACCTTAGACACACATAGATTTGCATCACATCTAAATGGCCAAGCTCTTTCTTAGACAAGTTGAAAGCTGCTGTCAGAAGGCTGTGCTCCTTGTCAGATGGAAGCAGCAGCACGCACATAGGAGTTTGGAAAGCACTAAAGAGCCACAGAAGAGCGTGGCCTAGCAAAATGAGGCAGGAAAAAGCATATCGCTACATGTGCCCTTGTTGTCGCCTAACAACAGGTAGCAGCATAAACCAGATGCGGGTGAAGATCTTGCAGGCGACTTCTAACGTCAAATGAGCAAACGGGCTTACCACAGCTGCGGTCCTCTGGCAGTCTGAAAGCTTTGCGCACAAGCCGGATGCTAAGCGCCTTCCTTTGCCTTTTGGCAGTGCTCGTGCATTGCCAGCACTAGGCGGGAATGGTCACTATCCCACAGACACGTTTCATTGTGCCCGTTGCTAAGCGCTCTGGAGCACTGTTTATGACGTAAGCGGAACACCTCTTGCCGTTCCATTCTCAGAGCTCCTGAGTTAAGTAATCTGCGACTCTTGGTGCGAATGCCAGAGGAAAACATTTCCAATGTGTCTGGCAAGGAGAAACTGAACCTGGAGAACACCTTTGTCAGGAGCTTGCACCTGCACCTTAGACACACACAGATTTGCATCACATCTAAATGGCCAAGCTCTTTCTTAGACAAGTTGAAAGCTGCTGTCAGAAGGCTGTGCTCCTTGTCAGATGGAAGCAGCAGCACGCACATAGGAGTTTGGAAAGCACTAAAGAGCCACAGAAGAGCGTGGCCTAGCAAAATGAGGCAGGAAAAACGCTACATGTGCCCTTGTTGTCGCCTAACAACAGGTAGCAGCATAAACCAGATGCGGGTGAAGATCTTGCAGGCGACTTCTAACGTCAAATGAGCAAACGGGCTTACCACAGCTGCGGTCCTCTGGCAGTCTGAAAGCTTTGCGCACAAGCCGGATGCTAAGCGCCTTCCTTTGCCTTTTGGCAGTGCTCGTGCATTGCCAGCACTAGGCGGGAATGGTCACTATCCCACAGACACGTTTCGTTGTGCCCGTTGCTAAGCGCTCTGGAGCACTGTTTATGACGTAAGCGGAACACCTCTTGCCGTTCCATTCTCAGAGCTCCTGAGTTAAGTAATCTGCGACTCTTGCTGCGAATGCCAGAGGAAAACATTTCCAATGTGTCTGGCAAGGAGAAACTGAACCTGGAAAACACCTTTGTCAGGAGCTTGCACCTGCACCTTAGACACACACAGATTTGCATCACATCTAAATGGCCAAGCTCTTTCTTAGACAAGTTGAAAGCTGCTGTCAGAAGGCTGTGCTCCTTGTCAGATGGAAGCAGCAGCACGCACATAGGAGTTTGGCAAGAACTAAAGAGCCACAGAAGAGCGTGGTCTAGCAAAATGAGGCAGGAAAAACGCTACATGTGCCCTTGTTGTCGCCTAACAACAGGTAGCAGCATAAACCAGATGCGGGTGAAGATCTTGCAGGCGACTTCTAACGTCAAATGAGCAAACGGGCTTACCACAGCTGCGGTCCTCTGGCAGTCTGAAAGCTTTGCGCACAAGCCGGATGCTAAGCGCCTTCCTTTGCCTTTTGGCAGTGCTCGTGCATTGCCAGCACTAGGCGGGAATGGTCACTTACCCAGAGACACGTTTCGTTGTGCCCGTTGCTAAGCGCTCTGGAGCACTGTTTATGACGTAAGCGGAACACCTCTTGCTGTTCCATTCTCAGAGCTCCTGAGTTAAGTAATCTGCGACTCTTGCTGCGAATGCCAGAGAAAGACATTTCCAATGTGTCTGGCAGGGAGAAACTGAACCTGGAGAACACCTTTGTCAGGAGCTTGCACCTGCACCTTAGACACACACAGATTTGCATCACATCTAAATGGCCAAGCTCTTTCTTAGACAAGTTGAAAGCTGCTGTCAGAAGGCTGTGCTCCTTGTCAGATGGAAGCAGCAGCACGCACATAGGAGTTTGGCAAGAACTAAAGAGCCACAGAAGAGCGTGGCCTAGCAAAATGAGGCAGGAAAAACGCTACATGTGCCCTTGTTGTCGCCTAACAACAGGTAGCAGCATAAACCAGATGCGGGTGAAGATCTTGCAGGCGACATCTGACATCAAATGAGCAAACGGGCTTACCACAGCTGCGGTCCTCTGGCAGTCTGAAAGCTTTGCGCACAAGCCGGATGCTAAGCGCCTTCCTTTGCCTTTTGGCAGTGCTCGTGCATTGCCAGCACTAGGCGGGAATGGTCACTATCCCACCGACACGTTTCGTTGTGCTTGTTGCTAAGCGCTCTGGAGCACTGTTTATGACGTAAGCGGAACACCTCTTGCCGTTCCATTCTCAGAGCTCCTGAGTTAATCAAAGTGAGACTCTTGGTGCGAATGCCAGAGAAAAACATTTCCAATGTGTCTGGCAGGGAGAAACTGAATCTGGAGAACACCTTTGTCAGGAGCTTGCACCTGCACCTTAGACACACACAGATTTGCATCACATCTAAATGGCCAAGCTCTTTCTTAGACAAGTTGAAAGCTGCTGTCAGAAGGCTGTGCTCCTTGTCAGACGGAAGCAGCAGCACGCACATAGGAGTTTGGCAAGAACTAAAGAGCCACAGAAGAGCGTGGTCTAGCAAAATGAGGCAGGAAAAAGCATATCGCTACATGTGCCCTTGTTGTCGCCTAACAACAGGTAGCAGCATAAACCAGATGCGGGTGAAGATCTTGCAGGCGACATCTAACGTCAAATGAGCAAACGGGCTTACCACAGCTGCTATCCTCTGGCAGTCTGAAAGCTTTGCGCACAAGCCGGATGCTAAGCGCCTTCCTTTGCCTTTTGGCAGTGCTCGTGCATTGCCAGCACTAGGCGGGAATGGTCACTATCCCAGAGACACGTTTCGTTGTGCCCGTTGCTAAGCGCTCTGGAGCACTGTTTATGACGTAAGCGGAACACCTCTTGCCGTTCCATTCTCAGAGCTCCTGAGTTAAGTAATCTGCTACTCTTGGTGCGAATGCCAGAGGAAAACATTTCCAATGTGTCTGGCAAGGAGAAACTGAACCTGGAGAACACCTTTGTCAGGAGCTTGCACCTGCACCTTAGACACACACAGATTTGCATCACATCTAAATGGCCAAGCTCTTTCTTAGACAAGTTGAAAGCTGCTGTCAGAAGGCTGTGCTCCTTGTCAGATGGAAGCAGCAGCACGCACATAGGAGTTTGGAAAGCACTAAAGAGCCACAGAAGAGCGTGGCCTAGGAAAATGAGGCAGGAAAAACGCTACATGTGCCCTTGTTGTCGCCTAACAACAAGTAGCAGCATAAACCAGATGCGGGTGAAGATCTTGCAGGCGACATCTAACGTCAAATGAGCAAACGGGCTTACCACAGCTGCGGTCCTCTGGCAGTCTGAAAGCTTTGCGCACAAGCCGGATGCTAAGCGCCTTCCTTTGCCTTTTGGCAGTGCTCGTGCATTGCCAGCACTAGGCGGGAATGGTCACTATCCCACAGACACGTTTCGTTGTGCCCGTTGCTAAGCGCTCTGGAGCACTGTTTATGACGTAAGCGGAACACCTCTTGCCGTTCCATTCTCAGAGCTCCTGAGTTAAGTAATCTGCGACTCTTGCTGCGAATGCCAGAGGAAAACATTTCCAATGTGTCTGGCAAGGAGAAACTGAACCTGGAGAACACCTTTGCCAGGAGCTTGCACCTGCACCTTAGACACACACAGATTTGCATCACATCTAAATGGGCAAGCTCTTTCTTAGACAAGTTGAAAGCTGCTGTCAGAAGGCTGTGCTCCTTGTCAGATGGAAGCAGCAGCACGCACATAGGAGTTTGGAAAGCACTAAAGAGCCACAGAAGAGCGTGGTCTAGCAAAATGAGGCAGGAAAAAGCATATCGCTACATGTGTCCTTGTTGTCGCCTAACAACAGGTAGCAGCATAAACCAGATGCGGGTGAAGATCTTGCAGGCGACATCTAACGTCAAATGAGCAAACGGGCTTACCACAGCTGCGGTCCTCTGGCAGTCTGAAAGCTTTGCGCACAAGCCGGATGCTAATCACCTTCCTTTGCCTTTTGGCAGTGCTCGTGCATTGCCAGCACTAGGCGGGAATGGTCACTTACCCAGAGACACGTTTCGTTGTGCCCGTTGCTAAGCGCTCTGGAGCACTGTTTATGACGTAAGCGGAACACCTCTTGCTGTTCCATTCTCAGAGCTCCTGAGTTAAGTAATCTGCGACTCTTGCTGCGAATGCCAGAGAAAGACATTTCCAATGTGTCTGGCAGGGAGAAACTGAACCTGGAGAACACCTTTGTCAGGAGCTTGCACCTGCACCTTAGACACACACAGATTTGCATCACATCTAAATGGCCAAGCTCTTTCTTAGACAAGTTGAAAGCTGCTGTCAGAAGGCTGTGCTCCTTGTCAGATGGAAGCAGCAGCACGCACATAGGAGTTTGGCAAGAACTAAAGAGCCACAGAAGAGCGTGGCCTAGGAAAATGAGGCAGGAAAAACGCTACATGTGCCCTTGTTGTCGCCTAACAACAGGTAGCAGCATAAACCAGATGCGGGTGAAGATCTTGCAGGCGACATCTAACGTCAAATGAGCAAACGGGCTTACCACAGCTGCGGTCCTCTGGCAGTCTGAAAGCTTTGCGCACAAGCCGGATGCTAAGCGCCTTCCTTTGCCTTTTGGCAGTGCTCGTGCATTGCCAGCACTAGGCGGGAATGGTCACTTACCCAGAGACACGTTTCGTTGTGCCCGTTGCTAAGCGCTCTGGAGCACTGTTTATGACGTAAGCGGAACACCTCTTGCCGTTCCATTCTCAGAGCTCCTGAGTTAAGTAATCTGCAACTCTTGGTGCGAATGCCAGAGGAAAACATTTCCAATGTGTCTGGCAAGGAGAAACTGAACCTGGAGAACACCTTTGCCAGGAGCTTGCACCTGCACCTTAGACACACACAGATTTGCATCACATCTAAATGGGCAAGCTCTTTCTTAGACAAGTTGAAAGCTGCTGTCAGAAGGCTGTGCTCCTTGTCAGATGGAAGCAGCAGCACGCACATAGGAGTTTGGAAAGCACTAAAGAGCCACAGAAGAGCGTGGCCTAGGAAAATGAGGCAGGAAAAACGCTACATGTGCCCTTGTTGTCGCCTAACAACAGGTAGCAGCATAAACCAGATGCGGGTGAAGATCTTGCAGGCGACTTCTAACGTCAAATGAGCAAACGGGCTTACCACAGCTGCGGTCCTCTGGCAGTCTGAAAGCTTTGCGCACAAGCCGGATGCTAAGCGCCTTCCTTTGCCTTTTGGCAGTGCTCGTGCATTGCCAGCACTAGGCGGGAATGGTCACTATCCCACAGACACGTTTCGTTGTGCCCGTTGCTAAGCGCTCTGGAGCACTGTTTATGACGTAAGCGGAACACCTCTTGCCGTTCCATTCTCAGAGCTCCTGAGTTAAGTAATCTGCTACTCTTGGTGCAAATGCCAGAGGAAAACATTTCCAATGTGTCTGGCAAGGAGAAACTGAACCTGGAGAACACCTTTGTCAGGAGCTTGCACCTGCACCTTAGACACACACAGATTTGCATCACATCTAAATGGCCAAGCTCTTTCTTAGACAAGTTGAAAGCTGCTGTCAGAAGGCTGTGCTCCTTGTCAGATGGAAGCAGCAGCACGCACATAGGAGTTTGGAAAGCACTAAAGAGCCACAGAAGAGCGTGGTCTAGCAAAATGAGGCAGGAAAAACGCTACATGTGCCCTTGTTGTCGCCTAACAACAGGTAGCAGCATAAACCAGATGCGGGTGAAGATCTTGCAGGCGACATCTAACGTCAAATGAGCAAACGGGCTTACCACAGCTGCGGTCCTCTGGCAGTCTGAAAGCTTTGCACACAAGCCGGATGCTAAGCGCCTTCCTTTGCCTTTTGGCAGTGCTCGTGCATTGCCAGCAGTAGGCGGGAATGGTCACTTACCCAGAGACACGTTTCGTTGTGCCCGTTGCTAAGCGCTCTGGAGCACTGTTTATGACGTAAGCGGAACACCTCTTGCCGTTCCATTCTCAGAGCTCCTGAGTTAAGTAATCTGCGACTCTTGGTGCGAATGCCAGAGGAAAACATTTCCAATGTGTCTGGCAAGGAGAAACTGAACCTGGAGAACACCTTTGCCAGGAGCTTGCACCTGCACCTTAGACACACACAGATTTGCATCACATCTAAATGGCCAAGCTCTTTCTTAGACAAGTTGAAAGCTGCTGTCAGAAGGCTGTGCTCCTTGTCAGATGGAAGCAGCAGCACGCACATAGGAGTTTGGAAAGCACTAAAGAGCCACAGAAGAGCGTGGCCTAGGAAAATGAGGCAGGAAAAACGCTACATGTGCCCTTGTTGTCGCCTAACAACAGGTAGCAGCATAAACCAGATGCGGGTGAAGATCTTGCAGGCGACATCTAACGTCAAATGAGCAAACGGGCTTACCACAGCTGCGGTCCTCTGGCAGTCTGAAAGCTTTGCGCACAAGCCGGATGCTAATCACCTTCCTTTGCCTTTTGGCAGTGCTCGTGCATTGCCAGCACTAGGCGGGAATGGTCACTTACCCAGAGACACGTTTCGTTGTGCCCGTTGCTAAGCGCTCTGGAGCACTGTTTATGACGTAAGCGGAACACCTCTTGCTGTTCCATTCTCAGAGCTCCTGAGTTAAGTAATCTGCGACTCTTGCTGCGAATGCAAGAGAAAGACATTTCCAATGTGTCTGGCAGGGAGAAACTGAACCTGGAGAACACCTTTGTCAGGAGCTTGCACCTGCACCTTAGACACACACAGATTTGCATCACATCTAAATGGCCAAGCTCTTTCTTAGACAAGTTGAAAGCTGCTGTCAGAAGGCTGTGCTCCTTGTCAGATGGAAGCAGCAGCACGCACATAGGAGTTTGGAAAGCACTAAAGAGCCACAGAAGAGCGTGGCCTAGGAAAATGAGGCAGGAAAAACGCTACATGTGCCCTTGTTGTCGCCTAACAACAGGTAGCAGCATAAACCAGATGCGGGTGAAGATCTTGCAGGCGACATCTAACGTCAAATGAGCAAACGGGCTTACCACAGCTGCGGTCCTCTGGCAGTCTGAAAGCTTTGCGCACAAGCCGGATGCTAAGCGCCTTCCTTTGCCTTTTGGCAGTGCTCGTGCATTGCCAGCACTAGGCGGGAATGGTCACTTACCCAGAGACACGTTTCGTTGTGCCCGTTGCTAAGCGCTCTGGAGCACTGTTTATGACGTAAGCGGAACACCTCTTGCCGTTCCATTCTCAGAGCTCCTGAGTTAATCAAACTGAGACTCTTGGTGCGAATGCCAGAGAAAGACATTTCCAATGTGTCTGGCAGGGAGAAACTGAACCTGGAGAACACCTTTGTCAGGAGCTTGCACCTGCACCTTAGACACACACAGATTTGCATCACATCTAAATGGCCAAGCTCTTTCTTAGACAAGTTGAAAGCTGCTGTCAGAAGGCTGTGCTCCTTGTCAGATGGAAGCAGCAGCACGCACATAGGAGTTTGGCAAGAACTAAAGAGCCACAGAAGAGCGTGGTCTAGCAAAATGAGGCAGGAAAAAGCATATCGCTACATGTGCCCTTGTTGTCGCCTAACAACAGGTAGCAGCATAAACCAGATGCGGGTGATGATCTTGCAGGCGACTTCTAACGTCAAATGAGCAAACGGGCTTACCACAGCTGCGGTCCTCTGGCAGTCTGAAAGCTTTGCGCACAAGCCGGATGCTAAGCGCCTTCCTTTGCCTTTTGGCAGTGCTCGTGCATTGCCAGCACTAGGCGGGAATGGTCACTATCCCACAGACACGTTTCGTTGTGCCCGTTGCTAAGCGCTCTGGAGCACTGTTTATGACGTAAGCGGAACACCTCTTGCCGTTCCATTCTCAGAGCTCCTGAGTTAAGTAATCTGCGACTCTTGGTGCGAATGCCAGAGGAAAACATTTCCAATGTGTCTGGCAAGGAGAAACTGAACCTGGAGAACACCTTTGCCAGGAGCTTGCACCTGCACCTTAGACACACACAGATTTGCATCACATCTAAATGGCCAAGCTCTTTCTTAGACAAGTTGAAAGCTGCTGTCAGAAGGCTGTGCTCCTTGTCAGATGGAAGCAGCAGCACGCACATAGGAGTTTGGAAAGCACTAAAGAGCCACAGAAGAGCGTGGCCTAGGAAAATGAGGCAGGAAAAACGCTACATGTGCCCTTGTTGTCGCCTAACAACAGGTAGCAGCATAAACCAGATGCGGGTGAAGATCTTGCAGGCGACATCTAACGTCAAATGAGCAAACGGGCTTACCACAGCTGCGGTCCTCTGGCAGTCTGAAAGCTTTGCGCACAAGCCGGATGCTAATCACCTTCCTTTGCCTTTTGGCAGTGCTCGTGCATTGCCAGCACTAGGCGGGAATGGTCACTTACCCAGAGACACGTTTCGTTGTGCCCGTTGCTAAGCGCTCTGGAGCACTGTTTATGACGTAAGCGGAACACCTCTTGCTGTTCCATTCTCAGAGCTCCTGAGTTAAGTAATCTGCGACTCTTGCTGCGAATGCAAGAGAAAGACATTTCCAATGTGTCTGGCAGGGAGAAACTGAACCTGGAGAACACCTTTGTCAGGAGCTTGCACCTGCACCTTAGACACACACAGATTTGCATCACATCTAAATGGCCAAGCTCTTTCTTAGACAAGTTGAAAGCTGCTGTCAGAAGGCTGTGCTCCTTGTCAGATGGAAGCAGCAGCACGCACATAGGAGTTTGGAAAGCACTAAAGAGCCACAGAAGAGCGTGGCCTAGGAAAATGAGGCAGGAAAAACGCTACATGTGCCCTTGTTGTCGCCTAACAACAGGTAGCAGCATAAACCAGATGCGGGTGAAGATCTTGCAGGCGACATCTAACGTCAAATGAGCAAACGGGCTTACCACAGCTGCGGTCCTCTGGCAGTCTGAAAGCTTTGCGCACAAGCCGGATGCTAAGCGCCTTCCTTTGCCTTTTGGCAGTGCTCGTGCATTGCCAGCACTAGGCGGGAATGGTCACTTACCCAGAGACACGTTTCGTTGTGCCCGTTGCTAAGCGCTCTGGAGCACTGTTTATGACGTAAGCGGAACACCTCTTGCCATTCCATTCTCAGAGCTCCTGAATTAATCAAACTGAGACTCTTGGTGCGAATGCCAGAGAAAGACATTTCCAATGTGTCTGGCAGGGAGAAACTGAACCTGGAGAACACCTTTGTCAGGAGCTTGCACCTGCACCTTAGACACACACAGATTTGCATCACATCTAAATGGCCAAGCTCTTTCTTAGACAAGTTGAAAGCTGCTGTCAGAAGGCTGTGCTCCTTGTCAGATGGAAGCAGCAGCACGCACATAGGAGTTTGGCAAGAACTAAAGAGCCACAGAAGAGCGTGGTCTAGCAAAATGAGGCAGGAAAAAGCATATCGCTACATGTGCCCTTGTTGTCGCCTAACAACAGGTAGCAGCATAAACCAGATGCGGGTGATGATCTTGCAGGCGACTTCTAACGTCAAATGAGCAAACGGGCTTACCACAGCTGCGGTCCTCTGGCAGTCTGAAAGCTTTGCGCACAAGCCGGATGCTAAGCGCCTTCCTTTGCCTTTTGGCAGTGCTCGTGCATTGCCAGCACTAGGCGGGAATGGTCACTATCCCACAGACACGTTTCGTTGTGCCCGTTGCTAAGCGCTCTGGAGCACTGTTTATGACGTAAGCGGAACACCTCTTGCCGTTCCATTCTCAGAGCTCCTGAGTTAAGTAATCTGCGACTCTTGGTGCGAATGCCAGAGGAAAACATTTCCAATGTGTCTGGCAAGGAGAAACTGAACCTGGAGAACACCTTTGTCAGGAGCTTGCACCTGCACCTTAGACACACACAGATTTGCATCACATCTAAATGGCCAAGCTCTTTCTTAGACAAGTTGAAAGCTGCTGTCAGAAGGCTGTGCTCCTTGTCAGACGGAAGCAGCAGCACGCACATAGGAGTTTGGCAAGAACTAAAGAGCCACAGAAGAGCGTGGTCTAGCAAAATGAGGCAGGAAAAAGCATATCGCTACATGTGCCCTTGTTGTCGCCTAACAACAGGTAGCAGCATAAACCAGATGCGGGTGAAGATCTTGCAGGCGACATCTAACGTCAAATGAGCAAACGGGCTTACCACAGCTGCGGTCCTCTGGCAGTCTGAAAGCTTTGCGCACAAGCCGGATGCTAAGCGCCTTCCTTTGCCTTTTGGCAGTGCTCGTGCATTGCCAGCACTAGGCGGGAATGGTCACTATCCCACAGACACGTTTCGTTGTGCCCGTTGCTAAGCGCTCTGGAGCACTGTTTATGACGTAAGCGGAACACCTCTTGCCGTTCCATTCTCAGAGCTCCTGAGTTAATCAAAGTGAGACTCTTGGTGCGAATGCCAGAGAAAAACATTTCCAATGTGTCTGGCAGGGAGAAACTGAACCTGGAGAACACCTTTGTCAGGAGCTTGCACCTGCACCTTAGACACACACAGATTTGCATCACATCTAAATGGCCAAGCTCTTTCTTAGACAAGTTGAAAGCTGCTGTCAGAAGGCTGTGCTCCTTGTCAGACGGAAGCAGCAGCACGCACATAGGAGTTTGGAAAGCACTAAAGAGCCACAGAAGAGCGTGGCCTAGGAAAATGAAGCAGGAAAAACGCTACATGTGCCCTTGTTGTCGCCTAACAACAGGTAGCAGCATAAACCAGATGCGGGTGAAGATCTTGCAGGCGACATCTAACGTCAAATGAGCAAACGGGCTTACCACAGCTGCGGTCCTCTGGCAGTCTGAAAGCTTTGCGCACAAGCCGGATGCTAAGCGCCTTCCTTTGCCTTTTGGCAGTGCTCGTGCATTGCCAGCACTAGGCGGGAATGGTCACTTACCCAGAGACACGTTTCGTTGTGCCCGTTGCTAAGCGCTCTGGAGCACTGTTTATGACGTAAGCGGAACACCTCTTGCCATTCCATTCTCAGAGCTCCTGAGTTAAGTAATCTGCGACTCTTGGTGCGAATGCCAGAGGAAAACATTTCCAATGTGTCTGACAGGGAGAAACTGAACCTGGAGAACACCTTTGTCAGGAGCTTGCACCTGCACCTTAGACACACACAGATTTGCATCACATCTAAATGGCCAAGCTCTTTCTTAGACAAGTTGAAAGCTGCTGTCAGAAGGCTGTGCTCCTTGTCAGACGGAAGCAGCAGCACGCACATAGGAGTTTGGCAAGAACTAAAGAGCCACAGAAGAGCGTGGTCTAGCAAAATGAGGCAGGAAAAAGCATATCGCTACATGTGCCCTTGTTGTCGCCTAACAACAGGTAGCAGCATAAACCAGATGCGGGTGAAGATCTTGCAGGCGACATCTAACGTCAAATGAGCAAACGGGCTTACCACAGCTGCACTCCTCTGGCAGTCTGAAAGCTTTGCGCACAAGCCGGATGCTAAGCGCCTTCCTTTGCCTTTTGGCAGTGCTCGTGCATTGCCAGCACTAGGCGGGAATGGTCACTTACCCAGAGACACGTTTCGTTGTGCCCGTTGCTAAGCGCTCTGGAGCACTGTTTATGACGTAAGCGGAACACCTCTTGCCGTTCCATTCTCAGAGCTCCTGAGTTAAGTAATCTGCTACTCTTGGTGCGAATGCCAGAGAAAAACATTTCCAATGTGTCTGGCAAGGAGAAACTCAACCTGGAGAACACCTTTGTCAGGAGCTTGCACCTGCACCTTAGACACACACAGATTTGCATCACATCTAAATGGCCAAGCTCTTTCTTAGACAAGTTGAAAGCTGCTGTCAGAAGGCTGTGCTCCTTGTCAGATGGAAGCAGCAGCACGCACATAGGAGTTTGGAAAGCACTAAAGAGCCACAGAAGAGCGTGGCCTAGGAAAATGAGGCAGGAAAAACGCTACATGTGCCCTTGTTGTCGCCTAACAACAGGTAGCAGCATAAACCAGATGCGGGTGAAGATCTTGCAGGCGACATCTAACGTCAAATGAGCAAACGGGCTTACCACAGCTGCGGTCCTCTGGCAGTCTGAAAGCTTTGCGCACAAGCCGGATGCTAAGCGCCTTCCTTTGCCTTTTGGCAGTGCTCGTGCATTGCCAGCACTAGGCGGGAATGGTCACTTACCCAGAGACACGTTTCGTTGTGCCCGTTGCTAAGCGCTCTGGAGCACTGTTTATGACGTAAGCGGAACACCTCTTGCCGTTCCATTCTCAGAGCTCCTGAGTTAAGTAATCTGCGACTCTTGCTGCGAATGCCAGAGGAAAACATTTCCAATGTGTCTGGTAAGGAGAAACTGAACCTGGAGAACACCTTTGTCAGGAGCTTGCACCTGCACCTTAGACACACACAGATTTGCATCACATCTAAATGGCCAAGCTCTTTCTTAGACAAGTTGAAAGCTGCTGTCAGAAGGCTGTGCTCCTTGTCAGACGGAAGCAGCAGCACGCACATAGGAGTTTGGCAAGAACTAAAGAGCCACAGAAGAGCGTGGTCTAGCAAAATGAGGCAGGAAAAAGCATATCGCTACATGTGCCCTTGTTGTCGCCTAACAACAGGTAGCAGCATAAACCAGATGCGGGTGAAGATCTTGCAGGCGACATCTAACGTCAAATGAGCAAACGGGCTTACCACAGCTGCGGTCCTCTGGCAGTCTGAAAGCTTTGCGCACAAGCCGGATGCTAAGCGCCTTCCTTTGCCTTTTGGCAGTGCTCGTGCATTGCCAGCACTAGGCGGGAATGGTCACTATCCCACAGACACGTTTCGTTGTGCCCGTTGCTAAGCGCTCTGGAGCACTGTTTATGACGTAAGCGGAACACCTCTTGCCGTTCCATTCTCAGAGCTCCTGAGTTAATCAAAGTGAGACTCTTGGTGCGAATGCCAGAGAAAAACATTTCCAATGTGTCTGGCAGGGAGAAACTGAACCTGGAGAACACCTTTGTCAGGAGCTTGCACCTGCACCTTAGACACACACAGATTTGCATCACATCTAAATGGCCAAGCTCTTTCTTAGACAAGTTGAAAGCTGCTGTCAGAAGGCTGTGCTCCTTGTCAGACGGAAGCAGCAGCACGCACATAGGAGTTTGGAAAGCACTAAAGAGCCACAGAAGAGCGTGGCCTAGGAAAATGAAGCAGGAAAAACGCTACATGCGCCCTTGTTGTCGCCTAACAACAGGTAGCAGCATAAACCAGATGCGGGTGAAGATCTTGCAGGCGACATCTAACGTCAAATGAGCAAACGGGCTTACCACAGCTGCGGTCCTCTGGCAGTCTGAAAGCTTTGCGCACAAGCCGGATGCTAAGCGCCTTCCTTTGCCTTTTGGCAGTGCTCGTGCATTGCCAGCACTAGGCGGGAATGGTCACTTACCCAGAGACACGTTTCGTTGTGCCCGTTGCTAAGCGCTCTGGAGCACTGTTTATGACGTAAGCGGAACACCTCTTGCCGTTCCATTCTCAGAGCTCCTGAGTTAAGTAATCTGCGACTCTTGGTGCGAATGCCAGAGGAAAACATTTCCAATGTGTCTGACAGGGAGAAACTGAACCTGGAGAACACCTTTGTCAGGAGCTTGCACCTGCACCTTAGACACACACAGATTTGCATCACATCTAAATGGCCAAGCTCTTTCTTAGACAAGTTGAAAGCTGCTGTCAGAAGGCTGTGCTCCTTGTCAGACGGAAGCAGCAGCACGCACATAGGAGTTTGGCAAGAACTAAAGAGCCACAGAAGAGCGTGGTCTAGCAAAATGAGGCAGGAAAAAGCATATCGCTACATGTGCCCTTGTTGTCGCCTAACAACAGGTAGCAGCATAAACCAGATGCGGGTGAAGATCTTGCAGGCGACATCTAACGTCAAATGAGCAAACGGGCTTACCACAGCTGCACTCCTCTGGCAGTCTGAAAGCTTTGCGCACAAGCCGGATGCTAAGCGCCTTCCTTTGCCTTTTGGCAGTGCTCGTGCATTGCCAGCACTAGGCGGGAATGGTCACTATCCCACCGACACGTTTCGTTGTGCCCGTTGCTAAGCGCTCTGGAGCACTGTTTATGACGTAAGCGGAACACCTCTTGCCGTTCCATTCTCAGAGCTCCAGAGTTAAGTAATCTGCTACTCTTGGTGCGAATGCCAGAGAAAAACATTTCCAATGTGTCTGGCAAGGAGAAACTGAACCTGGAGAACACCTTTGTCAGGAGCTTGCACCTGCACCTTAGACACACACAGATTTGCATCACATCTAAATGGCCAAGCTCTTTCTTAGACAAGTTGAAAGCTGCTGTCAGAAGGCTGTGCTCCTTGTCAGATGGAAGCAGCAGCACGCACATAGGAGTTTGGAAAGCACTAAAGAGCCACAGAAGAGCGTGGCCTAGGAAAATGAGGCAGGAAAAACGCTACATGTGCCCTTGTTGTCGCCTAACAACAGGTAGCAGCATAAACCAGATGCGGGTGAAGATCTTGCAGGCGACATCTAACGTCAAATGAGCAAACGGGCTTACCACAGCTGCGGTCCTCTGGCAGTCTGAAAGCTTTGCGCACAAGCCGGATGCTAAGCGCCTTCCTTTGCCTTTTGGCAGTGCTCGTGCATTGCCAGCAGTAGGCGGGAATGGTCACTTACCCAGAGACACGTTTCGTTGTGCCCGTTGCTAAGCGCTCTGGAGCACTGTTTATGACGTAAGCGGAACACCTCTTGCCGTTCCATTCTCAGAGCTCCTGAGTTAAGTAATCTGCGACTCTTGCTGCGAATGCCAGAGGAAAACATTTCCAATGTGTCTGGTAAGGAGAAACTGAACCTGGAGAACACCTTTGTCAGGAGCTTGCACCTGCACCTTAGACACACATAGATTTGCATCACATCTAAATGGCCAAGCTCTTTCTTAGACAAGTTGAAAGCTGCTGTCAGAAGGCTGTGCTCCTTGTCAGATGGAAGCAGCAGCACGCACATAGGAGTTTGGAAAGCACTAAAGAGCCACAGAAGAGCGTGGCCTAGCAAAATGAGGCAGGAAAAAGCATATCGCTACATGTGCCCTTGTTGTCGCCTAACAACAGGTAGCAGCATAAACCAGATGCGGGTGAAGATCTTGCAGGCGACTTCTAACGTCAAATGAGCAAACGGGCTTACCACAGCTGCGGTCCTCTGGCAGTCTGAAAGCTTTGCGCACAAGCCGGATGCTAAGCGCCTTCCTTTGCCTTTTGGCAGTGCTCGTGCATTGCCAGCACTAGGCGGGAATGGTCACTTACCCAGAGACACGTTTCGTTGTGCCCGTTGCTAAGCGCTCTGGAGCACTGTTTATGACGTAAGCGGAACACCTCTTGCCGTTCCATTCTCAGAGCTCCTGAGTTAAGTAATCTGCGACTCTTGCTGCGAATGCCAGAGGAAAACATTTCCAATGTGTCTGGCAGGGAGAAACTGAACCTGGAGAACACCTTTGTCAGGAGCTTGCACCTGCACCTTAGACACACGCAGATTTGGATCACATCTAAATGGCCAAGCTCTTTCTTAGACAAGTTGAAAGCTGCTGTCAGAAGGCTGTGCTCCTTGTCAGATGGAAGCAGCAGCACGCACATAGGAGTTTGGAAAGCACTAAAGAGCCACAGAAGAGCGTGGTCTAGCAAAATGAGGCAGGAAAAACGCTACATGTGCCCTTGTTGTCGCCTAACAACAGGTAGCAGCATAAACCAGATGCGGGTGAAGATCTTGCAGGCGACTTCTAACGTCAAATGAGCAAACAGGCTTACCACAGCTGCGGTCCTCTGGCAGTCTGAAAGCTTTGCGCACAAGCCGGATGCTAAGCGCCTTCCTTTGCCTTTTGGCAGTGCTCGTGCATTGCCAGCACTAGGCGGGAATGGTCACTTACCCAGAGACACGTTTCGTTGTGCCCGTTGCTAAGCGCTCTGGAGCACTGTTTATGACGTAAGCGGAACACCTCTTGCCGTTCCATTCTCAGAGCTCCTGAGTTAAGTAATCTGCGACTCTTGGTGCGAATGATAGAGGAAAACATTTCCAATGTGTCTGGCAAGGAGAAACTGAATCTGGAGAACACCTTTGCCAGGAGCTTGCACCTGCACCTTAGACACACACAGATTTGCATCACATCTAAATGGCCAAGCTCTTTCTTAGACAAGTTGAAAGCTGCTGTCAGAAGGCTGTGCTCCTTGTCAGATGGAAGCAGCAGCACGCACATAGGAGTTTGGCAAGAACTAAAGAGCCACAGAAGAGCGTGGTCTAGCAAAATGAGGCAGGAAAAACGCTACATGTGCCCTTGTTGTCGCCTAACAACAGGTAGCAGCATAAACCAGATGCGGGTGAAGATCTTGCAGGCGACATCTAACGTCAAATGAGCAAACGGGCTTACCACAGCTGCGGTCCTCTGGCAGTCTGAAAGCTTTGCGCACAAGCCGGATGCTAAGCGCCTTCCTTTGCCTTTTGGCAGTGCTCGTGCATTGCCAGCACTAGGCGGGAATGGTCACTATCCCACAGACACGTTTCGTTGTGCCCGTTGCTAAGCGCTCTGGAGCACTGTTTATGACGTAAGCGGAACACCTCTTGCCGTTCCATTCTCAGAGCTCCTGAGTTAAGTAATCTGCTACTCTTGGTGCGAATGCCAGAGAAAAACATTTCCAATGTGTCTGGCAAGGAGAAACTGAACCTGGAGAACACCTTTGTCAGGAGCTTGCACCTGCACCTTAGACACACACAGATTTGCATCACATCTAAATGGCCAAGCTCTTTCTTAGACAAGTTGAAAGCTGCTGTCAGAAGGCTGTGCTCCTTGTCAGATGGAAGCAGCAGCACGCACATAGGAGTTTGGAAAGCACTAAAGAGCCACAGAAGAGCGTGGCCTAGGAAAATGAGGCAGGAAAAACGCTACATGTGCCCTTGTTGTCGCCTAACAACAGGTAGCAGCATAAACCAGATGCGGGTGAAGATCTTGCAGGCGACATCTAACGTCAAATGAGCAAACGGGCTTACCACAGCTGCGGTCCTCTGGCAGTCTGAAAGCTTTGCGCACAAGCCGGATGCTAAGCGCCTTCCTTTGCCTTTTGGCAGTGCTCGTGCATTGCCAGCACTAGGCGGGAATGGTCACTTACCCAGAGACACGTTTCGTTGTGCCCGTTGCTAAGCGCTCTGGAGCACTGTTTATGACGTAAGCGGAACACCTCTTGCCGTTCCATTCTCAGAGCTCCTGAGTTAAGTAATCTGCGACTCTTGGTGCGAATGATAGAGGAAAACATTTCCAATGTGTCTGGCAGGGAGAAACTGAATCTGGAGAACACCTTTGCCAGGAGCTTGCACCTGCACCTTAGACACACACAGATTTGCATCACATCTAAATGGCCAAGCTCTTTCTTAGACAAGTTGAAAGCTGCTGTCAGAAGGCTGTGCTCCTTGTCAGATGGAAGCAGCAGCACGCACATAGGAGTTTGGCAAGAACTAAAGAGCCACAGAAGAGCGTGGCCTAGGAAAATGAGGCAGGAAAAACGCTACATGTGCCCTTGTTGTCGCCTAACAACAGGTAGCAGCATAAACCAGATGCGGGTGAAGATCTTGCAGGCGACATCTGACATCAAATGAGCAAACGGGCTTACCACAGCTGCGGTCCTCTGGCAGTCTGAAAGCTTTGCGCACAAGCCGGATGCTAAGCGCCTTCCTTTGCCTTTTGGCAGTGCTCGTGCATTGCCAGCACTAGGCGGGAATGGTCACTTACCCAGAGACACGTTTCGTTGTGCCCGTTGCTAAGCGCTCTGGAGCACTGTTTATGACGTAAGCGGAACACCTCTTGCCGTTCCATTCTCAGAGCTCCTGAGTTAAGTAATCTGCGACTCTTGGTGCGAATGCCAGAGGAAAACATTTCCAATGTGTCTGGCAAGGAGAAACTGAACCTGGAGAACACCTTTGTCAGGAGCTTGCACCTGCACCTTAGACACACACAGATTTGCATCACATCTAAATGGCCAAGCTCTTTCTTAGACAAGTTGAAAGCTGCTGTCAGAAGGCTGTGCTCCTTGTCAGATGGAAGCAGCAGCACGCACATAGGAGTTTGGAAAGCACTAAAGAGCCACAGAAGAGCGTGGCCTAGGAAAATGAGGCAGGAAAAAAGCTACATGTGCCCTTGTTGTCGCCTAACAACAGGTAGCAGCATAAACCAGATGCGGGTGAAGATCTTGCAGGCGACTTCTAACGTCAAATGAGCAAACGGGCTTACCACAGCTGCGGTCCTCTGGCAGTCTGAAAGCTTTGCGCACAAGCCGGATGCTAAGCGCCTTCCTTTGCCTTTTGGCAGTGCTCGTGCATTGCCAGCACTAGGCGGGAATGGTCACTTACCCAGAGACACGTTTCGTTGTGCCCGTTGCTAAGCGCTCTGGAGCACTGTTTATGACGTAAGCGGAACACCTCTTGCCGTTCCATTCTCAGAGCTCCTGAGTTAAGTAATCTGCGACTCTTGCTGCGAATGCCAGAGGAAAACATTTCCAATGTGTCTGGCAAGGAGAAACTGAACCTGGAGAACACCTTTGTCAGGAGCTTGCACCTGCACCTTAGACACACACAGATTTGCATCACATCTAAATGGCCAAGCTCTTTCTTAGACAAGTTGAAAGCTGCTGTCAGAAGGCTGTGCTCCTTGTCAGATGGAAGCAGCAGCACGCACATAGGAGTTTGGCAAGAACTAAAGAGCCACAGAAGAGCGTGGTCTAGCAAAATGAGGCAGGAAAAACGCTACATGTGCCCTTGTTGTCGCCTAACAACAGGTAGCAGCATAAACCAGATGCGGGTGAAGATCTTGCAGGCGACTTCTAACGTCAAATGAGCAAACGGGCTTACCACAGCTGCGGTCCTCTGGCAGTCTGAAAGCTTTGCACACAAGCCGGATGCTAAGCGCCTTCCTTTGCCTTTTGGCAGTGCTCGTGCATTGCCAGCACTAGGCGGGAATGGTCACTATCCCACAGACACGTTTCGTTGTGCCCGTTGCTAAGCGCTCTGGAGCACTGTTTATGACGTAAGCGGAACACCTCTTGCCGTTCCATTCTCAGAGCTCCTGAGTTAAGTAATCTGCGACTCTTGGTGCAAATGCCAGGGAAAAACATTTCCAATGTGTCTGGCAAGGAGAAACTGAACCTGGAGAACACCTTTGTCAGGAGCTTGCACCTGCACCTTAGACACACACAGATTTGCATCAAATCTAAATGGCCAAGCTTTTTCTTAGACAAGTTGAAAGCTGATGTCAGAAGGCTGTGCTCCTTGTCAGATGGAAGCAGCAGCACGCACATAGGAGTTTGGAAAGCACTAAAGAGCCACAGAAGAGCGTGGCCTAGGAAAATGAGGCAGGAAAAACGCTACATGTGCCCTTGTTGTCGCCTAACAACAGGTAGCAGCATAAACCAGATGCGGGTGAAGATCTTGCAGGCGACTTCTAACGTCAAATGAGCAAACGGGCTTACCACAGCTGCGGTCCTCTGGCAGTCTGAAAACTTTGGGCACAAGCCGGATGCTAAGCGCCTTCCTTTGCCTTTTGGCAGTGCTCGTGCATTGCCAGCACTAGGCGGGAATGGTCACTATCCCACAGACACGTTTCGTTGTGCCCGTTGCTAAGCGCTCTGGAGCACTGTTTATGACGTAAGCGGAACACCTCTTGCCGTTCCATTCTCAGAGCTCCTGAGTTAAGTAATCTGCGACTCTTGCTGCGAATGCCAGAGAAAGACATTTCCAATGTGTCTGGCAAGGAGAAACTGAACCTGGAGAACACCTTTGTCAGGAGCTTGCACCTGCACCTTAGACACACACAGATTTGCATCACATCTAAATGGCCAAGCTCTTTCTTAGACAAAATGAAAGCTGCTGTCAGAAGGCTGTGCTCCTTGTCAGATGGAAGCAGCAGCACGCACATAGGAGTTTGGAAAGCACTAAAGAGCCACAGAAGAGCGTGGCCTAGGAAAATGAGGCAGGAAAAACGCTACATGTGCCCTTGTTGTCGCCTAACAACAGGTAGCAGCATAAACCAGATGCGGGTGAAGATCTTGCAGGCGACTTCTAACGTCAAATGAGCAAACGGGCTTACCACAGCTGCGGTCCTCTGGCAGTCTGAAAGCTTTGCGCACAAGCCGGATGCTAAGCGCCTTCCTTTGCCTTTTGGCAGTGCTCGTGCATTGCCAGCAGTAGGCGGGAATGGCCACTTACCCAGAGACACGTTTCGTTGTGCCCGTTGCTAAGCGCTCTGGAGCACTGTTTATGACGTAAGCGGAACACCTCTTGCCGTTCCATTCTCAGAGCTCCTGAGTTAAGTAATCTGCGACTCTTGGTGCGAATGATAGAGGAAAACATTTCCAATGTGTCTGGCAGGGAGAAACTGAACCTGGAGAGCACCTTTGTCAGGAGCTTGCACCTGCACCTTAGACACACACAGATTTGCATCACATCTAAATGGCCAAGCTCTTTCTTAGACAAGTTGAAAGCTGCTGTCAGAAGGCTGTGCTCCTTGTCAGATGGAAGCAGCAGCACGCACATAGGAGTTTGGAAAGCACTAAAGAGCCACAGAAGAGCGTGGCCTAGGAAAATGAGGCAGGAAAAACGCTACATGTGCCCTTGTTGTCGCCTAACAACAGGTAGCAGCATAAACCAGATGCGGGTGAAGATCTTGCAGGCGACTTCTAACGTCAAATGAGCAAACGGGCTTACCACAGCTGCGGTCCTCTGGCAGTCTGAAAGCTTTGCGCACAAGCCGGATGCTAAGCGCCTTCCTTTGCCTTTTGGCAGTGCTCGTGCATTGCCAGCACTAGGCGGGAATGGTCACTATCCCACAGACACGTTTCGTTGTGCCCGTTGCTAAGCGCTCTGGAGCACTGTTTATGACGTAAGCGGAACACCTCTTGCCGTTCCATTCTCAGAGCTCCTGAGTTAAGTAATCTGCTACTCTTGGTGCAAATGCCAGAGGAAAACATTTCCAATGTGTCTGGCAAGGAGAAACTGAACCTGGAGGACACCTTTGTCAGGAGCTTGCACCTGCACCTTAGACACACACAGATTTGCATCACATCTAAATGGCCAAGCTCTTTCTTAGACAAGTTGAAAGCTGCTGTCAGAAGGCTGTGCTCCTTGTCAGATGGAAGCAGCAGCACGCACATAGGAGTTTGGCAATCACTAAAGAGCCACAGAAGAGCGTGGCCTAGGAAAATGAGGCAGGAAAAACGCTACATGTGCCCTTGTTGTCGCCTAACAACAGGTAGCAGCATAAACCAGATGCGGGTGAAGATCTTGCAGGCGACATCTAACGTCAAATGAGCAAACGGGCTTACCACAGCTGCGGTCCTCTGGCAGTCTGAAAGCTTTGCGCACAAGCCGGATGCTAAGCGCCTTCCTTTGCCTTTTGGCAGTGCTCGTGCATTGCCAGCACTAGGCGGGAATGGTCACTTACCCAGAGACACGTTTCGTTGTGCCCGTTGCTAAGCGCTCTGGAGCACTGTTTATGACGTAAGCGGAACACCTCTTGCCGTTCCATTCTCAGAGCTCCTGAGTTAAGTAATCTGCGACTCTTGGTGCGAATGATAGAGGAAAACATTTCCAATGTGTCTGGCAGGGAGAAACTGAACCTGGAGAACACCTTTGTCAGGAGCTTGCACCTGCACCTTAGACACACACAGATTTGCATCACATCTAAATGGCCAAGCTTTTTCTTAGACAAGTTGAAAGCTGCTGTCAGAAGGCTGTGCTCCTTGTCAGATGGAAGCAGCAGCACGCACATAGGAGTTTGGAAAGCACTAAAGAGCCACAGAAGAGCGTGGCCTAGGAAAATGAGGCAGGAAAAACGCTACATGTGCCCTTGTTGTCGCCTAACAACAGGTAGCAGCATAAACCAGATGCGGGTGAAGATCTTGCAGGCGACTTCTAACGTCAAATGAGCAAACGGGCTTACCACAGCTGCGGTCCTCTGGCAGTCTGAAAACTTTGCGCACAAGCCGGATGCTAAGCGCCTTCCTTTGCCTTTTGGCAGTGCTCGTGCATTGCCAGCACTAGGCGGGAATGGTCACTATCCCACAGACACGTTTCGTTGTGCCCGTTGCTAAGCGCTCTGGAGCACTGTTTATGACGTAAGCGGAACACCTCTTGCCGTTCCATTCTCAGAGCTCCTGAGTTAATCAAAGTGAGACTCTTGGTGCGAATGCCAGAGAAAAACATTTCCAATGTGTCTGGCAGGGAGAAACTGAACCTGGAGAACACCTTTGTCAGGAGCTTGCACCTGCACCTTAGACACACACAGATTTGCATCACATCTAAATGGCCAAGCTCTTTCTTAGACAAGTTGAAAGCTGCTGTCAGAAGGCTGTGCTCCTTGTCAGACGGAAGCAGCAGCACGCACATAGGAGTTTGGAAAGCACTAAAGAGCCACAGAAGAGCGTGGCCTAGGAAAATGAAGCAGGAAAAACGCTACATGTGCCCTTGTTGTCGCCTAACAACAGGTAGCAGCATAAACCAGATGCGGGTGAAGATCTTGCAGGCGACATCTAACGTCAAATGAGCAAACGGGCTTACCACAGCTGCGGTCCTCTGGCAGTCTGAAAGCTTTGCGCACAAGCCGGATGCTAAGCGCCTTCCTTTGCCTTTTGGCAGTGCTCGTGCATTGCCAGCACTAGGCGGGAATGGTCACTTACCCAGAGACACGTTTCGTTGTGCCCGTTGCTAAGCGCTCTGGAGCACTGTTTATGACGTAAGCGGAACACCTCTTGCCATTCCATTCTCAGAGCTCCTGAGTTAAGTAATCTGCGACTCTTGGTGCGAATGCCAGAGGAAAACATTTCCAATGTGTCTGACAGGGAGAAACTGAACCTGGAGAACACCTTTGTCAGGAGCTTGCACCTGCACCTTAGACACACACAGATTTGCATCACATCTAAATGGCCAAGCTCTTTCTTAGACAAGTTGAAAGCTGCTGTCAGAAGGCTGTGCTCCTTGTCAGACGGAAGCAGCAGCACGCACATAGGAGTTTGGCAAGAACTAAAGAGCCACAGAAGAGCGTGGTCTAGCAAAATGAGGCAGGAAAAAGCATATCGCTACATGTGCCCTTGTTGTCGCCTAACAACAGGTAGCAGCATAAACCAGATGCGGGTGAAGATCTTGCAGGCGACATCTAACGTCAAATGAGCAAATGGGCTTACCACAGCTGCACTCCTCTGGCAGTCTGAAAGCTTTGCGCACAAGCCGGATGCTAAGCGCCTTCCTTTGCCTTTTGGCAGTGCTCGTGCATTGCCAGCACTAGGCGGGAATGGTCACTATCCCACAGACACGTTTCGTTATGCCCGTTGCTAAGCGCTCTGGAGCACTGTTTATGACGTAAGCGGAACACCTCTTGCCGTTCCATTCTCAGAGCTCCTGAGTTAAGTAATCTGCTACTCTTGGTGCGAATGCCAGAGAAAAACATTTCCAATGTGTCTGGCAAGGAGAAACTGAACCTGGAGAACACCTTTGTCAGGAGCTTGCACCTGCACCTTAGACACACACAGATTTGCATCACATCTAAATGGCCAAGCTCTTTCTTAGACAAGTTGAAAGCTGCTGTCAGAAGGCTGTGCTCCTTGTCAGATGGAAGCAGCAGCACGCACATAGGAGTTTGGAAAGCACTAAAGAGCCACAGAAGAGCGTGGCCTAGGAAAATGAGGCAGGAAAAACGCTACATGTGCCCTTGTTGTCGCCTAACAACAGGTAGCAGCATAAACCAGATGCGGGTGAAGATCTTGCAGGTGACATCTAACGTCAAATGAGCAAACGGGCTTACCACAGCTGCGGTCCTCTGGCAGTCTGAAAGCTTTGCGCACAAGCCGGATGCTAAGCGCCTTCCTTTGCCTTTTGGCAGTGCTCGTGCATTGCCAGCACTAGGCGGGAATGGTCACTTACCCAGAGACACGTTTCGTTGTGCCCGTTGCTAAGCGCTCTGGAGCACTGTTTATGACGTAAGCGGAACACCTCTTGCCGTTCCATTCTCAGAGCTCCTGAGTTAAGTAATCTGCGACTCTTGCTGCGAATGCCAGAGGAAAACATTTCCAATGTGTCTGGTAAGGAGAAACTGAACCTGGAGAACACCTTTGTCAGGAGCTTGCACCTGCACCTTAGACACACACAGATTTGCATCACATCTAAATGGCCAAGCTCTTTCTTAGACAAGTTGAAAGCTGCTGTCAGAAGGCTGTGCTCCTTGTCAGACGGAAGCAGCAGCACGCACATAGGAGTTTGGCAAGAACTAAAGAGCCACAGAAGAGCGTGGTCTAGCAAAATGAGGCAGGAAAAAGCATATCGCTACATGTGCCCTTGTTGTCGCCTAACAACAGGTAGCAGCATAAACCAGATGCGGGTGAAGATCTTGCAGGCGACATCTAACGTCAAATGAGCAAACGGGCTTACCACAGCTGCGGTCCTCTGGCAGTCTGAAAGCTTTGCGCACAAGCCGGATGCTAAGCGCCTTCCTTTGCCTTTTGGCAGTGCTCGTGCATTGCCAGCACTAGGCGGGAATGGTCACTATCCCACAGACACGTTTCGTTGTGCCCGTTGCTAAGCGCTCTGGAGCACTGTTTATGACGTAAGCGGAACACCTCTTGCCGTTCCATTCTCAGAGCTCCTGAGTTAATCAAAGTGAGACTCTTGGTGCGAATGCCAGAGAAAAACATTTCCAATGTGTCTGGCAGGGAGAAACTGAACCTGGAGAACACCTTTGTCAGGAGCTTGCACCTGCACCTTAGACACACACAGATTTGCATCACATCTAAATGGCCAAGCTCTTTCTTAGACAAGTTGAAAGCTGCTGTCAGAAGGCTGTGCTCCTTGTCAGACGGAAGCAGCAGCACGCACATAGGAGTTTGGAAAGCACTAAAGAGCCACAGAAGAGCGTGGCCTAGGAAAATGAAGCAGGAAAAACGCTACATGCGCCCTTGTTGTCGCCTAACAACAGGTAGCAGCATAAACCAGATGCGGGTGAAGATCTTGCAGGCGACATCTAACGTCAAATGAGCAAACGGGCTTACCACAGCTGCGGTCCTCTGGCAGTCTGAAAGCTTTGCGCACAAGCCGGATGCTAAGCGCCTTCCTTTGCCTTTTGGCAGTGCTCGTGCATTGCCAGCACTAGGCGGGAATGGTCACTTACCCAGAGACACGTTTCGTTGTGCCCGTTGCTAAGCGCTCTGGAGCACTGTTTATGACGTAAGCGGAACACCTCTTGCCGTTCCATTCTCAGAGCTCCTGAGTTAAGTAATCTGCGAATCTTGCTGCGAATGCCAGAGAAAGACATTTCCAATGTGTCTGGCAAGGAGAAACTGAACCTGGAGAACACCTTTGTCAGGAGCTTGCACCTGCACCTTAGACACACACAGATTTGCATCACATCTAAATGGCCAAGCTCTTTCTTAGACAAGTTGAAAGCTGCTGTCAGAAGGCTGTGCTCCTTGTCAGATGGAAGCAGCAGCACGCACATAGGAGTTTGGCAAGAACTAAAGAGCCACAGAAGAGCGTGGTCTAGCAAAATGAGGCAGGAAAAACGCTACATGTGCCCTTGTTGTCGCCTAACAACAGGTAGCAGCATAAACCAGATGCGGGTGAAGATCTTGCAGGCGACATCTAACGTCAAATGAGCAAACGGGCTTACCACAGCTGCACTCCTCTGGCAGTCTGAAAGCTTTGCGCACAAGCCGGATGCTAAGCGCCTTCCTTTGCCTTTTGGCAGTGCTCGTGCATTGCCAGCACTAGGCGGGAATGGTCACTTACCCAGAGACACGTTTCGTTGTGCCCGTTGCTAAGCGCTCTGGAGCACTGTTTATGACGTAAGCGGAACACCTCTTGCCGTTCCATTCTCAGAGCTCCTGAGTTAAGTAATCTGCTACTCTTGGTGCGAATGCCAGAGAAAAACATTTCCAATGTGTCTGGCAAGGAGAAACTGAACCTGGAGAACACCTTTGTCAGGAGCTTGCACCTGCACCTTAGACACACACAGATTTGCATCACATCTAAATGGCCAAGCTCTTTCTTAGACAAGTTGAAAGCTGCTGTCAGAAGGCTGTGCTCCTTGTCAGATGGAAGCAGCAGCACGCACATAGGAGTTTGGAAAGCACTAAAGAGCCACAGAAGAGCGTGGCCTAGGAAAATGAGGCAGGAAAAACGCTACATGTGCCCTTGTTGTCGCCTAACAACAGGTAGCAGCATAAACCAGATGCGGGTGAAGATCTTGCAGGTGACATCTAACGTCAAATGAGCAAACGGGCTTACCACAGCTGCGGTCCTCTGGCAGTCTGAAAGCTTTGCGCACAAGCCGGATGCTAAGCGCCTTCCTTTGCCTTTTGGCAGTGCTCGTGCATTGCCAGCACTAGGCGGGAATGGTCACTTACCCAGAGACACGTTTCGTTGTGCCCGTTGCTAAGCGCTCTGGAGCACTGTTTATGACGTAAGCGGAACACCTCTTGCCGTTCCATTCTCAGAGCTCCTGAGTTAAGTAATCTGCGACTCTTGCTGCGAATGCCAGAGGAAAACATTTCCAATGTGTCTGGTAAGGAGAAACTGAACCTGGAGAACACCTTTGTCAGGAGCTTGCACCTGCACCTTAGACACACACAGATTTGCATCACATCTAAATGGCCAAGCTCTTTCTTAGACAAGTTGAAAGCTGCTGTCAGAAGGCTGTGCTCCTTGTCAGACGGAAGCAGCAGCACGCACATAGGAGTTTGGCAAGAACTAAAGAGCCACAGAAGAGCGTGGTCTAGCAAAATGAGGCAGGAAAAAGCATATCGCTACATGTGCCCTTGTTGTCGCCTAACAACAGGTAGCAGCATAAACCAGATGCGGGTGAAGATCTTGCAGGCGACATCTAACGTCAAATGAGCAAACGGGCTTACCACAGCTGCGGTCCTCTGGCAGTCTGAAAGCTTTGCGCACAAGCCGGATGCTAAGCGCCTTCCTTTGCCTTTTGGCAGTGCTCGTGCATTGCCAGCACTAGGCGGGAATGGTCACTATCCCACAGACACGTTTCGTTGTGCCCGTTGCTAAGCGCTCTGGAGCACTGTTTATGACGTAAGCGGAACACCTCTTGCCGTTCCATTCTCAGAGCTCCTGAGTTAATCAAAGTGAGACTCTTGGTGCGAATGCCAGAGAAAAACATTTCCAATGTGTCTGGCAGGGAGAAACTGAACCTGGAGAACACCTTTGTCAGGAGCTTGCACCTGCACCTTAGACACACACAGATTTGCATCACATCTAAATGGCCAAGCTCTTTCTTAGACAAGTTGAAAGCTGCTGTCAGAAGGCTGTGCTCCTTGTCAGACGGAAGCAGCAGCACGCACATAGGAGTTTGGAAAGCACTAAAGAGCCACAGAAGAGCGTGGCCTAGGAAAATGAAGCAGGAAAAACGCTACATGCGCCCTTGTTGTCGCCTAACAACAGGTAGCAGCATAAACCAGATGCGGGTGAAGATCTTGCAGGCGACATCTAACGTCAAATGAGCAAACGGGCTTACCACAGCTGCGGTCCTCTGGCAGTCTGAAAGCTTTGCGCACAAGCCGGATGCTAAGCGCCTTCCTTTGCCTTTTGGCAGTGCTCGTGCATTGCCAGCACTAGGCGGGAATGGTCACTTACCCAGAGACACGTTTCGTTGTGCCTGTTGCTAAGCGCTCTGGAGCACTGTTTATGACGTAAGCGGAACACCTCTTGCCGTTCCATTCTCAGAGCTCCTGAGTTAAGTAATCTGCGACTCTTGGTGCGAATGCCAGAGGAAAACATTTCCAATGTGTCTGACAGGGAGAAACTGAACCTGGAGAACACCTTTGTCAGGAGCTTGCACCTGCACCTTAGACACACACAGATTTGCATCACATCTAAATGGCCAAGCTCTTTCTTAGACAAGTTGAAAGCTGCTGTCAGAAGGCTGTGCTCCTTGTCAGACGGAAGCAGCAGCACGCACATAGGAGTTTGGCAAGAACTAAAGAGCCACAGAAGAGCGTGGTCTAGCAAAATGAGGCAGGAAAAAGCATATCGCTACATGTGCCCTTGTTGTCGCCTAACAACAGGTAGCAGCATAAACCAGATGCGGGTGAAGATCTTGCAGGCGACATCTAACGTCAAATGAGCAAACGGGCTTACCACAGCTGCACTCCTCTGGCAGTCTGAAAGCTTTGCGCACAAGCCGGATGCTAAGCGCCTTCCTTTGCCTTTTGGCAGTGCTCGTGCATTGCCAGCACTAGGCGGGAATGGTCACTATCCCACCGACACGTTTCGTTGTGCCCGTTGCTAAGCGCTCTGGAGCACTGTTTATGACGTAAGCGGAACACCTCTTGCCGTTCCATTCTCAGAGCTCCAGAGTTAAGTAATCTGCTACTCTTGGTGCGAATGCCAGAGAAAAACATTTCCAATGTGTCTGGCAAGGAGAAACTGAACCTGGAGAACACCTTTGTCAGGAGCTTGCACCTGCACCTTAGACACACACAGATTTGCATCACATCTAAATGGCCAAGCTCTTTCTTAGACAAGTTGAAAGCTGCTGTCAGAAGGCTGTGCTCCTTGTCAGATGGAAGCAGCAGCACGCACATAGGAGTTTGGAAAGCACTAAAGAGCCACAGAAGAGCGTGGCCTAGGAAAATGAGGCAGGAAAAACGCTACATGTGCCCTTGTTGTCGCCTAACAACAGGTAGCAGCATAAACCAGATGCGGGTGAAGATCTTGCAGGCGACTTCTAACGTCAAATGAGCAAACGGGCTTACCACAGCTGTGGTCCTCTGGCAGTCTGAAAGCTTTGCGCACAAGCCGGATGCTAAGCGCCTTCCTTTGCCTTTTGGCAGTGCTCGTGCATTGCCAGCAGTAGGCGGGAATGGTCACTATCCCACAGACACGTTTCGTTGTGCCCGTTGCTAAGCGCTCTGGAGCACTGTTTATGACGTAAGCGGAACACCTCTTGCCGTTCCATTCTCAGAGCTCCTGAGTTAAGTAATCTGCGAATCTTGCTGCGAATGCCAGAGAAAGACATTTCCAATGTGTCTGGCAAGGAGAAACTGAACCTGGAGAACACCTTTGTCAGGAGCTTGCACCTGCACCTTAGACACACACAGATTTGCATCACATCTAAATGGCCAAGCTCTTTCTTAGACAAGTTGAAAGCTGCTGTCAGAAGGCTGTGCTCCTTGTCAGATGGAAGCAGCAGCACGCACATAGGAGTTTGGCAAGAACTAAAGAGCCACAGAAGAGCGTGGTCTAGCAAAATGAGGCAGGAAAAACGCTACATGTGCCCTTGTTGTCGCCTAACAACAGGTAGCAGCATAAACCAGATGCGGGTGAAGATCTTGCAGGCGACATCTAACGTCAAATGAGCAAACGGGCTTACCACAGCTGCACTCCTCTGGCAGTCTGAAAGCTTTGCGCACAAGCCGGATGCTAAGCGCCTTCCTTTGCCTTTTGGCAGTGCTCGTGCATTGCCAGCACTAGGCGGGAATGGTCACTTACCCAGAGACACGTTTCGTTGTGCCCGTTGCTAAGCGCTCTGGAGCACTGTTTATGACGTAAGCGGAACACCTCTTGCCGTTCCATTCTCAGAGCTCCTGAGTTAAGTAATCTGCGACTCTTGCTGCGAATGCCAGAGGAAAACATTTCCAATGTGTCTGGTAAGGAGAAACTGAACCTGGAGAACACCTTTGTCAGGAGCTTGCACCTGCACCTTAGACACACACAGATTTGCATCACATCTAAATGGCCAAGCTCTTTCTTAGACAAGTTGAAAGCTGCTGTCAGAAGGCTGTGCTCCTTGTCAGACGGAAGCAGCAGCACGCACATAGGAGTTTGGCAAGAACTAAAGAGCCACAGAAGAGCGTGGTCTAGCAAAATGAGGCAGGAAAAAGCATATCGCTACATGTGCCCTTGTTGTCGCCTAACAACAGGTAGCAGCATAAACCAGATGCGGGTGAAGATCTTGCAGGCGACATCTAACGTCAAATGAGCAAACGGGCTTACCACAGCTGCGGTCCTCTGGCAGTCTGAAAGCTTTGCGCACAAGCCGGATGCTAAGCGCCTTCCTTTGCCTTTTGGCAGTGCTCGTGCATTGCCAGCACTAGGCGGGAATGGTCACTATCCCACAGACACGTTTCGTTGTGCCCGTTGCTAAGCGCTCTGGAGCACTGTTTATGACGTAAGCGGAACACCTCTTGCCGTTCCATTCTCAGAGCTCCTGAGTTAATCAAAGTGAGACTCTTGGTGCGAATGCCAGAGAAAAACATTTCCAATGTGTCTGGCAGGGAGAAACTGAACCTGGAGAACACCTTTGTCAGGAGCTTGCACCTGCACCTTAGACACACACAGATTTGCATCACATCTAAATGGCCAAGCTCTTTCTTAGACAAGTTGAAAGCTGCTGTCAGAAGGCTGTGCTCCTTGTCAGACGGAAGCAGCAGCACGCACATAGGAGTTTGGAAAGCACTAAAGAGCCACAGAAGAGCGTGGCCTAGGAAAATGAAGCAGGAAAAACGCTACATGCGCCCTTGTTGTCGCCTAACAACAGGTAGCAGCATAAACCAGATGCGGGTGAAGATCTTGCAGGCGACATCTAACGTCAAATGAGCAAACGGGCTTACCACAGCTGCGGTCCTCTGGCAGTCTGAAAGCTTTGCGCACAAGCCGGATGCTAAGCGCCTTCCTTTGCCTTTTGGCAGTGCTCGTGCATTGCCAGCACTAGGCGGGAATGGTCACTTACCCAGAGACACGTTTCGTTGTGCCCGTTGCTAAGCGCTCTGGAGCACTGTTTATGACGTAAGCGGAACACCTCTTGCCGTTCCATTCTCAGAGCTCCTGAGTTAAGTAATCTGCGACTCTTGGTGCGAATGCCAGAGGAAAACATTTCCAATGTGTCTGACAGGGAGAAACTGAACCTGGAGAACACCTTTGTCAGGAGCTTGCACCTGCACCTTAGACACACACAGATTTGCATCACATCTAAATGGCCAAGCTCTTTCTTAGACAAGTTGAAAGCTGCTGTCAGAAGGCTGTGCTCCTTGTCAGACGGAAGCAGCAGCACGCACATAGGAGTTTGGCAAGAACTAAAGAGCCACAGAAGAGCGTGGTCTAGCAAAATGAGGCAGGAAAAAGCATATCGCTACATGTGCCCTTGTTGTCGCCTAACAACAGGTAGCAGCATAAACCAGATGCGGGTGAAGATCTTGCAGGCGACATCTAACGTCAAATGAGCAAACGGGCTTACCACAGCTGTGGTCCTCTGGCAGTCTGAAAGCTTTGCGCACAAGCCGGATGCTAAGCGCCTTCCTTTGCCTTTTGGCAGTGCTCGTGCATTGCCAGCAGTAGGCGGGAATGGTCACTATCCCACAGACACGTTTCGTTGTGCCCGTTGCTAAGCGCTCTGGAGCACTGTTTATGACGTAAGCGGAACACCTCTTGCCGTTCCATTCTCAGAGCTCCTGAGTTAAGTAATCTGCGACTCTTGGTGCGAATGCCAGAGGAAAACATTTCCAATGTGTCTGGTAAGGAGAAACTGAACCTGGAGAACACCTTTGTCAGGAGCTTGCACCTGCACCTTAGACACACATAGATTTGCATCACATCTAAATGGCCAAGCTCTTTCTTAGACAAGTTGAAAGCTGCTGTCAGAAGGCTGTGCTCCTTGTCAGATGGAAGCAGCAGCACGCACATAGGAGTTTGGAAAGCACTAAAGAGCCACAGAAGAGCGTGGCCTAGCAAAATGAGGCAGGAAAAAGCATATCGCTACATGTGCCCTTGTTGTCGCCTAACAACAGGTAGCAGCATAAACCAGATGCGGGTGAAGATCTTGCAGGCGACTTCTAACGTCAAATGAGCAAACGGGCTTACCACAGCTGCGGTCCTCTGGCAGTCTGAAAGCTTTGCGCACAAGCCGGATGCTAAGCGCCTTCCTTTGCCTTTTGGCAGTGCTCGTGCATTGCCAGCACTAGGCGGGAATGGTCACTTACCCAGAGACACGTTTCGTTGTGCCCGTTGCTAAGCGCTCTGGAGCACTGTTTATGACGTAAGCGGAACACCTCTTGCCGTTCCATTCTCAGAGCTCCTGAGTTAAGTAATCTGCGACTCTTGGTGCGAATGATAGAGGAAAACATTTCCAATGTGTCTGGCTGGGAGAAACTGAACCTGGAGAACACCTCTGTCAGGAGCTTGCACCTGCACCTTAGACACACACAGATTTGCATCACATCTAAATGGCCAAGCTCTTTCTTAGACAAGTTGAAAGCTGCTGTCAGAAGGCTGTGCTCCTTGTCAGATGGAAGCAGCAGCACGCACATAGGAGTTTGGCAAGAACTAAAGAGCCACAGAAGAGCGTGGTCTAGCAAAATGAGGCAGGAAAAACGCTACATGTGCCCTTGTTGTCGCCTAACAACAGGTAGCAGCATAAACCAGATGCGGGTGAAGATCTTGCAGGCGACTTCTAACGTCAAATGAGCAAACGGGCTTACCACAGCTGCGGTCCTCTGGCAGTCTGAAAGCTTTGCGCACAAGCCGGATGCTAATCGCCTTCCTTTGCCTTTTGGCAGTGCTCGTGCATTGCCAGCACTAGGCGGGAATGGTCACTTACCCAGAGACACGTTTCGTTGTGCCCGTTGCTAAGCGCTCTGGAGCACTGTTTATGACGTAAGCGGAACACCTCTTGCTGTTCCATTCTCAGAGCTCCTGAGTTAAGTAATCTGCGACTCTTGCTGCGAATGCCAGAGAAAGACATTTCCAATGTGTCTGGCAGGGAGAAACTGAACCTGGAGAACACCTTTGTCAGGAGCTTGCACCTGCACCTTAGACACACACAGATTTGCATCACATCTAAATGGCCAAGCTCTTTCTTAGACAAGTTGAAAGCTGCTGTCAGAAGGCTGTGCTCCTTGTCAGATGGAAGCAGCAGCACGCACATAGGAGTTTGGCAAGAACTAAAGAGCCACAGAAGAGCGTGGCCTAGGAAAATGAGGCAGGAAAAACGCTACATGTGCCCTTGTTGTCGCCTAACAACAGGTAGCAGCATAAACCAGATGCGGGTGAAGATCTTGCAGGCGACATCTGACATCAAATGAGCAAACGGGCTTACCACAGCTGCGGTCCTCTGGCAGTCTGAAAGCTTTGCGCACAAGCCGGATGCTAAGCGCCTTCCTTTGCCTTTTGGCAGTGCTCGTGCATTGCCAGCACTAGGCGGGAATGGTCACTATCCCACAGACACGTTTCGTTGTGCCCGTTGCTAAGCGCTCTGGAGCACTGTTTATGACGTAAGCGGAACACCTCTTGCCGTTCCATTCTCAGAGCTCCTGAGTTAAGTAATCTGCGACTCTTGGTGCGAATGCCAGAGGAAAACATTTCCAATGTGTCTGGCAAGGAGAAACTGAACCTGGAGAACACCTTTGTCAGGAGCTTGCACCTGCACCTTAGACACACACAGATTTGCATCACATCTAAATGGCCAAGCTCTTTCTTAGACAAGTTGAAAGCTGCTGTCAGAAGGCTGTGCTCCTTGTCAGATGGAAGCAGCAGCACGCACATAGGAGTTTGGAAAGCACTAAAGAGCCACAGAAGAGCGTGGCCTAGGAAAATGAGGCAGGAAAAAAGCTACATGTGCCCTTGTTGTCGCCTAACAACAGGTAGCAGCATAAACCAGATGCGGGTGAAGATCTTGCAGGCGACTTCTAACGTCAAATGTGCAAACGGGCTTACCACAGCTGCGGTCCTCTGGCAGTCTGAAAGCTTTGCGCACAAGCCGGATGCTAAGCGCCTTCCTTTGCCTTTTGGCAGTGCTCGTGCATTGCCAGCACTAGGCGGGAATGGTCACTTACCCAGAGACACGTTTCGTTGTGCCCGTTGCTAAGCGCTCTGGAGCACTGTTTATGACGTAAGCGGAACACCTCTTGCCGTTCCATTCTCAGAGCTCCTGAGTTAAGTAATCTGCGACTCTTGGTGCGAATGCCAGAGGAAAACATTTCCAATGTGTCTGGCAAGGAGAAACTGAACCTGGAGAACACCTTTGTCAGGAGCTTGCACCTGCACCTTAGACACACACAGATTTGCATCACATCTAAATGGCCAAGCTCTTTCTTAGACAAGTTGAAAGCTGCTGTCAGAAGGCTGTGCTCCTTGTCAGATGGAAGCAGCAGCACGCACATAGGAGTTTGGCAAGAACTAAAGAGCCACAGAAGAGCGTGGCCTAGGAAAATGAGGCAGGAAAAACGCTACATGTGCCCTTGTTGTCGCCTAACAACAGGTAGCAGCATAAACCAGATGCGGGTGAAGATCTTGCAGGCGACTTCTAACGTCAAATGAGCAAACGGGCTTACCACAGCTGCGGTCCTCTGGCAGTCTGAAAACTTTGGGCACAAGCCGGATGCTAAGCGCCTTCCTTTGCCTTTTGGCAGTGCTCGTGCATTGCCAGCACTAGGCGGGAATGGTCACTATCCCACAGACACGTTTCGTTGTGCCCGTTGCTAAGCGCTCTGGAGCACTGTTTATGACGTAAGCGGAACACCTCTTGCCGTTCCATTCTCAGAGCTCCTGAGTTAAGTAATCTGCGACTCTTGCTGCGAATGCCAGAGGAAAACATTTCCAATGTGTCTGACAGGGAGAAACTGAACCTGGAGAACACCTTTGTCAGGAGCTTGCACCTGCACCTTAGACACACACAGATTTGCATCACATCTAAATGGCCAAGCTCTTTCTTAGACAAGTTGAAAGCTGCTGTCAGAAGGCTGTGCTCCTTGTCAGACGGAAGCAGCAGCACGCACATAGGAGTTTGGCAAGAACTAAAGAGCCACAGAAGAGCGTGGTCTAGCAAAATGAGGCAGGAAAAAGCATATCGCTACATGTGCCCTTGTTGTCGCCTAACAACAGGTAGCAGCATAAACCAGATGCGGGTGAAGATCTTGCAGGCGACATCTAACGTCAAATGAGCAAACGGGCTTACCACAGCTGTGGTCCTCTGGCAGTCTGAAAGCTTTGCGCACAAGCCGGATGCTAAGCGCCTTCCTTTGCCTTTTGGCAGTGCTCGTGCATTGCCAGCAGTAGGCGGGAATGGTCACTATCCCACAGACACGTTTCGTTGTGCCCGTTGCTAAGCGCTCTGGAGCACTGTTTATGACGTAAGCGGAACACCTCTTGCCGTTCCATTCTCAGAGCTCCTGAGTTAAGTAATCTGCGACTCTTGGTGCGAATGCCAGAGGAAAACATTTCCAATGTGTCTGGTAAGGAGAAACTGAACCTGGAGAACACCTTTGTCAGGAGCTTGCACCTGCACCTTAGACACACATAGATTTGCATCACATCTAAATGGCCAAGCTCTTTCTTAGACAAGTTGAAAGCTGCTGTCAGAAGGCTGTGCTCCTTGTCAGATGGAAGCAGCAGCACGCACATAGGAGTTTGGAAAGCACTAAAGAGCCACAGAAGAGCGTGGCCTAGCAAAATGAGGCAGGAAAAAGCATATCGCTACATGTGCCCTTGTTGTCGCCTAACAACAGGTAGCAGCATAAACCAGATGCGGGTGAAGATCTTGCAGGCGACTTCTAACGTCAAATGAGCAAACGGGCTTACCACAGCTGCGGTCCTCTGGCAGTCTGAAAGCTTTGCGCACAAGCCGGATGCTAAGCGCCTTCCTTTGCCTTTTGGCAGTGCTCGTGCATTGCCAGCACTAGGCGGGAATGGTCACTTACCCAGAGACACGTTTCGTTGTGCCCGTTGCTAAGCGCTCTGGAGCACTGTTTATGACGTAAGCGGAACACCTCTTGCCGTTCCATTCTCAGAGCTCCTGAGTTAAGTAATCTGCGACTCTTGGTGCGAATGATAGAGGAAAACATTTCCAATGTGTCTGGCTGGGAGAAACTGAACCTGGAGAACACCTCTGTCAGGAGCTTGCACCTGCACCTTAGACACACACAGATTTGCATCACATCTAAATGGCCAAGCTCTTTCTTAGACAAGTTGAAAGCTGCTGTCAGAAGGCTGTGCTCCTTGTCAGATGGAAGCAGCAGCACGCACATAGGAGTTTGGCAAGAACTAAAGAGCCACAGAAGAGCGTGGTCTAGCAAAATGAGGCAGGAAAAACGCTACATGTGCCCTTGTTGTCGCCTAACAACAGGTAGCAGCATAAACCAGATGCGGGTGAAGATCTTGCAGGCGACTTCTAACGTCAAATGAGCAAACGGGCTTACCACAGCTGCGGTCCTCTGGCAGTCTGAAAGCTTTGCGCACAAGCCGGATGCTAATCGCCTTCCTTTGCCTTTTGGCAGTGCTCGTGCATTGCCAGCACTAGGCGGGAATGGTCACTTACCCAGAGACACGTTTCGTTGTGCCCGTTGCTAAGCGCTCTGGAGCACTGTTTATGACGTAAGCGGAACACCTCTTGCTGTTCCATTCTCAGAGCTCCTGAGTTAAGTAATCTGCGACTCTTGCTGCGAATGCCAGAGAAAGACATTTCCAATGTGTCTGGCAGGGAGAAACTGAACCTGGAGAACACCTTTGTCAGGAGCTTGCACCTGCACCTTAGACACACACAGATTTGCATCACATCTAAATGGCCAAGCTCTTTCTTAGACAAGTTGAAAGCTGCTGTCAGAAGGCTGTGCTCCTTGTCAGATGGAAGCAGCAGCACGCACATAGGAGTTTGGCAAGAACTAAAGAGCCACAGAAGAGCGTGGCCTAGGAAAATGAGGCAGGAAAAACGCTACATGTGCCCTTGTTGTCGCCTAACAACAGGTAGCAGCATAAACCAGATGCGGGTGAAGATCTTGCAGGCGACATCTGACATCAAATGAGCAAACGGGCTTACCACAGCTGCGGTCCTCTGGCAGTCTGAAAGCTTTGCGCACAAGCCGGATGCTAAGCGCCTTCCTTTGCCTTTTGGCAGTGCTCGTGCATTGCCAGCACTAGGCGGGAATGGTCACTATCCCACAGACACGTTTCGTTGTGCCCGTTGCTAAGCGCTCTGGAGCACTGTTTATGACGTAAGCGGAACACCTCTTGCCGTTCCATTCTCAGAGCTCCTGAGTTAAGTAATCTGCGACTCTTGGTGCGAATGCCAGAGGAAAACATTTCCAATGTGTCTGGCAAGGAGAAACTGAACCTGGAGAACACCTTTGTCAGGAGCTTGCACCTGCACCTTAGACACACACAGATTTGCATCACATCTAAATGGCCAAGCTCTTTCTTAGACAAGTTGAAAGCTGCTGTCAGAAGGCTGTGCTCCTTGTCAGATGGAAGCAGCAGCACGCACATAGGAGTTTGGAAAGCACTAAAGAGCCACAGAAGAGCGTGGCCTAGGAAAATGAGGCAGGAAAAAAGCTACATGTGCCCTTGTTGTCGCCTAACAACAGGTAGCAGCATAAACCAGATGCGGGTGAAGATCTTGCAGGCGACTTCTAACGTCAAATGTGCAAACGGGCTTACCACAGCTGCGGTCCTCTGGCAGTCTGAAAGCTTTGCGCACAAGCCGGATGCTAAGCGCCTTCCTTTGCCTTTTGGCAGTGCTCGTGCATTGCCAGCACTAGGCGGGAATGGTCACTTACCCAGAGACACGTTTCGTTGTGCCCGTTGCTAAGCGCTCTGGAGCACTGTTTATGACGTAAGCGGAACACCTCTTGCCGTTCCATTCTCAGAGCTCCTGAGTTAAGTAATCTGCGACTCTTGGTGCGAATGCCAGAGGAAAACATTTCCAATGTGTCTGGCAAGGAGAAACTGAACCTGGAGAACACCTTTGTCAGGAGCTTGCACCTGCACCTTAGACACACACAGATTTGCATCACATCTAAATGGCCAAGCTCTTTCTTAGACAAGTTGAAAGCTGCTGTCAGAAGGCTGTGCTCCTTGTCAGATGGAAGCAGCAGCACGCACATAGGAGTTTGGCAAGAACTAAAGAGCCACAGAAGAGCGTGGCCTAGGAAAATGAGGCAGGAAAAACGCTACATGTGCCCTTGTTGTCGCCTAACAACAGGTAGCAGCATAAACCAGATGCGGGTGAAGATCTTGCAGGCGACTTCTAACGTCAAATGAGCAAACGGGCTTACCACAGCTGCGGTCCTCTGGCAGTCTGAAAACTTTGGGCACAAGCCGGATGCTAAGCGCCTTCCTTTGCCTTTTGGCAGTGCTCGTGCATTGCCAGCACTAGGCGGGAATGGTCACTATCCCACAGACACGTTTCGTTGTGCCCGTTGCTAAGCGCTCTGGAGCACTGTTTATGACGTAAGCGGAACACCTCTTGCCGTTCCATTCTCAGAGCTCCTGAGTTAAGTAATCTGCGACTCTTGCTGCGAATGCCAGAGAAAGACATTTCCAATGTGTCTGGCAAGGAGAAACTGAACCTGGAGAACACCTTTGTCAGGAGCTTGCACCTGCACCTTAGACACACACAGATTTGCATCACATCTAAATGGCCAAGCTCTTTCTTAGACAAAATGAAAGCTGCTGTCAGAAGGCTGTGCTCCTTGTCAGATGGAAGCAGCAGCACGCACATAAAAGTTTGGCAATCACTAAAGAGCCACAGAAGAGCGTGGTCTAGCAAAATGAGGCAGGAAAAACGCTACATGTGCCCTTGTTGTCGCCTAACAACAGGTAGCAGCATAAACCAGATGCGGGTGAAGATCTTGCAGGCGACATCTAACGTCAAATGAGCAAACGGGCTTACCACAGCTGCGGTCCTCTGGCAGTCTGAAAGCTTTGTGCACAAGCCGGATGCTAAGCGCCTTCCTTTGCCTTTTGGCAGTGCTCGTGCATTGCCAGCAGTAGGCGGGAATGGTCACTTACCCAGAGACACGTTTCGTTGTGCCCGTTGCTAAGCGCTCTGGAGCACTGTTTATGACGTAAGCGTAACACCTCTTGCCGTTCCATTCTCAGAGCTCCTGAGTTAAGTAATCTGCGACTCTTGGTGCGAATGATAGAGGAAAACATTTCCAATGTGTCTGGCAGGGAGAAACTGAACCTGGAGAACACCTTTGTCAGGAGCTTGCACCTGCACCTTAGACACACACAGATTTGCATCACATCTAAATGGCCAAGCTCTTTCTTAGACAAGTTGAAAGCTGCTGTCAGAAGGCTGTGCTCCTTGTCAGATGGAAGCAGCAGCACGCACATAGGAGTTTGGAAAGCACTAAAGAGCCACAGAAGAGCGTGGCCTAGGAAAATGAGGCAGGAAAAAAGCTACATGTGCCCTTGTTGTCGCCTAACAACAGGTAGCAGCATAAACCAGATGCGGGTGAAGATCTTGCAGGCGACTTCTAACGTCAAATGTGCAAACGGGCTTACCACAGCTGCGGTCCTCTGGCAGTCTGAAAGCTTTGCGCACAAGCCGGATGCTAAGCGCCTTCCTTTGCCTTTTGGCAGTGCTCGTGCATTGCCAGCACTAGGCGGGAATGGTCACTTACCCAGAGACACGTTTCGTTGTGCCCGTTGCTAAGCGCTCTGGAGCACTGTTTATGACGTAAGCGGAACACCTCTTGCCGTTCCATTCTCAGAGCTCCTGAGTTAAGTAATCTGCGACTCTTGGTGCGAATGCCAGAGGAAAACATTTCCAATGTGTCTGGCAAGGAGAAACTGAACCTGGAGAACACCTTTGTCAGGAGCTTGCACCTGCACCTTAGACACACACAGATTTGCATCACATCTAAATGGCCAAGCTCTTTCTTAGACAAGTTGAAAGCTGCTGTCAGAAGGCTGTGCTCCTTGTCAGATGGAAGCAGCAGCACGCACATAGGAGTTTGGCAAGAACTAAAGAGCCACAGAAGAGCGTGGCCTAGGAAAATGAGGCAGGAAAAACGCTACATGTGCCCTTGTTGTCGCCTAACAACAGGTAGCAGCATAAACCAGATGCGGGTGAAGATCTTGCAGGCGACTTCTAACGTCAAATGAGCAAACGGGCTTACCACAGCTGCGGTCCTCTGGCAGTCTGAAAACTTTGGGCACAAGCCGGATGCTAAGCGCCTTCCTTTGCCTTTTGGCAGTGCTCGTGCATTGCCAGCACTAGGCGGGAATGGTCACTATCCCACAGACACGTTTCGTTGTGCCCGTTGCTAAGCGCTCTGGAGCACTGTTTATGACGTAAGCGGAACACCTCTTGCCGTTCCATTCTCAGAGCTCCTGAGTTAAGTAATCTGCGACTCTTGCTGCGAATGCCAGAGAAAGACATTTCCAATGTGTCTGGCAAGGAGAAACTGAACCTGGAGAACACCTTTGTCAGGAGCTTGCACCTGCACCTTAGACACACACAGATTTGCATCACATCTAAATGGCCAAGCTCTTTCTTAGACAAAATGAAAGCTGCTGTCAGAAGGCTGTGCTCCTTGTCAGATGGAAGCAGCAGCACGCACATAAAAGTTTGGCAATCACTAAAGAGCCACAGAAGAGCGTGGTCTAGCAAAATGAGGCAGGAAAAACGCTACATGTGCCCTTGTTGTCGCCTAACAACAGGTAGCAGCATAAACCAGATGCGGGTGAAGATCTTGCAGGCGACATCTAACGTCAAATGAGCAAACGGGCTTACCACAGCTGCGGTCCTCTGGCAGTCTGAAAGCTTTGTGCACAAGCCGGATGCTAAGCGCCTTCCTTTGCCTTTTGGCAGTGCTCGTGCATTGCCAGCAGTAGGCGGGAATGGTCACTTACCCAGAGACACGTTTCGTTGTGCCCGTTGCTAAGCGCTCTGGAGCACTGTTTATGACGTAAGCGTAACACCTCTTGCCGTTCCATTCTCAGAGCTCCTGAGTTAAGTAATCTGCGACTCTTGGTGCGAATGATAGAGGAAAACATTTCCAATGTGTCTGGCAGGGAGAAACTGAACCTGGAGAACACCTTTGTCAGGAGCTTGCACCTGCACCTTAGACACACACAGATTTGCATCACATCTAAATGGCCAAGCTCTTTCTTAGACAAGTTGAAAGCTGCTGTCAGAAGGCTGTGCTCCTTGTCAGATGGAAGCAGCAGCACGCACATAGGAGTTTGGAAAGCACTAAAGAGCCACAGAAGAGCGTGGCCTAGGAAAATGAGGCAGGAAAAACGCTACATGTGCCCTTGTTGTCGCCTAACAACAGGTAGCAGCATAAACCAGATGCGGGTGAAGATCTTGCAGGCGACTTCTAACGTCAAATGAGCAAACGGGCTTACCACAGCTGCGGTCCTCTGGCAGTCTGAAAACTTTGCGCACAAGCCGGATGCTAAGCGCCTTCCTTTGCCTTTTGGCAGTGCTCGTGCATTGCCAGCACTAGGCGGGAATGGTCACTATCCCACAGACACGTTTCGTTGTGCCCGTTGCTAAGCGCTCTGGAGCACTGTTTATGACGTAAGCGTAACACCTCTTGCCGTTCCATTCTCAGAGCTCCTGAGTTAATCAAAGTGAGACTCTTGGTGCGAATGCCAGAGAAAAACATTTCCAATGTGTCTGGCAGGGAGAAACTGAATCTGGAGAACACCTTTGTCAGGAGCTTGCACCTGCACCTTAGACACACACAGATTTGCATCACATCTAAATGGCCAAGCTCTTTCTTAGACAAGTTGAAAGCTGCTGTCAGAAGGCTGTGCTCCTTGTCAGACGGAAGCAGCAGCACGCACATAGGAGTTTGGCAAGAACTAAAGAGCCACAGAAGAGCGTGGTCTAGCAAAATGAGGCAGGAAAAAGCATATCGCTACATGTGCCCTTGTTGTCGCCTAACAACAGGTAGCAGCATAAACCAGATGCGGGTGAAGATCTTGCAGGCGACATCTAATGTCAAATGAGCAAACGGGCTTACCACAGCTGCGGTCCTCTGGCAGTCTGAAAGCTTTGCGCACAAGCCGGATGCTAAGCGCCTTCCTTTGCCTTTTGGCAGTGCTCGTGCATTGCCAGCACTAGGCGGGAATGGTCACTATCCCACAGACACGTTTCGTTGTGCCCGTTGCTAAGCGCTCTGGAGCACTGTTTATGACGTAAGCGGAACACCTCTTGCCGTTCCATTCTCAGAGCTCCTGAGTTAAGTAATCTGCGACTCTTGGTGCGAATGCCAGAGGAAAACATTTCCAATGTGTCTGGCAAGGAGAAACTGAACCTGGAGAACACCTTTGTCAGGAGCTTGCACCTGCACCTTAGACACACACAGATTTGCATCACATCTAAATGGCCAAGCTCTTTCTTAGACAAGTTGAAAGCTGCTGTCAGAAGGCTGTGCTCCTTGTCAGATGGAAGCAGCAGCACGCACATAGGAGTTTGGAAAGCACTAAAGAGCCACAGAAGAGCGTGGCCTAGGAAAATGAGGCAGGAAAAACGCTACATGTGCCCTTGTTCTCGCCTAACAACAGGTAGCAGCATAAACCAGATGCGGGTGAAGATCTTGCAGGCGACATCTGACATCAAATGAGCAAACGGGCTTACCACAGCTGCGGTCCTCTGGCAGTCTGAAAGCTTTGCGCACAAGCCGGATGCTAAGCGCCTTCCTTTGCCTTTTGGCAGTGCTCGTGCATTGCCAGCACTAGGCGGGAATGGTCACTATCCCACCGACACGTTTCGTTGTGCTTGTTGCTAAGCGCTCTGGAGCACTGTTTATGACGTAAGCGGAACACCTCTTGCCGTTCCATTCTCAGAGCTCCTGAGTTAATCAAAGTGAGACTCTTGGTGCGAATGCCAGAGAAAAACATTTCCAATGTGTCTGGCAGGGAGAAACTGAACCTGGAGAACACCTTTGTCAGGAGCTTGCACCTGCACCTTAGACACACACAGATTTGCATCACATCTAAATGGCCAAGCTCTTTCTTAGACAAGTTGAAAGCTGCTGTCAGAAGGCTGTGCTCCTTGTCAGATGGAAGCAGCAGCACGCACATAGGAGTTTGGAAAGCACTAAAGAGCCACAGAAGAGCGTGGCCTAGGAAAATGAGGCAGGAAAAACGCTACATGTGCCCTTGTTGTCGCCTAACAACAGGTAGCAGCATAAACCAGATGCGGGTGAAGATCTTGCAGGCGACATCTAACGTCAAATGAGCAAACGGGCTTACCACAGCTGCGGTCCTCTGGCAGTCTGAAAGCTTTGCGCACAAGCCGGATGCTAAGCGCCTTCCTTTGCCTTTTGGCAGTGCTCGTGCATTGCCAGCACTAGGCGGGAATGGTCACTATCCCACAGACACGTTTCGTTGTGCCCGTTGCTAAGCGCTCTGGAGCACTGTTTATGACGTAAGCGGAACACCTCTTGCCGTTCCATTCTCAGAGCTCCTGAGTTAAGTAATCTGCGACTCTTGGTGCGAATGCCAGAGGAAAACATTTCCAATGTGTCTGGCAAGGAGAAACTGTACCTGGAGAACACCTTTGTCAGGAGCTTGCACCTGCACCTTAGACACACACAGATTTGCATCACATCTAAATGGCCAAGCTCTTTCTTAGACAAGTTGAAAGCTGCTGTCAGAAGGCTGTGCTCCTTGTCAGATGGAAGCAGCAGCACGCACATAGGAGTTTGGAAAGCACTAAAGAGCCACAGAAGAGCGTGGTCTAGCAAAATGAGGCAGGAAAAACGCTACATGTGCCCTTGTTGTCGCTTAACAACAGGTAGCAGCATAAACCAGATGCGGGTGAAGATCTTGCAGGCGACTTCTAACGTCAAATGAGCAAACGGGCTTACCACAGCTGCGGTCCTCTGGCAGTCTGAAAGCTTTGCGCACAAGCCGGATGCTAATCACCTTCCTTTGCCTTTTGGCAGTGCTCGTGCATTGCCAGCACTAGGCGGGAATGGTCACTTACCCAGAGACACGTTTCGTTGTGCCCGTTGCTAAGCGCTCTGGAGCACTGTTTATGACGTAAGGGGAACACCTCTTGCTGTTCCATTCTCAGAGCTCCTGAGTTAAGTAATCTGCGACTCTTGCTGCGAATGCCAGAGAAAGACATTTCCAATGTGTCTGGCAGGGAGAAACTGAACCTGGAGAACACCTTTGTCAGGAGCTTGCACCTGCACCTTAGACACACACAGATTTGCATCACATCTAAATGGCCAAGCTCTTTCTTAGACAAGTTGAAAGCTGCTGTCAGAAGGCTGTGCTCCTTGTCAGATGGAAGCAGCAGCACGCACATAGGAGTTTGGCAAGAACTAAAGAGCCACAGAAGAGCGTGGTCTAGCAAAATGAGGCAGGAAAAACGCTACATGTGCCCTTGTTGTCGCCTAACAACAGGTAGCAGCATAAACCAGATGCGGGTGAAGATCTTGCAGGCGACATCTAACGTCAAATGAGCAAACGGGCTTACCACAGCTGCGGTCCTCTGGCAGTCTGAAAGCTTTGCGCACAAGCCGGATGCTAAGCGCCTTTCTTTGCCTTTTGGCAGTGCTCGTGCATTGCCAGCACTAGGCGGGAATGGTCACTATCCCACAGACACGTTTCGTTGTGCCCGTTGCTAAGCGCTCTGGAGCACTGTTTATGACGTAAGCGGAACACCTCTTGCCGTTCCATTCTCAGAGCTCCTGAGTTAAGTAATCTGCGACTCTTGGTGCGAATGATAGAGGAAAACATTTCCAATGTGTCTGGCAAGGAGAAACTGAACCTGGAGAACACCTTTGTCAGGAGCTTGCACCTGCACCTTAGACACACACAGATTTGCATCACATCTAAATGGCCAAGCTCTTTCTTAGACAAGTTGAAAGCTGCTGTCAGAAGGCTGTGCTCCTTGTCAGATGGAAGCAGCAGCACGCACATAGGAGTTTGGCAAGAACTAAAGAGCCACAGAAGAGCGTGGTCTAGCAAAATGAGGCAGGAAAAACGCTACATGTGCCCTTGTTGTCGCCTAACAACAGGTAGCAGCATAAACCAGATGCGGGTGAAGATCTTGCAGGCGACATCTAACGTCAAATGAGCAAACGGGCTTACCACAGCTGCGGTCCTCTGGCAGTCTGAAAGCTTTGCGCACAAGCCGGATGCTAATCACCTTCCTTTGCCTTTTGGCAGTGCTCGTGCATTGCCAGCACTAGGCGGGAATGGTCACTTACCCAGAGACACGTTTCGTTGTGCCCGTTGCTAAGCGCTCTGGAGCACTGTTTATGACGTAAGCGGAACACCTCTTGCTGTTCCATTCTCAGAGCTCCTGAGTTAAGTAATCTGCGACTCTTGCTGCGAATGCCAGAGAAAGACATTTCCAATGTGTCTGGCAGGGAGAAACTGAACCTGGAGAACACCTTTGTCAGGAGCTTGCACCTGCACCTTAGACACACACAGATTTGCATCACATCTAAATGGCCAAGCTCTTTCTTAGACAAGTTGAAAGCTGCTGTCAGAAGGCTGTGCTCCTTGTCAGACGGAAGCAGCAGCACGCACATAGGAGTTTGGCAAGAACTAAAGAGCCACAGAAGAGCGTGGTCTAGCAAAATGAGGCAGGAAAAACGCTACATGTGCCCTTGTTGTCGCCTAACAACAGGTAGCAGAATAAACCAGATGCGGGTGAAGATCTTGCAGGCGACATCTGACATCAAATGAGCAAACGGGCTTACCACAGCTGCGGTCCTCTGGCAGTCTGAAAGCTTTGCGCACAAGCCGGATGCTAAGCGCCTTCCTTTGCCTTTTGGCAGTGCTCGTGCATTGCCAGCACTAGGCGGGAATGGCCACTATCCCACCGACACGTTTCGTTGTGCTTGTTGCTAAGCGCTCTGGAGCACTGTTTATGACGTAAGCGGAACACCTCTTGCCGTTCCATTCTCAGAGCTCCTGAGTTAATCAAAGTGAGACTCTTGGTGCGAATGCCAGAGAAAAACATTTCCAATGTGTCTGGCAGGGAGAAACTGAATCTGGAGAACACCTTTGTCAGGAGCTTGCACCTGCACCTTAGACACACACAGATTTGCATCACATCTAAATGGCCAAGCTCTTTCTTAGACAAGTTGAAAGCTGCTGTCAGAAGGCTGTGCTCCTTGTCAGACGGAAGCAGCAGCACGCACATAGGAGTTTGGCAAGAACTAAAGAGCCACAGAAGAGCGTGGTCTAGCAAAATGAGGCAGGAAAAAGCATATCGCTACATGTGCCCTTGTTGTCGCCTAACAACAGGTAGCAGCATAAACCAGATGCGGGTGAAGATCTTGCAGGCGACATCTAACGTCAAATGAGCAAACGGGCTTACCACAGCTGCGGTCCTCTGGCAGTCTGAAAGCTTTGCGCACAAGCCGGATGCTAAGCGCCTTCCTTTGCCTTTTGGCAGTGCTCGTGCATTGCCAGCACTAGGCGGGAATGGTCACTATCCCACAGACACGTTTCGTTGTGCCCGTTGCTAAGTGCTCTGGAGCACTGTTTATGACGTAAGCGGAACACCTCTTGCCGTTCCATTCTCAGAGCTCCTGAGTTAAGTAATCTGCGACTCTTGCTGCGAATGCCAGAGGAAAACATTTCCAATGTGTCTGGCAAGGAGAAACTGAACTTGGAGAACACCTTTGTCAGGAGCTTGCACCTGCACCTTAGACACACACAGATTTGCATCACATCTAAATGGCCAAGCTCTTTCTTAGACAAGTTGAAAGCTGCTGTCAGAAGGCTGTGCTCCTTGTCAGATGGAAGCAGCAGCACGCACATAGGAGTTTGGCAAGAACTAAAGAGCCACAGAAGAGCGTGGTCTAGCAAAATGAGGCAGGAAAAACGCTACATGTGCCCTTGTTGTCGCCTAACAACAGGTAGCAGCATAAACCAGATGCGGGTGAAGATCTTGCAGGCGACATCTGACATCAAATGAGCAAACGGGCTTACCACAGCTGCGGTCCTCTGGCAGTCTGAAAGCTTTGCGCACAAGCCGGATGCTAAGCGCCTTCCTTTGCCTTTTGGCAGTGCTCGTGCATTGCCAGCACTAGGCGGGAATGGTCACTATCCCACCGACACGTTTCGTTGTGCTTGTTGCTAAGCGCTCTGGAGCACTGTTTATGACGTAAGCGGAACACCTCTTGCCGTTCCATTCTCAGAGCTCCTGAGTTAATCAAAGTGAGACTCTTGGTGCGAATGCCAGAGAAAAACATTTCCAATGTGTCTGGCAGGGAGAAACTGAATCTGGAGAACACCTTTGTCAGGAGCTTGCACCTGCACCTTAGACACACACAGATTTGCATCACATCTAAATGGCCAAGCTCTTTCTTAGACAAGTTGAAAGCTGCTGTCAGAAGGCTGTGCTCCTTGTCAGATGGAAGCAGCAGCACGCACATAGGAGTTTGGAAAGCACTAAAGAGCCACAGAAGAGCGTGGCCTAGGAAAATGAGGCAGGAAAAACGCTACATGTGCCCTTGTTGTCGCCTAACAACAGGTAGCAGCATAAACCAGATGCGGGTGAAGATCTTGCAGGCGACATCTAACGTCAAATGAGCAAACGGGCTTACCACAGCTGCGGTCCTCTGGCAGTCTGAAAGCTTTGCGCACAAGCCGGATGCTAAGCGCCTTCCTTTGCCTTTTGGCAGTGCTCGTGCATTGCCAGCACTAGGCGGGAATGGTCACTATCCCACAGACACGTTTCGTTGTGCCCGTTGCTAAGCGCTCTGGAGCACTGTTTATGACGTAAGCGGAACACCTCTTGCCGTTCCATTCTCAGAGCTCCTGAGTTAAGTAATCTGCGACTCTTGGTGCGAATGCCAGAGGAAAACATTTCCAATGTGTCTGGCAAGGAGAAACTAAACCTGGAGAACACCTTTGTCAGGAGCTTGCACCTGCACCTTAGACACACACAGATTTGCATCACATCTAAATGGCCAAGCTCTTTCTTAGACAAGTTGAAAGCTGCTGTCAGAAGGCTGTGCTCCTTGTCAGATGGAAGCAGCAGCACGCACATAGGAGTTTGGAAAGCACTAAAGAGCCACAGAAGAGCGTGGTCTAGCAAAATGAGGCAGGAAAAACGCTACATGTGCCCTTGTTGTCGCTTAACAACAGGTAGCAGCATAAACCAGATGCGGGTGAAGATCTTGCAGGCGACTTCTAACGTCAAATGAGCAATCGGGCTTACCACAGCTGCGGTCCTCTGGCAGTCTGAAAGCTTTGCGCACAAGCCGGATGCTAATCACCTTCCTTTGCCTTTTGGCAGTGCTCGTGCATTGCCAGCACTAGGCGGGAATGGTCACTTACCCAGAGACACGTTTCGTTGTGCCCGTTGCTAAGCGCTCTGGAGCACTGTTTATGACGTAAGCGGAACACCTCTTGCTGTTCCATTCTCAGAGCTCCTGAGTTAAGTAATCTGCGACTCTTGCTGCGAATGCCAGAGAAAAACATTTCCAATGTGTCTGGCAGGGAGAAACTGAATCTGGAGAACACCTTTGTCAGGAGCTTGCACCTGCACCTTAGACACACACAGATTTGCATCACATCTAAATGGCCAAGCTCTTTCTTAGACAAGTTGAAAGCTGCTGTCAGAAGGCTGTGCTCCTTGTCAGATGGAAGCAGCAGCACGCACATAGGAGTTTGGAAAGCACTAAAGAGCCACAGAAGAGCGTGGCCTAGGAAAATGAGGCAGGAAAAACGCTACATGTGCCCTTGTTGTCGCCTAACAACAGGTAGCAGCATAAACCAGATGCGGGTGAAGATCTTGCAGGCGACATCTAACGTCAAATGAGCAAACGGGCTTACCACAGCTGCGGTCCTCTGGCAGTCTGAAAGCTTTGCGCACAAGCCGGATGCTAAGCGCCTTCCTTTGCCTTTTGGCAGTGCTCGTGCATTGCCAGCACTAGGCGGGAATGGTCACTATCCCACAGACACGTTTCGTTGTGCCCGTTGCTAAGCGCTCTGGAGCACTGTTTATGACGTAAGCGGAACACCTCTTGCCGTTCCATTCTCAGAGCTCCTGAGTTAAGTAATCTGCGACTCTTGCTGCGAATGCCAGAGAAAAACATTTCCAATGTGTCTGGCAAGGAGAAACTGAACCTGGAGAACACCTTTGTCAGGAGCTTGCACCTGCACCTTAGACACACACAGATTTGCATCACATCTAAATGGCCAAGCTCTTTCTTAGACAAGTTGAAAGCTGCTGTCAGAAGGCTGTGCTCCTTGTCAGATGGAAGCAGCAGCACGCACATAGGAGTTTGGCAAGAACTAAAGAGCCACAGAAGAGCGTGGTCTAGCAAAATGAGGCAGGAAAAACGCTACATGTGCCCTTGTTGTCGCCTAACAACAGGTAGCAGCATAAACCAGATGCGGGTGAAGATCTTGCAGGCGACATCTAACGTCAAATGAGCAAACGGGCTTACCACAGCTGCGGTCCTCTGGCAGTCTGAAAGCTTTGCGCACAAGCCGGATGCTAATCACCTTCCTTTGCCTTTTGGCAGTGCTCGTGCATTGCCAGCACTAGGCGGGAATGGTCACTATCCCACAGACACGTTTCGTTGTGCCCGTTGCTAAGCGCTCTGGAGCACTGTTTATGACGTAAGCGGAACACCTCTTGCTGTTCCATTCTCAGAGCTCCTGAGTTAAGTAATCTGCGACTCTTGCTGCGAATGCCAGAGAAAGACATTTCCAATGTGTCTGGCAGGGAGAAACTGAACCTGGAGAACACCTTTGTCAGGAGCTTGCACCTGCACCTTAGACACACACAGATTTGCATCACATCTAAATGGCCAAGCTCTTTCTTAGACAAGTTGAAAGCTGCTGTCAGAAGGCTGTGCTCCTTGTCAGACGGAAGCAGCAGCACGCACATAGGAGTTTGGCAAGAACTAAAGAGCCACAGAAGAGCGTGGTCTAGCAAAATGAGGCAGGAAAAACGCTACATGTGCCCTTGTTGTCGCCTAACAACAGGTAGCAGAATAAACCAGATGCGGGTGAAGATCTTGCAGGCGACATCTGACATCAAATGAGCAAACGGGCTTACCACAGCTGCGGTCCTCTGGCAGTCTGAAAGCTTTGCGCACAAGCCGGATGCTAAGCGCCTTCCTTTGCCTTTTGGCAGTGCTCGTGCATTGCCAGCACTAGGCGGGAATGGCCACTATCCCACCGACACGTTTCGTTGTGCTTGTTGCTAAGCGCTCTGGAGCACTGTTTATGACGTAAGCGGAACACCTCTTGCCGTTCCATTCTCAGAGCTCCTGAGTTAATCAAAGTGAGACTCTTGGTGCGAATGCCAGAGAAAAACATTTCCAATGTGTCTGGCAGGGAGAAACTGAATCTGGAGAACACCTTTGTCAGGAGCTTGCACCTGCACCTTAGACACACACAGATTTGCATCACATCTAAATGGCCAAGCTCTTTCTTAGACAAGTTGAAAGCTGCTGTCAGAAGGCTGTGCTCCTTGTCAGATGGAAGCAGCAGCACGCACATAGGAGTTTGGAAAGCACTAAAGAGCCACAGAAGAGCGTGGTCTAGCAAAATGAGGCAGGAAAAAGCATATCGCTACATGTGCCCTTGTTGTCGCCTAACAACAGGTAGCAGCATAAACCAGATGCGGGTGAAGATCTTGCAGGCGACATCTAACGTCAAATGAGCAAACGGGCTTACCACAGCTGCGGTCCTCTGGCAGTCTGAAAGCTTTGCGCACAAGCCGGATGCTAAGCGCCTTCCTTTGCCTTTTGGCAGTGCTCGTGCATTGCCAGCACTAGGCGGGAATGGTCACTATCCCACAGACACGTTTCGTTGTGCCCGTTGCTAAGCGCTCTGGAGCACTGTTTATGACGTAAGCGGAACACCTCTTGCCGTTCCATTCTCAGAGCTCCTGAGTTAAGTAATCTGCGACTCTTGGTGCGAATGCCAGAGGAAAACATTTCCAATGTGTCTGGCAAGGAGAAACTGAACCTGGAGAACACCTTTGTCAGGAGCTTGCACCTGCACCTTAGACACACACAGATTTGCATCACATCTAAATGGCCAAGCTCTTTCTTAGACAAGTTGAAAGCTGCTGTCAGAAGGCTGTGCTCCTTGTCAGATGGAAGCAGCAGCACGCACATAGGAGTTTGGCAAGAACTAAAGAGCCACAGAAGAGCGTGGTCTAGCAAAATGAGGCAGGAAAAACGCTACATGTGCCCTTGTTGTCGCCTAACAACAGGTAGCAGCATAAACCAGATGCGGGTGAAGATCTTGCAGGCGACATCTAACGTCAAATGAGCAAACGGGCTTACCACAGCTGCGGTCCTCTGGCAGTCTGAAAGCTTTGCGCACAAGCCGGATGCTAATCACCTTCCTTTGCCTTTTGGCAGTGCTCGTGCATTGCCAGCACTAGGCGGGAATGGTCACTTACCCAGAGACACGTTTCGTTGTGCCCGTTGCTAAGCGCTCTGGAGCACTGTTTATGACGTAAGCGGAACACCTCTTGCTGTTCCATTCTCAGAGCTCCTGAGTTAAGTAATCTGCGACTCTTGCTGCGAATGCCAGAGAAAGACATTTCCAATGTGTCTGGCAGGGAGAAACTGAACCTGGAGAACACCTTTGTCAGGAGCTTGCACCTGCACCTTAGACACACACAGATTTGCATCACATCTAAATGGCCAAGCTCTTTCTTAGACAAGTTGAAAGCTGCTGTCAGAAGGCTGTGCTCCTTGTCAGATGGAAGCAGCAGCACGCACATAGGAGTTTGGCAAGAACTAAAGAGCCACAGAAGAGCGTGGCCTAGGAAAATGAGGCAGGAAAAACGCTACATGTGCCCTTGTTGTCGCCTAACAACAGGTAGCAGCATAAACCAGATGCGGGTGAAGATCTTGCAGGCGACATCTGACATCAAATGAGCAAACGGGCTTACCACAGCTGCGGTCCTCTGGCAGTCTGAAAGCTTTGCGCACAAGCCGGATGCTAAGCGCCTTCCTTTGCCTTTTGGCAGTGCTCGTGCATTGCCAGCACTAGGCGGGAATGGTCACTATCCCACCGACACGTTTCGTTGTGCTTGTTGCTAAGCGCTCTGGAGCACTGTTTATGACGTAAGCGGAACACCTCTTGCCGTTCCATTCTCAGAGCTCCTGAGTTAAGTAATCTGCGACTCTTGCTGCGAATGCCAGAGAAAAACATTTCCAATGTGTCTGGCAAGGAGAAACTGAACCTGGAGAACACCTTTGTCAGGAGCTTGCACCTGCACCTTAGACACACACAGATTTGCATCACATCTAAATGGCCAAGCTCTTTCTTAGACAAGTTGAAAGCTGCTGTCAGAAGGCTGTGCTCCTTGTCAGATGGAAGCAGCAGCACGCACATAGGAGTTTGGCAAGAACTAAAGAGCCACAGAAGAGCGTGGTCTAGCAAAATGAGGCAGGAAAAACGCTACATGTGCCCTTGTTGTCGCCTAACAACAGGTAGCAGCATAAACCAGATGCGGGTGAAGATCTTGCAGGCGACATCTAACGTCAAATGAGCAAACGGGCTTACCACAGCTGCGGTCCTCTGGCAGTCTGAAAGCTTTGCGCACAAGCCGGATGCTAATCACCTTCCTTTGCCTTTTGGCAGTGCTCGTGCATTGCCAGCACTAGGCGGGAATGGTCACTATCCCACAGACACGTTTCGTTGTGCCCGTTGCTAAGCGCTCTGGAGCACTGTTTATGACGTAAGCGGAACACCTCTTGCTGTTCCATTCTCAGAGCTCCTGAGTTAAGTAATCTGCGACTCTTGCTGCGAATGCCAGAGAAAGACATTTCCAATGTGTCTGGCAGGGAGAAACTGAACCTGGAGAACACCTTTGTCAGGAGCTTGCACCTGCACCTTAGACACACACAGATTTGCATCACATCTAAATGGCCAAGCTCTTTCTTAGACAAGTTGAAAGCTGCTGTCAGAAGGCTGTGCTCCTTGTCAGACGGAAGCAGCAGCACGCACATAGGAGTTTGGCAAGAACTAAAGAGCCACAGAAGAGCGTGGTCTAGCAAAATGAGGCAGGAAAAACGCTACATGTGCCCTTGTTGTCGCCTAACAACAGGTAGCAGAATAAACCAGATGCGGGTGAAGATCTTGCAGGCGACATCTGACATCAAATGAGCAAACGGGCTTACCACAGCTGCGGTCCTCTGGCAGTCTGAAAGCTTTGCGCACAAGCCGGATGCTAAGCGCCTTCCTTTGCCTTTTGGCAGTGCTCGTGCATTGCCAGCACTAGGCGGGAATGGCCACTATCCCACCGACACGTTTCGTTGTGCTTGTTGCTAAGCGCTCTGGAGCACTGTTTATGACGTAAGCGGAACACCTCTTGCCGTTCCATTCTCAGAGCTCCTGAGTTAATCAAAGTGAGACTCTTGGTGCGAATGCCAGAGAAAAACATTTCCAATGTGTCTGGCAGGGAGAAACTGAATCTGGAGAACACCTTTGTCAGGAGCTTGCACCTGCACCTTAGACACACACAGATTTGCATCACATCTAAATGGCCAAGCTCTTTCTTAGACAAGTTGAAAGCTGCTGTCAGAAGGCTGTGCTCCTTGTCAGATGGAAGCAGCAGCACGCACATAGGAGTTTGGCAAGAACTAAAGAGCCACAGAAGAGCGTGGTCTAGCAAAATGAGGCAGGAAAAACGCTACATGTGCCCTTGTTGTCGCCTAACAACAGGTAGCAGCATAAACCAGATGCGGGTGAAGATCTTGCAGGCGACATCTAACGTCAAATGAGCAAACGGGCTTACCACAGCTGCGGTCCTCTGGCAGTCTGAAAGCTTTGCGCACAAGCCGGATGCTAATCACCTTCCTTTGCCTTTTGGCAGTGCTCGTGCATTGCCAGCACTAGGCGGGAATGGTCACTTACCCAGAGACACGTTTCGTTGTGCCCGTTGCTAAGCGCTCTGGAGCACTGTTTATGACGTAAGCGGAACACCTCTTGCTGTTCCATTCTCAGAGCTCCTGAGTTAAGTAATCTGCGACTCTTGCTGCGAATGCCAGAGAAAGACATTTCCAATGTGTCTGGCAGGGAGAAACTGAACCTGGAGAACACCTTTGTCAGGAGCTTGCACCTGCACCTTAGACACACACAGATTTGCATCACATCTAAATGGCCAAGCTCTTTCTTAGACAAGTTGAAAGCTGCTGTCAGAAGGCTGTGCTCCTTGTCAGATGGAAGCAGCAGCACGCACATAGGAGTTTGGCAAGAACTAAAGAGCCACAGAAGAGCGTGGTCTAGCAAAATGAGGCAGGAAAAACGCTACATGTGCCCTTGTTGTCGCCTAACAACAGGTAGCAGCATAAACCAGATGCGGGTGAAGATCTTGCAGGCGACATCTGACATCAAATGAGCAAACGGGCTTACCACAGCTGCGGTCCTCTGGCAGTCTGAAAGCTTTGCGCACAAGCCGGATGCTAAGCGCCTTCCTTTGCCTTTTGGCAGTGCTCGTGCATTGCCAGCACTAGGCGGGAATGGTCACTATCCCACAGACACGTTTCGTTGTGCTTGTTGCTAAGCGCTCTGGAGCACTGTTTATGACGTAAGCGGAACACCTCTTGCCGTTCCATTCTCAGAGCTCCTGAGTTAAGTAATCTGCGACTCTTGGTGCGAATGATAGAGGAAAACATTTCCAATGTGTCTGGCAGGGAGAAACTGAATCTGGAGAACACCTTTGTCAGGAGCTTGCACCTGCACCTTAGACACACACAGATTTGCATCACATCTAAATGGCCAAGCTCTTTCTTAGACAAGTTGAAAGCTGCTGTCAGAAGGCTGTGCTCCTTGTCAGATGGAAGCAGCAGCACGCACATAGGAGTTTGGCAAGAACTAAAGAGCCACAGAAGAGCGTGGTCTAGCAAAATGAGGCAGGAAAAACGCTACATGTGCCCTTGTTGTCGCCTAACAACAGGTAGCAGCATAAACCAGATGCGGGTGAAGATCTTGCAGGCGACATCTAACGTCAAATGAGCAAACGGGCTTACCACAGCTGCGGTCCTCTGGCAGTCTGAAAGCTTTGCGCACAAGGCGGATGCTAAGCGCCTTCCTTTGCCTTTTGGCAGTGCTCGTGCATTGCCAGCACTAGGCGGGAATGGTCACTATCCCACAGACACGTTTCGTTGTGCCCGTTGCTAAGCGCTCGGGAGCACTGTTTATGACGTAAGCGGAACACCTCTTGCTGTTCCATTCTCAGAGCTCCTGAGTTAAGTAATCTGCGACTCTTGCTGCGAATGCCAGAGAAAGACATTTCCAATGTGTCTGGCAGGGAGAAACTGAACCTGGAGAACACCTTTGTCAGGAGCTTGCACCTGCACCTTAGACACACACAGATTTGCATCACATCTAAATGGCCAAGCTCTTTCTTAGACAAGTTGAAAGCTGCTGTCAGAAGGCTGTGCTCCTTGTCAGATGGAAGCAGCAGCACGCACATAGGAGTTTGGCAAGAACTAAAGAGCCACAGAAGAGCGTGGTCTAGCAAAATGAGGCAGGAAAAACGCTACATGTGCCCTTGTTGTCGCCTAACAACAGGTAGCAGCATAAACCAGATGCGGGTGAAGATCTTGCAGGCGACATCTGACATCAAATGAGCAAACGGGCTTACCACAGCTGCGGTCCTCTGGCAGTCTGAAAGCTTTGCGCACAAGCCGGATGCTAAGCGCCTTCCTTTGCCTTTTGGCAGTGCTCGTGCATTGCCAGCACTAGGCGGGAATGGTCACTATCCCACAGACACGTTTCGTTGTGCTTGTTGCTAAGCGCTCTGGAGCACTGTTTATGACGTAAGCGGAACACCTCTTGCCGTTCCATTCTCAGAGCTCCTGAGTTAAGTAATCTGCGACTCTTGGTGCGAATGCCAGAGGAAAACATTTCCAATGTGTCTGGCAAGGAGAAACTGTACCTGGAGAACACCTTTGTCAGGAGCTTGCACCTGCACCTTAGACACACACAGATTTGCATCACATCTAAATGGCCAAGCTCTTTCTTAGACAAGTTGAAAGCTGCTGTCAGAAGGCTGTGCTCCTTGTCAGATGGAAGCAGCAGCACGCACATAGGAGTTTGGAAAGCACTAAAGAGCCACAGAAGAGCGTGGTCTAGCAAAATGAGGCAGGAAAAACGCTACATGTGCCCTTGTTGTCGCCTAACAACAGGTAGCAGCATAAACCAGATGCGGGTGAAGATCTTGCAGGCGACTTCTAACGTCAAATGAGCAAACGGGCTTACCACAGCTGCGGTCCTCTGGCAGTCTGAAAGCTTTGCGCACAAGCCGGATGCTAAGCGCCTTCCTTTGCCTTTTGGCAGTGCTCGTGCATTGCCAGCACTAGGCGGGAATGGTCACTATCCCACAGACACGTTTCGTTGTGCCCGTTGCTAAGCGCTCTGGAGCACTGTTTATGACGTAAGCGGAACACCTCTTGCCGTTCCATTCTCAGAGCTCCTGAGTTAAGTAATCTGCGACTCTTGGTGCGAATGATAGAGGAAAACATTTCCAATGTGTCTGGCAAGGAGAAACTGTACCTGGAGAACACCTTTGTCAGGAGCTTGCACCTGCACCTTAGACACACACAGATTTGCATCACATCTAAATGGCCAAGCTCTTTCTTAGACAAGTTGAAAGCTGCTGTCAGAAGGCTGTGCTCCTTGTCAGATGGAAGCAGCAGCACGCACATAGGAGTTTGGCAAGAACTAAAGAGCCACAGAAGAGCGTGGTCTAGCAAAATGAGGCAGGAAAAACGCTACATGTGCCCTTGTTGTCGCCTAACAACAGGTAGCAGCATAAACCAGATGCGGGTGAAGATCTTGCAGGCGACATCTGACATCAAATGAGCAAACGGGCTTACCACAGCTGCGGTCCTCTGGCAGTCTGAAAGCTTTGCGCACAAGCCGGATGCTAAGCGCCTTCCTTTGCCTTTTGGCAGTGCTCGTGCATTGCCAGCACTAGGCGGGAATGGTCACTATCCCACCGACACGTTTCGTTGTGCTTGTTGCTAAGCGCTCTGGAGCACTGTTTATGACGTAAGCGGAACACCTCTTGCCGTTCCATTCTCAGAGCTCCTGAGTTAATCAAAGTGAGACTCTTGGTGCGAATGCCAGAGAAAAACATTTCCAATGTGTCTGGCAGGGAGAAACTGAATCTGGAGAACACCTTTGTCAGGAGCTTGCACCTGCACCTTAGACACACACAGATTTGCATCACATCTAAATGGCCAAGCTCTTTCTTAGACAAGTTGAAAGCTGCTGTCAGAAGGCTGTGCTCCTTGTCAGATGGAAGCAGCAGCACGCACATAGGAGTTTGGAAAGCACTAAAGAGCCACAGAAGAGCGTGGCCTAGGAAAATGAGGCAGGAAAAACGCTACATGTGCCCTTGTTGTCGCCTAACAACAGGTAGCAGCATAAACCAGATGCGGGTGAAGATCTTGCAGGCGACATCTAACGTCAAATGAGCAAACGGGCTTACCACAGCTGCGGTCCTCTGGCAGTCTGAAAGCTTTGCGCACAAGCCGGATGCTAAGCGCCTTCCTTTGCCTTTTGGCAGTGCTCGTGCATTGCCAGCACTAGGCGGGAATGGTCACTATCCCACAGACACGTTTCGTTGTGCCCGTTGTTAAGCGCTCTGGAGCACTGTTTATGACGTAAGCGGAACACCTCTTGCCGTTCCATTCTCAGAGCTCCTGAGTTAAGTAATCTGCGACTCTTGGTGCGAATGCCAGAGGAAAACATTTCCAATGTGTCTGGTAAGGAGAAACTGTACCTGGAGAACACCTTTGTCAGGAGCTTGCACCTGCACCTTAGACACACACAGATTTGCATCACATCTAAATGGCCAAGCTCTTTCTTAGACAAGTTGAAAGCTGCTGTCAGAAGGCTGTGCTCCTTGTCAGATGGAAGCAGCAGCACGCACATAGGAGTTTGGAAAGCACTAAAGAGCCACAGAAGAGCGTGGTCTAGCAAAATGAGGCAGGAAAAACGCTACATGTGCCCTTGTTGTCGCCTAACAACAGGTAGCAGCATAAACCAGATGCGGGTGAAGATCTTGCAGGCGACTTCTAACGTCAAATGAGCAAACGGGCTTACCACAGCTGCGGTCCTCTGGCAGTCTGAAAGCTTTGCGCACAAGCCGGATGCTAATCACCTTCCTTTGCCTTTTGGCAGTGCTCGTGCATTGCCAGCACTAGGCGGGAATGGTCACTATCCCACAGACACGTTTCGTTGTGCCCGTTGCTAAGCGCTCTGGAGCACTGTTTATGACGTAAGCGGAACACCTCTTGCTGTTCCATTCTCAGAGCTCCTGAGTTAAGTAATCTGCGACTCTTGCTGCGAATGCCAGAGAAAGACATTTCCAATGTGTCTGGCAGGGAGAAACTGAACCTGGAGAACACCTTTGTCAGGAGCTTGCACCTGCACCTTAGACACACACAGATTTGCATCACATCTAAATGGCCAAGCTCTTTCTTAGACAAGTTGAAAGCTGCTGTCAGAAGGCTGTGCTCCTTGTCAGATGGAAGCAGCAGCACGCACATAGGAGTTTGGCAAGAACTAAAGAGCCACAGAAGAGCGTGGTCTAGCAAAATGAGGCAGGAAAAACGCTACATGTGCCCTTGTTGTCGCCTAACAACAGGTAGCAGCATAAACCAGATGCGGGTGAAGATCTTGCAGGCGACATCTGACATCAAATGAGCAAACGGGCTTACCACAGCTGCGGTCCTCTGGCAGTCTGAAAGCTTTGCGCACAAGCCGGATGCTAAGCGCCTTCCTTTGCCTTTTGGCAGTGCTCGTGCATTGCCAGCAGTAGGCGGGAATGGTCACTTACCCAGAGACACGTTTCGTTGTGCCCGTTGCTAAGCGCTCTGGAGCACTGTTTATGACGTAAGCGGAACACCTCTTGCCGTTCCATTCTCAGAGCTCCTGAGTTAATCAAAGTGAGACTCTTGGTGCGAATGCCAGAGAAAAACATTTCCAATGTGTCTGGCAGGGAGAAACTGAATCTGGAGAACACCTTTGTCAGGAGCTTGCACCTGCACCTTAGACACACACAGATTTGCATCACATCTAAATGGCCAAGCTCTTTCTTAGACAAGTTGAAAGCTGCTGTCAGAAGGCTGTGCTCCTTGTCAGATGGAAGCAGCAGCACGCACATAGGAGTTTGGAAAGCACTAAAGAGCCACAGAAGAGCGTGGTCTAGCAAAATGAGGCAGGAAAAACGCTACATGTGCCCTTGTTGTCGCCTAACAACAGGTAGCAGCATAAACCAGATGCGGGTGAAGATCTTGCAGGCGACATCTGACATCAAATGAGCAAACGGGCTTACCACAGCTGCGGTCCTCTGGCAGTCTGAAAGCTTTGCGCACAAGCCGGATGCTAAGCGCCTTCCTTTGCCTTTTGGCAGTGCTCGTGCATTGCCAGCACTAGGCGGGAATGGTCACTATCCCACCGACACGTTTCGTTGTGCTTGTTGCTAAGCGCTCTGGAGCACTGTTTATGACGTAAGCGGAACACCTCTTGCCGTTCCATTCTCAGAGCTCCTGAGTTAATCAAAGTGAGACTCTTGGTGCGAATGCCAGAGAAAAACATTTCCAATGTGTCTGGCAGGGAGAAACTGAATCTGGAGAACACCTTTGTCAGGAGCTTGCACCTGCACCTTAGACACACACAGATTTGCATCACATCTAAATGGCCAAGCTCTTTCTTAGACAAGTTGAAAGCTGCTGTCAGAAGGCTGTGCTCCTTGTCAGATGGAAGCAGCAGCACGCACATAGGAGTTTGGAAAGCACTAAAGAGCCACAGAAGAGCGTGGCCTAGGAAAATGAGGCAGGAAAAACGCTACATGTGCCCTTGTTGTCGCCTAACAACAGGTAGCAGCATAAACCAGATGCGGGTGAAGATCTTGCAGGCGACATCTAACGTCAAATGAGCAAACGGGCTTACCACAGCTGCGGTCCTCTGGCAGTCTGAAAGCTTTGCGCACAAGCCGGATGCTAAGCGCCTTCCTTTGCCTTTTGGCAGTGCTCGTGCATTGCCAGCACTAGGCGGGAATGGTCACTATCCCACCGACACGTTTCGTTGTGCTTGTTGCTAAGCGCTCTGGAGCACTGTTTATGACGTAAGCGGAACACCTCTTGCCGTTCCATTCTCAGAGCTCCTGAGTTAATCAAAGTGAGACTCTTGGTGCGAATGCCAGAGAAAAACATTTCCAATGTGTCTGGCAGGGAGAAACTGAATCTGGAGAACACCTTTGTCAGGAGCTTGCACCTGCACCTTAGACACACACAGATTTGCATCACATCTAAATGGCCAAGCTCTTTCTTAGACAAGTTGAAAGCTGCTGTCAGAAGGCTGTGCTCCTTGTCAGACGGAAGCAGCAGCACGCACATAGGAGTTTGGCAAGCACTAAAGAGCCACAGAAGAGCGTGGCCTAGGAAAATGAGGCAGGAAAAACGCTACATGTGCCCTTGTTGTCGCCTAACAACAGGTAGCAGCATAAACCAGATGCGGGTGAAGATCTTGCAGGCGACATCTAACGTCAAATGAGCAAACGGGCTTACCACAGCTGCGGTCCTCTGGCAGTCTGAAAGCTTTGCGCACAAGCCGGATGCTAAGCGCCTTCCTTTGCCTTTTGGCAGTGCTCGTGCATTGCCAGCACTAGGCGGGAATGGTCACTATCCCACAGACACGTTTCGTTGTGCCCGTTGTTAAGCGCTCTGGAGCACTGTTTATGACGTAAGCGGAACACCTCTTGCCGTTCCATTCTCAGAGCTCCTGAGTTAAGTAATCTGCGACTCTTGGTGCGAATGCCAGAGGAAAACATTTCCAATGTGTCTGGCAAGGAGAAACTGTACCTGGAGAACACCTTTGTCAGGAGCTTGCACCTGCACCTTAGACACACACAGATTTGCATCACATCTAAATGGCCAAGCTCTTTCTTAGACAAGTTGAAAGCTGCTGTCAGAAGGCTGTGCTCCTTGTCAGATGGAAGCAGCAGCACGCACATAGGAGTTTGGAAAGCACTAAAGAGCCACAGAAGAGCGTGGTCTAGCAAAATGAGGCAGGAAAAATGCTACATGTGCCCTTGTTGTCGCCTAACAACAGGTAGCAGCATAAACCAGATGCGGGTGAAGATCTTGCAGGCGACTTCTAACGTCAAATGAGCAAACGGGCTTACCACAGCTGCGGTCCTCTGGCAGTCTGAAAGCTTTGCGCACAAGCCGGATGCTAATCACCTTCCTTTGCCTTTTGGCAGTGCTCGTGCATTGCCAGCACTAGGCGGGAATGGTCACTATCCCACAGACACGTTTCGTTGTGCCCGTTGCTAAGCGCTCTGGAGCACTGTTTATGACGTAAGCGGAACACCTCTTGCTGTTCCATTCTCAGAGCTCCTGAGTTAAGTAATCTGCGACTCTTGCTGCGAATGCCAGAGAAAGACATTTCCAATGTGTCTGGCAAGGAGAAACTGAACCTGGAGAACACCTTTGTCAGGAGCTTGCACCTGCACCTTAGACACACACAGATTTGCATCACATCTAAATGGCCAAGCTCTTTCTTAGACAAGTTGAAAGCTGCTGTCAGAAGGCTGTGCTCCTTGTCAGATGGAAGCAGCAGCACGCACATAGGAGTTTGGCAAGAACTAAAGAGCCACAGAAGAGCGTGGTCTAGCAAAATGAGGCAGGAAAAACGCTACATGTGCCCTTGTTGTCGCCTAACAACAGGTAGCAGCATAAACCAGATGCGGGTGAAGATCTTGCAGGCGACATCTAACGTCAAATGAGCAAACGGGCTTACCACAGCTGCGGTCCTCTGGCAGTCTGAAAGCTTTGCGCACAAGCCGGATGCTAATCACCTTCCTTTGCCTTTTGGCAGTGCTCGTGCATTGCCAGCACTAGGCGGGAATGGTCACTATCCCACAGACACGTTTCGTTGTGCCCGTTGCTAAGCGCTCTGGAGCACTGTTTATGACGTAAGCGGAACACCTCTTGCTGTTCCATTCTCAGAGCTCCTGAGTTAAGTAATCTGCGACTCTTGCTGCGAATGCCAGAGAAAGACATTTCCAATGTGTCTGGCAGGGAGAAACTGAACCTGGAGAACACCTTTGTCAGGAGCTTGCACCTGCACCTTAGACACACACAGATTTGCATCACATCTAAATGGCCAAGCTCTTTCTTAGACAAGTTGAAAGCTGCTGTCAGAAGGCTGTGCTCCTTGTCAGATGGAAGCAGCAGCACGCACATAGGAGTTTGGCAAGAACTAAAGAGCCACAGAAGAGCGTGGTCTAGCAAAATGAGGCAGGAAAAACGCTACATGTGCCCTTGTTGTCGCCTAACAACAGGTAGCAGCATAAACCAGATGCGGGTGAAGATCTTGCAGGCGACATCTGACATCAAATGAGCAAACGGGCTTACCACAGCTGCGGTCCTCTGGCAGTCTGAAAGCTTTGCGCACAAGCCGGATGCTAAGCGCCTTCCTTTGCCTTTTGGCAGTGCTCGTGCATTGCCAGCACTAGGCGGGAATGGTCACTTACCCAGAGACACGTTTCGTTGTGCCCGTTGCTAAGCGCTCTGGAGCACTGTTTATGACGTAAGCGGAACACCTCTTGCTGTTCCATTCTCAGAGCTCCTGAGTTAAGTAATCTGCGACTCTTGCTGCGAATGCCAGAGAAAGACATTTCCAATGTGTCTGGCAAGGAGAAACTGAACCTGGAGAACACCTTTGTCAGGAGCTTGCACCTGCACCTTAGACACACACAGATTTGCATCACATCTAAATGGCCAAGCTCTTTCTTAGACAAGTTGAAAGCTGCTGTCAGAAGGCTGTGCTCCTTGTCAGATGGAAGCAGCAGCACGCACATAGGAGTTTGGCAAGAACTAAAGAGCCACAGAAGAGCGTGGTCTAGCAAAATGAGGCAGGAAAAACGCTACATGTGCCCTTGTTGTCGCCTAACAACAGGTAGCAGCATAAACCAGATGCGGGTGAAGATCTTGCAGGCGACATCTAACGTCAAATGAGCAAACGGGCTTACCACAGCTGCGGTCCTCTGGCAGTCTGAAAGCTTTGCGCACAAGCCGGATGCTAATCACCTTCCTTTGCCTTTTGGCAGTGCTCGTGCATTGCCAGCACTAGGCGGGAATGGTCACTATCCCACAGACACGTTTCGTTGTGCCCGTTGCTAAGCGCTCTGGAGCACTGTTTATGACGTAAGCGGAACACCTCTTGCCGTTCCATTCTCAGAGCTCCTGAGTTAAGTAATCTGCGACTCTTGGTGCGAATGCCAGAGGAAAACATTTCCAATGTGTCTGGCAAGGAGAAACTGTACCTGGAGAACACCTTTGTCAGGAGCTTGCACCTGCACCTTAGACACACACAGATTTGCATCACATCTAAATGGCCAAGCTCTTTCTTAGACAAGTTGAAAGCTGCTGTCAGAAGGCTGTGCTCCTTGTCAGATGGAAGCAGCAGCACGCACATAGGAGTTTGGAAAGCACTAAAGAGCCACAGAAGAGCGTGGTCTAGCAAAATGAGGCAGGAAAAATGCTACATGTGCCCTTGTTGTCGCCTAACAACAGGTAGCAGCATAAACCAGATGCGGGTGAAGATCTTGCAGGCGACTTCTAACGTCAAATGAGCAAACGGGCTTACCACAGCTGCGGTCCTCTGGCAGTCTGAAAGCTTTGCGCACAAGCCGGATGCTAATCACCTTCCTTTGCCTTTTGGCAGTGCTCGTGCATTGCCAGCACTAGGCGGGAATGGTCACTATCCCACAGACACGTTTCGTTGTGCCCGTTGCTAAGCGCTCTGGAGCACTGTTTATGACGTAAGCGGAACACCTCTTGCTGTTCCATTCTCAGAGCTCCTGAGTTAAGTAATCTGCGACTCTTGCTGCGAATGCCAGAGAAAGACATTTCCAATGTGTCTGGCAAGGAGAAACTGAACCTGGAGAACACCTTTGTCAGGAGCTTGCACCTGCACCTTAGACACACACAGATTTGCATCACATCTAAATGGCCAAGCTCTTTCTTAGACAAGTTGAAAGCTGCTGTCAGAAGGCTGTGCTCCTTGTCAGATGGAAGCAGCAGCACGCACATAGGAGTTTGGAAAGCACTAAAGAGCCACAGAAGAGCGTGGCCTAGGAAAATGAGGCAGGAAAAACGCTACATGTGCCCTTGTTGTCGCCTAACAACAGGTAGCAGCATAAACCAGATGCGGGTGAAGATCTTGCAGGCGACATCTGACATCAAATGAGCAAACGGGCTTACCACAGCTGCGGTCCTCTGGCAGTCTGAAAGCTTTGCGCACAAGCCGGATGCTAAGCGCCTTCCTTTGCCTTTTGGCAGTGCTCGTGCATTGCCAGCACTAGGCGGGAATGGTCACTTACCCAGAGACACGTTTCGTTGTGCCCGTTGCTAAGCGCTCTGGAGCACTGTTTATGACGTAAGCGGAACACCTCTTGCTGTTCCATTCTCAGAGCTCCTGAGTTAAGTAATCTGCGACTCTTGCTGCGAATGCCAGAGAAAGACATTTCCAATGTGTCTGGCAAGGAGAAACTGAACCTGGAGAACACCTTTGTCAGGAGCTTGCACCTGCACCTTAGACACACACAGATTTGCATCACATCTAAATGGCCAAGCTCTTTCTTAGACAAGTTGAAAGCTGCTGTCAGAAGGCTGTGCTCCTTGTCAGATGGAAGCAGCAGCACGCACATAGGAGTTTGGCAAGAACTAAAGAGCCACAGAAGAGCGTGGTCTAGCAAAATGAGGCAGGAAAAACGCTACATGTGCCCTTGTTGTCGCCTAACAACAGGTAGCAGCATAAACCAGATGCGGGTGAAGATCTTGCAGGCGACATCTAACGTCAAATGAGCAAACGGGCTTACCACAGCTGCGGTCCTCTGGCAGTCTGAAAGCTTTGCGCACAAGCCGGATGCTAATCACCTTCCTTTGCCTTTTGGCAGTGCTCGTGCATTGCCAGCACTAGGCGGGAATGGTCACTATCCCACAGACACGTTTCGTTGTGCCCGTTGCTAAGCGCTCTGGAGCACTGTTTATGACGTAAGCGGAACACCTCTTGCCGTTCCATTCTCAGAGCTCCTGAGTTAAGTAATCTGCGACTCTTGGTGCGAATGCCAGAGGAAAACATTTCCAATGTGTCTGGCAAGGAGAAACTGTACCTGGAGAACACCTTTGTCAGGAGCTTGCACCTGCACCTTAGACACACACAGATTTGCATCACATCTAAATGGCCAAGCTCTTTCTTAGACAAGTTGAAAGCTGCTGTCAGAAGGCTGTGCTCCTTGTCAGATGGAAGCAGCAGCACGCACATAGGAGTTTGGAAAGCACTAAAGAGCCACAGAAGAGCGTGGTCTAGCAAAATGAGGCAGGAAAAATGCTACATGTGCCCTTGTTGTCGCCTAACAACAGGTAGCAGCATAAACCAGATGCGGGTGAAGATCTTGCAGGCGACTTCTAACGTCAAATGAGCAAACGGGCTTACCACAGCTGCGGTCCTCTGGCAGTCTGAAAGCTTTGCGCACAAGCCGGATGCTAATCACCTTCCTTTGCCTTTTGGCAGTGCTCGTGCATTGCCAGCACTAGGCGGGAATGGTCACTATCCCACAGACACGTTTCGTTGTGCCCGTTGCTAAGCGCTCTGGAGCACTGTTTATGACGTAAGCGGAACACCTCTTGCTGTTCCATTCTCAGAGCTCCTGAGTTAAGTAATCTGCGACTCTTGCTGCGAATGCCAGAGAAAGACATTTCCAATGTGTCTGGCAAGGAGAAACTGAACCTGGAGAACACCTTTGTCAGGAGCTTGCACCTGCACCTTAGACACACACAGATTTGCATCACATCTAAATGGCCAAGCTCTTTCTTAGACAAGTTGAAAGCTGCTGTCAGAAGGCTGTGCTCCTTGTCAGATGGAAGCAGCAGCACGCACATAGGAGTTTGGCAAGAACTAAAGAGCCACAGAAGAGCGTGGTCTAGCAAAATGAGGCAGGAAAAACGCTACATGTGCCCTTGTTGTCGCCTAACAACAGGTAGCAGCATAAACCAGATGCGGGTGAAGATCTTGCAGGCGACATCTAACGTCAAATGAGCAAACGGGCTTACCACAGCTGCGGTCCTCTGGCAGTCTGAAAGCTTTGCGCACAAGCCGGATGCTAATCACCTTCCTTTGCCTTTTGGCAGTGCTCGTGCATTGCCAGCACTAGGCGGGAATGGTCACTATCCCACAGACACGTTTCGTTGTGCCCGTTGCTAAGCGCTCTGGAGCACTGTTTATGACGTAAGCGGAACACCTCTTGCCGTTCCATTCTCAGAGCTCCTGAGTTAAGTAATCTGCGACTCTTGGTGCGAATGCCAGAGGAAAACATTTCCAATGTGTCTGGCAAGGAGAAACTGTACCTGGAGAACACCTTTGTCAGGAGCTTGCACCTGCACCTTAGACACACACAGATTTGCATCACATCTAAATGGCCAAGCTCTTTCTTAGACAAGTTGAAAGCTGCTGTCAGAAGGCTGTGCTCCTTGTCAGATGGAAGCAGCAGCACGCACATAGGAGTTTGGAAAGCACTAAAGAGCCACAGAAGAGCGTGGTCTAGCAAAATGAGGCAGGAAAAATGCTACATGTGCCCTTGTTGTCGCCTAACAACAGGTAGCAGCATAAACCAGATGCGGGTGAAGATCTTGCAGGCGACTTCTAACGTCAAATGAGCAAACGGGCTTACCACAGCTGCGGTCCTCTGGCAGTCTGAAAGCTTTGCGCACAAGCCGGATGCTAATCACCTTCCTTTGCCTTTTGGCAGTGCTCGTGCATTGCCAGCACTAGGCGGGAATGGTCACTATCCCACAGACACGTTTCGTTGTGCCCGTTGCTAAGCGCTCTGGAGCACTGTTTATGACGTAAGCGGAACACCTCTTGCTGTTCCATTCTCAGAGCTCCTGAGTTAAGTAATCTGCGACTCTTGCTGCGAATGCCAGAGAAAGACATTTCCAATGTGTCTGGCAAGGAGAAACTGAACCTGGAGAACACCTTTGTCAGGAGCTTGCACCTGCACCTTAGACACACACAGATTTGCATCACATCTAAATGGCCAAGCTCTTTCTTAGACAAGTTGAAAGCTGCTGTCAGAAGGCTGTGCTCCTTGTCAGATGGAAGCAGCAGCACGCACATAGGAGTTTGGAAAGCACTAAAGAGCCACAGAAGAGCGTGGCCTAGGAAAATGAGGCAGGAAAAACGCTACATGTGCCCTTGTTGTCGCCTAACAACAGGTAGCAGCATAAACCAGATGCGGGTGAAGATCTTGCAGGCGACTTCTAACGTCAAATGAGCAAACGGGCTTACCACAGCTGCGGTCCTCTGGCAGTCTGAAAGCTTTGCGCACAAGCCGGATGCTAATCACCTTCCTTTGCCTTTTGGCAGTGCTCGTGCATTGCCAGCACTAGGCGGGAATGGTCACTATCCCACAGACACGTTTCGTTGTGCCCGTTGCTAAGCGCTCTGGAGCACTGTTTATGACGTAAGCGGAACACCTCTTGCTGTTCCATTCTCAGAGCTCCTGAGTTAAGTAATCTGCGACTCTTGCTGCGAATGCCAGAGAAAGACATTTCCAATGTGTCTGGCAAGGAGAAACTGAACCTGGAGAACACCTTTGTCAGGAGCTTGCACCTGCACCTTAGACACACACAGATTTGCATCACATCTAAATGGCCAAGCTCTTTCTTAGACAAGTTGAAAGCTGCTGTCAGAAGGCTGTGCTCCTTGTCAGATGGAAGCAGCAGCACGCACATAGGAGTTTGGCAAGAACTAAAGAGCCACAGAAGAGCGTGGTCTAGCAAAATGAGGCAGGAAAAACGCTACATGTGCCCTTGTTGTCGCCTAACAACAGGTAGCAGCATAAACCAGATGCGGGTGAAGATCTTGCAGGCGACATCTAACGTCAAATGAGCAAACGGGCTTACCACAGCTGCGGTCCTCTGGCAGTCTGAAAGCTTTGCGCACAAGCCGGATGCTAATCACCTTCCTTTGCCTTTTGGCAGTGCTCGTGCATTGCCAGCACTAGGCGGGAATGGTCACTATCCCACAGACACGTTTCGTTGTGCCCGTTGCTAAGCGCTCTGGAGCACTGTTTATGACGTAAGCGGAACACCTCTTGCCGTTCCATTCTCAGAGCTCCTGAGTTAAGTAATCTGCGACTCTTGGTGCGAATGCCAGAGGAAAACATTTCCAATGTGTCTGGCAAGGAGAAACTGTACCTGGAGAACACCTTTGTCAGGAGCTTGCACCTGCACCTTAGACACACACAGATTTGCATCACATCTAAATGGCCAAGCTCTTTCTTAGACAAGTTGAAAGCTGCTGTCAGAAGGCTGTGCTCCTTGTCAGATGGAAGCAGCAGCACGCACATAGGAGTTTGGAAAGCACTAAAGAGCCACAGAAGAGCGTGGTCTAGCAAAATGAGGCAGGAAAAATGCTACATGTGCCCTTGTTGTCGCCTAACAACAGGTAGCAGCATAAACCAGATGCGGGTGAAGATCTTGCAGGCGACTTCTAACGTCAAATGAGCAAACGGGCTTACCACAGCTGCGGTCCTCTGGCAGTCTGAAAGCTTTGCGCACAAGCCGGATGCTAATCACCTTCCTTTGCCTTTTGGCAGTGCTCGTGCATTGCCAGCACTAGGCGGGAATGGTCACTATCCCACAGACACGTTTCGTTGTGCCCGTTGCTAAGCGCTCTGGAGCACTGTTTATGACGTAAGCGGAACACCTCTTGCTGTTCCATTCTCAGAGCTCCTGAGTTAAGTAATCTGCGACTCTTGCTGCGAATGCCAGAGAAAGACATTTCCAATGTGTCTGGCAAGGAGAAACTGAACCTGGAGAACACCTTTGTCAGGAGCTTGCACCTGCACCTTAGACACACACAGATTTGCATCACATCTAAATGGCCAAGCTCTTTCTTAGACAAGTTGAAAGCTGCTGTCAGAAGGCTGTGCTCCTTGTCAGATGGAAGCAGCAGCACGCACATAGGAGTTTGGAAAGCACTAAAGAGCCACAGAAGAGCGTGGCCTAGGAAAATGAGGCAGGAAAAACGCTACATGTGCCCTTGTTGTCGCCTAACAACAGGTAGCAGCATAAACCAGATGCGGGTGAAGATCTTGCAGGCGACATCTGACATCAAATGAGCAAACGGGCTTACCACAGCTGCGGTCCTCTGGCAGTCTGAAAGCTTTGCGCACAAGCCGGATGCTAAGCGCCTTCCTTTGCCTTTTGGCAGTGCTCGTGCATTGCCAGCACTAGGCGGGAATGGTCACTTACCCAGAGACACGTTTCGTTGTGCCCGTTGCTAAGCGCTCTGGAGCACTGTTTATGACGTAAGCGGAACACCTCTTGCTGTTCCATTCTCAGAGCTCCTGAGTTAAGTAATCTGCGACTCTTGCTGCGAATGCCAGAGAAAGACATTTCCAATGTGTCTGGCAAGGAGAAACTGAACCTGGAGAACACCTTTGTCAGGAGCTTGCACCTGCACCTTAGACACACACAGATTTGCATCACATCTAAATGGCCAAGCTCTTTCTTAGACAAGTTGAAAGCTGCTGTCAGAAGGCTGTGCTCCTTGTCAGATGGAAGCAGCAGCACGCACATAGGAGTTTGGCAAGAACTAAAGAGCCACAGAAGAGCGTGGTCTAGCAAAATGAGGCAGGAAAAACGCTACATGTGCCCTTGTTGTCGCCTAACAACAGGTAGCAGCATAAACCAGATGCGGGTGAAGATCTTGCAGGCGACATCTAACGTCAAATGAGCAAACGGGCTTACCACAGCTGCGGTCCTCTGGCAGTCTGAAAGCTTTGCGCACAAGCCGGATGCTAATCACCTTCCTTTGCCTTTTGGCAGTGCTCGTGCATTGCCAGCACTAGGCGGGAATGGTCACTATCCCACAGACACGTTTCGTTGTGCCCGTTGCTAAGCGCTCTGGAGCACTGTTTATGACGTAAGCGGAACACCTCTTGCCGTTCCATTCTCAGAGCTCCTGAGTTAAGTAATCTGCGACTCTTGGTGCGAATGCCAGAGGAAAACATTTCCAATGTGTCTGGCAAGGAGAAACTGTACCTGGAGAACACCTTTGTCAGGAGCTTGCACCTGCACCTTAGACACACACAGATTTGCATCACATCTAAATGGCCAAGCTCTTTCTTAGACAAGTTGAAAGCTGCTGTCAGAAGGCTGTGCTCCTTGTCAGATGGAAGCAGCAGCACGCACATAGGAGTTTGGAAAGCACTAAAGAGCCACAGAAGAGCGTGGTCTAGCAAAATGAGGCAGGAAAAATGCTACATGTGCCCTTGTTGTCGCCTAACAACAGGTAGCAGCATAAACCAGATGCGGGTGAAGATCTTGCAGGCGACTTCTAACGTCAAATGAGCAAACGGGCTTACCACAGCTGCGGTCCTCTGGCAGTCTGAAAGCTTTGCGCACAAGCCGGATGCTAATCACCTTCCTTTGCCTTTTGGCAGTGCTCGTGCATTGCCAGCACTAGGCGGGAATGGTCACTATCCCACAGACACGTTTCGTTGTGCCCGTTGCTAAGCGCTCTGGAGCACTGTTTATGACGTAAGCGGAACACCTCTTGCTGTTCCATTCTCAGAGCTCCTGAGTTAAGTAATCTGCGACTCTTGCTGCGAATGCCAGAGAAAGACATTTCCAATGTGTCTGGCAAGGAGAAACTGAACCTGGAGAACACCTTTGTCAGGAGCTTGCACCTGCACCTTAGACACACACAGATTTGCATCACATCTAAATGGCCAAGCTCTTTCTTAGACAAGTTGAAAGCTGCTGTCAGAAGGCTGTGCTCCTTGTCAGATGGAAGCAGCAGCACGCACATAGGAGTTTGGCAAGAACTAAAGAGCCACAGAAGAGCGTGGTCTAGCAAAATGAGGCAGGAAAAACGCTACATGTGCCCTTGTTGTCGCCTAACAACAGGTAGCAGCATAAACCAGATGCGGGTGAAGATCTTGCAGGCGACATCTAACGTCAAATGAGCAAACGGGCTTACCACAGCTGCGGTCCTCTGGCAGTCTGAAAGCTTTGCGCACAAGCCGGATGCTAATCACCTTCCTTTGCCTTTTGGCAGTGCTCGTGCATTGCCAGCACTAGGCGGGAATGGTCACTATCCCACAGACACGTTTCGTTGTGCCCGTTGCTAAGCGCTCTGGAGCACTGTTTATGACGTAAGCGGAACACCTCTTGCCGTTCCATTCTCAGAGCTCCTGAGTTAAGTAATCTGCGACTCTTGGTGCGAATGCCAGAGGAAAACATTTCCAATGTGTCTGGCAAGGAGAAACTGTACCTGGAGAACACCTTTGTCAGGAGCTTGCACCTGCACCTTAGACACACACAGATTTGCATCACATCTAAATGGCCAAGCTCTTTCTTAGACAAGTTGAAAGCTGCTGTCAGAAGGCTGTGCTCCTTGTCAGATGGAAGCAGCAGCACGCACATAGGAGTTTGGAAAGCACTAAAGAGCCACAGAAGAGCGTGGTCTAGCAAAATGAGGCAGGAAAAATGCTACATGTGCCCTTGTTGTCGCCTAACAACAGGTAGCAGCATAAACCAGATGCGGGTGAAGATCTTGCAGGCGACTTCTAACGTCAAATGAGCAAACGGGCTTACCACAGCTGCGGTCCTCTGGCAGTCTGAAAGCTTTGCGCACAAGCCGGATGCTAATCACCTTCCTTTGCCTTTTGGCAGTGCTCGTGCATTGCCAGCACTAGGCGGGAATGGTCACTATCCCACAGACACGTTTCGTTGTGCCCGTTGCTAAGCGCTCTGGAGCACTGTTTATGACGTAAGCGGAACACCTCTTGCTGTTCCATTCTCAGAGCTCCTGAGTTAAGTAATCTGCGACTCTTGCTGCGAATGCCAGAGAAAGACATTTCCAATGTGTCTGGCAAGGAGAAACTGAACCTGGAGAACACCTTTGTCAGGAGCTTGCACCTGCACCTTAGACACACACAGATTTGCATCACATCTAAATGGCCAAGCTCTTTCTTAGACAAGTTGAAAGCTGCTGTCAGAAGGCTGTGCTCCTTGTCAGATGGAAGCAGCAGCACGCACATAGGAGTTTGGAAAGCACTAAAGAGCCACAGAAGAGCGTGGCCTAGGAAAATGAGGCAGGAAAAACGCTACATGTGCCCTTGTTGTCGCCTAACAACAGGTAGCAGCATAAACCAGATGCGGGTGAAGATCTTGCAGGCGACTTCTAACGTCAAATGAGCAAACGGGCTTACCACAGCTGCGGTCCTCTGGCAGTCTGAAAGCTTTGCGCACAAGCCGGATGCTAATCACCTTCCTTTGCCTTTTGGCAGTGCTCGTGCATTGCCAGCACTAGGCGGGAATGGTCACTATCCCACAGACACGTTTCGTTGTGCCCGTTGCTAAGCGCTCTGGAGCACTGTTTATGACGTAAGCGGAACACCTCTTGCTGTTCCATTCTCAGAGCTCCTGAGTTAAGTAATCTGCGACTCTTGCTGCGAATGCCAGAGAAAGACATTTCCAATGTGTCTGGCAGGGAGAAACTGAACCTGGAGAACACCTTTGTCAGGAGCTTGCACCTGCACCTTAGACACACACAGATTTGCATCACATCTAAATGGCCAAGCTCTTTCTTAGACAAGTTGAAAGCTGCTGTCAGAAGGCTGTGCTCCTTGTCAGATGGAAGCAGCAGCACGCACATAGGAGTTTGGCAAGAACTAAAGAGCCACAGAAGAGCGTGGTCTAGCAAAATGAGGCAGGAAAAACGCTACATGTGCCCTTGTTGTCGCCTAACAACAGGTAGCAGCATAAACCAGATGCGGGTGAAGATCTTGCAGGCGACATCTGACATCAAATGAGCAAACGGGCTTACCACAGCTGCGGTCCTCTGGCAGTCTGAAAGCTTTGCGCACAAGCCGGATGCTAAGCGCCTTCCTTTGCCTTTTGGCAGTGCTCGTGCATTGCCAGCAGTAGGCGGGAATGGTCACTTACCCAGAGACACGTTTCGTTGTGCCCGTTGCTAAGCGCTCTGGAGCACTGTTTATGACGTAAGCGGAACACCTCTTGCCGTTCCATTCTCAGAGCTCCTGAGTTAATCAAAGTGAGACTCTTGGTGCGAATGCCAGAGAAAAACATTTCCAATGTGTCTGGCAGGGAGAAACTGAATCTGGAGAACACCTTTGTCAGGAGCTTGCACCTGCACCTTAGACACACACAGATTTGCATCACATCTAAATGGCCAAGCTCTTTCTTAGACAAGTTGAAAGCTGCTGTCAGAAGGCTGTGCTCCTTGTCAGATGGAAGCAGCAGCACGCACATAGGAGTTTGGAAAGCACTAAAGAGCCACAGAAGAGCGTGGCCTAGGAAAATGAGGCAGGAAAAACGCTACATGTGCCCTTGTCGCCTAACAACAGGTAGCAGCATAAACCAGATGCGGGTGAAGATCTTGCAGGCGACATCTAACGTCAAATGAGCAAACGGGCTTACCACAGCTGCGGTCCTCTGGCAGTCTGAAAGCTTTGCGCACAAGCCGGATGCTAAGCGCCTTCCTTTGCCTTTTGGCAGTGCTCGTGCATTGCCAGCACTAGGCGGGAATGGTCACTATCCCACAGACACGTTTCGTTGTGCCCGTTGCTAAGCGCTCTGGAGCACTGTTTATGACGTAAGCGGAACACCTCTTGCCGTTCCATTCTCAGAGCTCCTGAGTTAATCAAAGTGAGACTCTTGGTGCGAATGCCAGAGAAAAACATTTCCAATGTGTCTGGCAAGGAGAAACTGAACCTGGAGAACACCTTTGTCAGGAGCTTGCACCTGCACCTTAGACACACACAGATTTGCATCACATCTAAATGGCCAAGCTCTTTCTTAGACAAGTTGAAAGCTGCTGTCAGAAGGCTGTGCTCCTTGTCAGATGGAAGCAGCAGCACGCACATAGGAGTTTGGAAAGCACTAAAGAGCCACAGAAGAGCGTGGCCTAGGAAAATGAGGCAGGAAAAACGCTACATGTGCCCTTGTTGTCGCCTAACAACAGGTAGCAGCATAAACCAGATGCGGGTGAAGATCTTGCAGGCGACTTCTAACGTCAAATGAGCAAACGGGCTTACCACAGCTGCGGTCCTCTGGCAGTCTGAAAGCTTTGCGCACAAGCCGGATGCTAATCACCTTCCTTTGCCTTTTGGCAGTGCTCGTGCATTGCCAGCACTAGGCGGGAATGGTCACTATCCCACAGACACGTTTCGTTGTGCCCGTTGCTAAGCGCTCTGGAGCACTGTTTATGACGTAAGCGGAACACCTCTTGCTGTTCCATTCTCAGAGCTCCTGAGTTAAGTAATCTGCGACTCTTGCTGCGAATGCCAGAGAAAGACATTTCCAATGTGTCTGGCAAGGAGAAACTGAACCTGGAGAACACCTTTGTCAGGAGCTTGCACCTGCACCTTAGACACACACAGATTTGCATCACATCTAAATGGCCAAGCTCTTTCTTAGACAAGTTGAAAGCTGCTGTCAGAAGGCTGTGCTCCTTGTCAGATGGAAGCAGCAGCACGCACATAGGAGTTTGGCAAGAACTAAAGAGCCACAGAAGAGCGTGGTCTAGCAAAATGAGGCAGGAAAAACGCTACATGTGCCCTTGTTGTCGCCTAACAACAGGTAGCAGCATAAACCAGATGCGGGTGAAGATCTTGCAGGCGACATCTAACGTCAAATGAGCAAACGGGCTTACCACAGCTGCGGTCCTCTGGCAGTCTGAAAGCTTTGCGCACAAGCCGGATGCTAATCACCTTCCTTTGCCTTTTGGCAGTGCTCGTGCATTGCCAGCACTAGGCGGGAATGGTCACTATCCCACAGACACGTTTCGTTGTGCCCGTTGCTAAGCGCTCTGGAGCACTGTTTATGACGTAAGCGGAACACCTCTTGCCGTTCCATTCTCAGAGCTCCTGAGTTAAGTAATCTGCGACTCTTGGTGCGAATGCCAGAGGAAAACATTTCCAATGTGTCTGGCAAGGAGAAACTGTACCTGGAGAACACCTTTGTCAGGAGCTTGCACCTGCACCTTAGACACACACAGATTTGCATCACATCTAAATGGCCAAGCTCTTTCTTAGACAAGTTGAAAGCTGCTGTCAGAAGGCTGTGCTCCTTGTCAGATGGAAGCAGCAGCACGCACATAGGAGTTTGGAAAGCACTAAAGAGCCACAGAAGAGCGTGGTCTAGCAAAATGAGGCAGGAAAAATGCTACATGTGCCCTTGTTGTCGCCTAACAACAGGTAGCAGCATAAACCAGATGCGGGTGAAGATCTTGCAGGCGACTTCTAACGTCAAATGAGCAAACGGGCTTACCACAGCTGCGGTCCTCTGGCAGTCTGAAAGCTTTGCGCACAAGCCGGATGCTAATCACCTTCCTTTGCCTTTTGGCAGTGCTCGTGCATTGCCAGCACTAGGCGGGAATGGTCACTATCCCACAGACACGTTTCGTTGTGCCCGTTGCTAAGCGCTCTGGAGCACTGTTTATGACGTAAGCGGAACACCTCTTGCTGTTCCATTCTCAGAGCTCCTGAGTTAAGTAATCTGCGACTCTTGCTGCGAATGCCAGAGAAAGACATTTCCAATGTGTCTGGCAAGGAGAAACTGAACCTGGAGAACACCTTTGTCAGGAGCTTGCACCTGCACCTTAGACACACACAGATTTGCATCACATCTAAATGGCCAAGCTCTTTCTTAGACAAGTTGAAAGCTGCTGTCAGAAGGCTGTGCTCCTTGTCAGATGGAAGCAGCAGCACGCACATAGGAGTTTGGAAAGCACTAAAGAGCCACAGAAGAGCGTGGCCTAGGAAAATGAGGCAGGAAAAACGCTACATGTGCCCTTGTTGTCGCCTAACAACAGGTAGCAGCATAAACCAGATGCGGGTGAAGATCTTGCAGGCGACATCTGACATCAAATGAGCAAACGGGCTTACCACAGCTGCGGTCCTCTGGCAGTCTGAAAGCTTTGCGCACAAGCCGGATGCTAAGCGCCTTCCTTTGCCTTTTGGCAGTGCTCGTGCATTGCCAGCACTAGGCGGGAATGGTCACTTACCCAGAGACACGTTTCGTTGTGCCCGTTGCTAAGCGCTCTGGAGCACTGTTTATGACGTAAGCGGAACACCTCTTGCTGTTCCATTCTCAGAGCTCCTGAGTTAAGTAATCTGCGACTCTTGCTGCGAATGCCAGAGAAAGACATTTCCAATGTGTCTGGCAAGGAGAAACTGAACCTGGAGAACACCTTTGTCAGGAGCTTGCACCTGCACCTTAGACACACACAGATTTGCATCACATCTAAATGGCCAAGCTCTTTCTTAGACAAGTTGAAAGCTGCTGTCAGAAGGCTGTGCTCCTTGTCAGATGGAAGCAGCAGCACGCACATAGGAGTTTGGCAAGAACTAAAGAGCCACAGAAGAGCGTGGTCTAGCAAAATGAGGCAGGAAAAACGCTACATGTGCCCTTGTTGTCGCCTAACAACAGGTAGCAGCATAAACCAGATGCGGGTGAAGATCTTGCAGGCGACATCTAACGTCAAATGAGCAAACGGGCTTACCACAGCTGCGGTCCTCTGGCAGTCTGAAAGCTTTGCGCACAAGCCGGATGCTAATCACCTTCCTTTGCCTTTTGGCAGTGCTCGTGCATTGCCAGCACTAGGCGGGAATGGTCACTATCCCACAGACACGTTTCGTTGTGCCCGTTGCTAAGCGCTCTGGAGCACTGTTTATGACGTAAGCGGAACACCTCTTGCCGTTCCATTCTCAGAGCTCCTGAGTTAAGTAATCTGCGACTCTTGGTGCGAATGCCAGAGGAAAACATTTCCAATGTGTCTGGCAAGGAGAAACTGTACCTGGAGAACACCTTTGTCAGGAGCTTGCACCTGCACCTTAGACACACACAGATTTGCATCACATCTAAATGGCCAAGCTCTTTCTTAGACAAGTTGAAAGCTGCTGTCAGAAGGCTGTGCTCCTTGTCAGATGGAAGCAGCAGCACGCACATAGGAGTTTGGAAAGCACTAAAGAGCCACAGAAGAGCGTGGTCTAGCAAAATGAGGCAGGAAAAATGCTACATGTGCCCTTGTTGTCGCCTAACAACAGGTAGCAGCATAAACCAGATGCGGGTGAAGATCTTGCAGGCGACTTCTAACGTCAAATGAGCAAACGGGCTTACCACAGCTGCGGTCCTCTGGCAGTCTGAAAGCTTTGCGCACAAGCCGGATGCTAATCACCTTCCTTTGCCTTTTGGCAGTGCTCGTGCATTGCCAGCACTAGGCGGGAATGGTCACTATCCCACAGACACGTTTCGTTGTGCCCGTTGCTAAGCGCTCTGGAGCACTGTTTATGACGTAAGCGGAACACCTCTTGCTGTTCCATTCTCAGAGCTCCTGAGTTAAGTAATCTGCGACTCTTGCTGCGAATGCCAGAGAAAGACATTTCCAATGTGTCTGGCAAGGAGAAACTGAACCTGGAGAACACCTTTGTCAGGAGCTTGCACCTGCACCTTAGACACACACAGATTTGCATCACATCTAAATGGCCAAGCTCTTTCTTAGACAAGTTGAAAGCTGCTGTCAGAAGGCTGTGCTCCTTGTCAGATGGAAGCAGCAGCACGCACATAGGAGTTTGGCAAGAACTAAAGAGCCACAGAAGAGCGTGGTCTAGCAAAATGAGGCAGGAAAAACGCTACATGTGCCCTTGTTGTCGCCTAACAACAGGTAGCAGCATAAACCAGATGCGGGTGAAGATCTTGCAGGCGACATCTAACGTCAAATGAGCAAACGGGCTTACCACAGCTGCGGTCCTCTGGCAGTCTGAAAGCTTTGCGCACAAGCCGGATGCTAATCACCTTCCTTTGCCTTTTGGCAGTGCTCGTGCATTGCCAGCACTAGGCGGGAATGGTCACTATCCCACAGACACGTTTCGTTGTGCCCGTTGCTAAGCGCTCTGGAGCACTGTTTATGACGTAAGCGGAACACCTCTTGCCGTTCCATTCTCAGAGCTCCTGAGTTAAGTAATCTGCGACTCTTGGTGCGAATGCCAGAGGAAAACATTTCCAATGTGTCTGGCAAGGAGAAACTGTACCTGGAGAACACCTTTGTCAGGAGCTTGCACCTGCACCTTAGACACACACAGATTTGCATCACATCTAAATGGCCAAGCTCTTTCTTAGACAAGTTGAAAGCTGCTGTCAGAAGGCTGTGCTCCTTGTCAGATGGAAGCAGCAGCACGCACATAGGAGTTTGGAAAGCACTAAAGAGCCACAGAAGAGCGTGGTCTAGCAAAATGAGGCAGGAAAAATGCTACATGTGCCCTTGTTGTCGCCTAACAACAGGTAGCAGCATAAACCAGATGCGGGTGAAGATCTTGCAGGCGACTTCTAACGTCAAATGAGCAAACGGGCTTACCACAGCTGCGGTCCTCTGGCAGTCTGAAAGCTTTGCGCACAAGCCGGATGCTAATCACCTTCCTTTGCCTTTTGGCAGTGCTCGTGCATTGCCAGCACTAGGCGGGAATGGTCACTATCCCACAGACACGTTTCGTTGTGCCCGTTGCTAAGCGCTCTGGAGCACTGTTTATGACGTAAGCGGAACACCTCTTGCTGTTCCATTCTCAGAGCTCCTGAGTTAAGTAATCTGCGACTCTTGCTGCGAATGCCAGAGAAAGACATTTCCAATGTGTCTGGCAAGGAGAAACTGAACCTGGAGAACACCTTTGTCAGGAGCTTGCACCTGCACCTTAGACACACACAGATTTGCATCACATCTAAATGGCCAAGCTCTTTCTTAGACAAGTTGAAAGCTGCTGTCAGAAGGCTGTGCTCCTTGTCAGATGGAAGCAGCAGCACGCACATAGGAGTTTGGAAAGCACTAAAGAGCCACAGAAGAGCGTGGCCTAGGAAAATGAGGCAGGAAAAACGCTACATGTGCCCTTGTTGTCGCCTAACAACAGGTAGCAGCATAAACCAGATGCGGGTGAAGATCTTGCAGGCGACTTCTAACGTCAAATGAGCAAACGGGCTTACCACAGCTGCGGTCCTCTGGCAGTCTGAAAGCTTTGCGCACAAGCCGGATGCTAATCACCTTCCTTTGCCTTTTGGCAGTGCTCGTGCATTGCCAGCACTAGGCGGGAATGGTCACTATCCCACAGGACACGTTTCGTTGTGCCCGTTGCTAAGCGCTCTGGAGCACTGTTTATGACGTAAGCGGAACACCTCTTGCTGTTCCATTCTCAGAGCTCCTGAGTTAAGTAATCTGCGACTCTTGCTGCGAATGCCAGAGAAAGACATTTCCAATGTGTCTGGCAAGGAGAAACTGAACTGGAGAACACCTTTGTCAGGAGCTTGCACCTGCACCTTAGACACACACAGATTTGCATCACATCTAAATGGCCAAGCTCTTTCTTAGACAAGTTGAAAGCTGCTGTCAGAAGGCTGTGCTCCTTGTCAGATGGAAGCAGCAGCACGCACATAGGAGTTTGGCAAGAACTAAAGAGCCACAGAAGAGCGTGGTCTAGCAAAATGAGGCAGGAAAAACGCTACATGTGCCCTTGTTGTCGCCTAACAACAGGTAGCAGCATAAACCAGATGCGGGTGAAGATCTTGCAGGCGACATCTAACGTCAAATGAGCAAACGGGCTTACCACAGCTGCGGTCCTCTGGCAGTCTGAAAGCTTTGCGCACAAGCCGGATGCTAATCACCTTCCTTTGCCTTTTGGCAGTGCTCGTGCATTGCCAGCACTAGGCGGGAATGGTCACTATCCCACAGACACGTTTCGTTGTGCCCGTTGCTAAGCGCTCTGGAGCACTGTTTATGACGTAAGCGGAACACCTCTTGCTGTTCCATTCTCAGAGCTCCTGAGTTAAGTAATCTGCGACTCTTGCTGCGAATGCCAGAGAAAGACATTTCCAATGTGTCTGGCAGGGAGAAACTGAACCTGGAGAACACCTTTGTCAGGAGCTTGCACCTGCACCTTAGACACACACAGATTTGCATCACATCTAAATGGCCAAGCTCTTTCTTAGACAAGTTGAAAGCTGCTGTCAGAAGGCTGTGCTCCTTGTCAGATGGAAGCAGCAGCACGCACATAGGAGTTGGCAAGAACTAAAGAGCCACAGAAGAGCGTGGTCTAGCAAATGAGGCAGGAAAAACGCTACATGTGCCCTTGTTGTCGCCTAACAACAGGTAGCAGCATAAACCAGATGCGGGTGAAGATCTTGCAGGCGACATCTGACATCAAATGAGCAAACGGGCTTACCACAGCTGCGGTCCTCTGGCAGTCTGAAAGCTTTGCGCACAAGCCGGATGCTAAGCGCCTTCCTTTGCCTTTTGGCAGTGCTCGTGCATTGCCAGCAGTAGGCGGGAATGGTCACTTACCCAGAGACACGTTTCGTTGTGCCCGTTGCTAAGCGCTCTGGAGCACTGTTTATGACGTAAGCGGAACACCTCTTGCCGTTCCATTCTCAGAGCTCCTGAGTTAATCAAGCTGAGACTCTTGGTGCGAATGCCAGAGAAAAACATTTCAATGTGTCTGCAGGAGAAACTGAATCTGGAGAAACACCTTTGTCAGGAGCTTGCACCTGCACCTTAGACACACACAGATTTGCATCACATCTAAATGGCCAAGCTCTTTCTTAGACAAGTTGAAAGCTGCTGTCAGAAGGCTGTGCTCCTTGTCAGATGGAAGCAGCAGCACGCACATAGGAGTTTGGAAAGCACTAAAGAGCCACAGAAGAGCGTGGCCTAGGAAAATGAGGCAGGAAAAACGCTACATGTGCCCTTGTCGCCTAACAACAGGTAGCAGCATAAACCAGATGCGGGTGAAGATCTTGCAGGCGACATCTAACGTCAAATGAGCAAACGGGCTTACCACAGCTGCGGTCCTCTGGCAGTCTGAAAGCTTTGCGCACAAGCCGGATGCTAAGCGCCTTCCTTTGCCTTTTGGCAGTGCTCGTGCATTGCCAGCACTAGGCGGGAATGGTCACTATCCCACAGACACGTTTCGTTGTGCCCGTTGCTAAGCGCTCTGGAGCACTGTTTATGACGTAAGCGGAACACCTCTTGCCGTTCATTCTCAGAGCTCCTGAGTTAATCAAAGTGCGACTCTTGGTGCGAATGCCAGAGAAAAACATTTCCAATGTGTCTGGCAGGGAGAAACTGAATCTGGAGAACACCTTTGTCAGGAGCTTGCACCTGCACCTTAGACACACACAGATTTGCATCACATCTAAATGGCCAAGCTCTTTCTTAGACAAGTTGAAAGCTGCTGTCAGAAGGCTGTGCTCCTTGTCAGATGGAAGCAGCAGCACGCACATAGGAGTTTGGAAAGCACTAAAGAGCCACAGAAGAGCGTGGCCTAGGAAAATGAGGCAGGAAAAACGCTACATGTGCCCTTGTTGTCGCCTAACAACAGGTAGCAGCATAAACCAGATGCGGGTGAAGATCTTGCAGGCGACATCTAACGTCAAATGAGCAAACGGGCTTACCACAAGCTGCGGTCCTCTGGCAGTCTTGAAGCTTTGCGCACAAGCCGGATGCTTAAGCACCTTCCTTTGCCTTTGGCAGTGCTCGTGCATTGCCAGCACTAGGCGGGAATGGTCACTATCCCACAGACACGTTTCGTTGTGCCCGTTGCTAAGCGCTCTGGAGCACTGTTTATGACGTAAGCGGAACACCTCTTGCCGTTCCATTCTCAGAGCTCCTGAGTAAGTAATCTGCGACTCTTGGTGCGAATGCCAGAGGAAAACATTTCCAATGTGTCTGGCAGGGAGAAACTGAACCTGGGAGAACACCTTTGTCAGGAGCTTGCACCTGCACCTTAGACACACACAGATTTGCATCACATCTAAATGGCCAAGCTCTTTCTTAGACAAGTTGAAAGCTGCTGTCAGAAGGCTGTGCTCCTTGTCAGATGGAAGCAGCAGCACGCACATAGGAGTTTGGAAAGCACTAAAGAGCACAGAAGAGCGTGGCCTAGGAAAATGAGGCAGGAAAAACTCTACATGTGCCCTTGTTGTCGCCTAACAACAGGTAGCAGCATAAACCAGATGCGGGTGAAGATCTTGCAGGCGACATCTAACGTCAAATGAGCAAACGGGCTTACCACAGCTGCGGTCCTCTGGCAGTCTGAAAGCTTTGCGCACAAGCCGGATGCTAAGCACCTTCCTTTGCCTTTTGGCAGTGCTCGTGCATTGCCAGCACTAGGCGGGAATGGTCACTATCCCACAGACACGTTTCGTTGTGCCCGTTGCTAAGCGCTCTGGAGCACTGTTTATGACGTAAGCGGAACACCTCTTGCTGTTCCATTCTCAGAGCTCCTGAGTTAAGTAATCTGCGACTCTTGCTGCGAATGCCAGAGAAAGACATTTCCAATGTGTCTGGCAAGGAGAAACTGAACCTGGAGAACACCTTTGTCAGGAGCTTGCACCTGCACCTTAGACACACACAGATTTGCATCACATCTAAATGGCCAAGCTCTTTCTTAGACAAGTTGAAAGCTGCTGTCAGAAGGCTGTGCTCCTTGTCAGATGGAAGCAGCAGCACGCACATAGGAGTTTGGCAAGAACTAAAGAGCCACAGAAGAGCGTGGTCTAGCAAAATGAGCAGGAAAAACGCTACATGTGCCCTTGTTGTCGCCTAACAACAGGTAGCAGCATAAACCAGATGCGGGTGAAGATCTTGCAGGCGACATCTAACGTCAAATGAGCAAACGGGCTTACCACAGCTGCGGTCCTCTGTGCAGTCTGAAAGCTTTGCGCACAAGCCGGATGCTAATCACCTTCCTTTGCCTTTTGGCAGTGCTCGTGCATTGCCAGCACTAGGCGGGAATGGTCACTATCCCACAGACACGTTTCGTTGTGCCCGTTGCTAAGCGCTCTGGAGCACTGTTTATGACGTAAGCGGAACACCTCTTGCTGTTCCATTCTCAGAGCTCCTGAGTTAAGTAATCTGCGACTCTTGCTGCGAATGCCAGAGAAAGACATTTCCAATGTGTCTGGCAAGGAGAAACTGAACCTGGAGAACACCTTTGTCAGGAGCTTGCACCTGCACCTTAGACACACACAGATTTGCATCACATCTAAATGGCCAAGCTCTTTCTTAGACAAGTTGAAAGCTGCTGTCAGAAGGCTGTGCTCCTTGTCAGATGGAAGCAGCAGCACGCACATAGGAGTTTGGCAAGAACTAAAGAGCCACAGAAGAGCGTGGTCTAGCAAAATGAGGCAGGAAAAACGCTACATGTGCCCTTGTTGTCGCCTAACAACAGGTAGCAGCATAAACCAGATGCGGGTGAAGATCTTGCAGGCGACATCTGACATCAAATGAGCAAACGGGCTTACCACAGCTGCGGTCCTCTGGCAGTCTGAAAGCTTTGCGCACAAAGCCGGATGCTAAGCGCCTTCCTTTGCCTTTTGGCAGTGCTCGTGCATTGCAGCAGTAGGCGGGAATGGTCACTTACCAGAGACACGTTTCGTTGTGCCCGTTGCTAAGCGCTCTGGAGCACTGTTTATGACGTAAGCGGAACACCTCCTTGCCGTTTCCATTCTCAGAGCTCCTGAGTTAATCAAAGTGAGACTCTTGGTGCGAATGCCAGAGAAAAACATTTCCAATGTGTCCTGGCAGGGAGAAACTGAATCTGGAGAACACCTTTGTCAGGAGCTTTGCACCTGCACCTTAGACACACACAGATTTGCATCACATCTAAATGGCCAAGCTCTTTCTTAGACAAGTTGAAAGCTGCTGTCAGAAGGCTGTGCTCCTTGTCAGATGGAAGCAGCAGCACGCACATAGGAGTTTGGAAAGCACTAAGAGCCACAGAAGAGCGTGTCTAGCAAAATGAGGCAGGAAAAACGCTACATGTGCCCTTGTTGTCGCCTGAACAACAGGTAGCAGCATAAACCAGATGCGGGTGAGATCTTGCAGGCGACATCTAACGTCAAATGAGCAAACGGGCTTACCACAGCTGCGGA